>NW_019211460.1:30345955-30876054 GCF_002443255.2 Varroa destructor | reverse complement strand
TATATATATATACTGATAGAACAAGTTGATCGCGCGAACGTGACGCGTCGTAGCAAACATTGTACATCCATAATGCTGTATGCGATAACACTGAATAGATATTTTCAGGAGAAATCGAAACAAATTAGCAGACATTTTCTACTTCGGTTTTAAATAATCATTTTCGGGTATTACCAATACAACTTCAGCAACAAACACATTAAAGGAAATACGAGAATAAAATTCAGGACTCTTGCAGCCCTTGGGCAGCTCGCCCATTATCAAACACTTCAGACAACACACACAAACAAAGCAACTCTAAACTGGGTTTTTCAATCAATCGAACCGTTTTCTTGTTTATGATCAACGTGAAAAACGTTGTTAATTGCGTTGGTCCTGATGTCCGGACACTTCACAGCAGTCGCGGCATGGGATCCAGCATCCGTTCATACTCTTCCGATCTCTTTATATCAGAAATGTAATACTGAACGCAAGCGAAGCGATCAGAAGCTGCCCACACACTAACGACAACGCGCGCTTGATGACAGTTTAAGCAACTAGTAACGTTTTTTACGCTGACGACGATGATGTCCACTGGTAAACGGTGCGGTCATCGGTCAAATCACCGCAGTAGCGGATCGCCGGACGCGAGAGCAAACGAGAGAAGTTTACTCGCAATATGGAAACACAACGCTAGTATATCGGCCGTTTGCGCTTGGTCTCTCCTAAACTAAGCTATAAATAATACTGTTCCGCTTCATTAGATCATGGAGAGGCGTATAGCCGCCTTTTGATGCTGCCACCGTTCGATGACCGGTGCCTGCCTTCACTATCTCTTTGTATTTATAATGTATTGAATTGTAATAAGCCCGCATGCGTCGCATAGGATATTGGACTTGTTTGTCGCAATAGGCGATAGCTGAATGAAACGAATACTTGTATATATCGCCCATCAACAAGCACAAAACGTGCAAACATCCACGCCTACAGTTGTATACAGTTGTAAAGAGCTCACGATCATATTTATTTTTCTACTACACAGCCGATGTATACAACACTGAGCCAATAAAGTGCAACATGTATCAATCGTTATGCTACACGAATCTCTCTTGTGTTCCTTTGGGCCGAATCGTTACTTGACTACATAGGAATAACCTGCGGCCTGGAGCCGGCCTTCCAGCCATTGATTTGTGCAAGTCGTGTACTGCGAGTGTGGCCATTCAACGAGACACTAGCACGAAATTGAACTTACGTAGGAAAAAACAAACGTTTCATTTATATTGCAAACGTGAATGTGGAAATAGGCAACACGGTAGTATGTTCAATTAGACCCGCCTAATGTAGATACAGTGAGGAAGAGAAGCTTATGTGATAATGTTAGATAAGATGATAAGAATTATTAGTGCCCCTAGGTAGGAGTCAAACCGTGTCAAGTTAACGCATCTATATTAAAGAATAGGGAAAAATAAAGCTGTTCGTTCAGCGAATACACTTGGTCTACGTAGCGTTTACAATGACAGTTGCTTACTTTACAGTATAAGTCCCTAGTTAATTATCAATGGAAACACATCGTACTGGCATTTGAACTATGAGAGTATCGTCGAAAAGCCTTTTGTTAAGAAAGCTAAGTAAGAACGGGTGCCCCTAAGCTCGTTTTGGCTACAGTAAAAGATCCGAGTCGGAGCAGCCTGCGTATAGCAGTAGTAACTTTACCGAGGTGTCAGAAATTGAGTTTACCGCTACGGGCAATGGGGTGCCATGAGAAATGCACAGGTATAATAAAAATACAATTCAAAATTAATTATAATTAAAAACCGAGCCCGACACCGCTCGTCCGCTAACGAACGCATCGCGAAGCGCCAGTGATCTTACGCTGACCCGCTCGTTCGTCGACGGAAAAATGCCCTATGCGATCGCGTAACCGGCCCTGTGATTTCATTGCTCGAGGCGGTCACCGGCTTTCAACTCGCAGCCACAGTTTAAGCGAGCAACGAACAGATCGACAAGGGGCATATATGAACAGTAATGGAAGAAAATTGAAAATATTTTTTCTATTCGCTACCACGGCCAATCTTCACCGACGAAGCACGAGCGGACACTGAGACAAAACTAATGTAACCTATTTGTATCGATTTGCTGCGTGATCCGTGCGTTCAAGATGGGGAATCGAAGTCACAGTACGATCGACCAATCATCGGTGCCAACAACAATACGAATCACAGAAGAACCACAAAAGGGAGAAATGCGCTATACGATTGCCGGATTGTACTGATCCTTTATTCATTTTCGGGCTCGCAGGTGTCTTTAAAGGCGATGCACCAAAAGATGAATTAGCTCAAGGTACGATGTACGTAGAGCAGCCTGTTCCAAGCGATAAACACCGAAGTGATCTCTCGCATTTATTGTGGTTGAAGAGAATGAATTTTAGATTGAGAAGCAACGAAATGGCTTAAGGGTAGCAGGGTTTGGCAAAATCGATAGTTTTCCTCAACGGAGAATGACATTCTAGGTATTATTACGTACGCGCGCATTTGTCGAATGGTAGCTAGACAATTGGCTGCGGCTGAAAAGATCAATTCGATTTCACTTGGTAAATTTATATAGGGAAGTCTTCGTTTAAGACTGAATAATAATTATCTCACGAAAATGTCTTATGTACTATTAACGAATTTCCTTTATATCTGATCGAGAGATTTTTCGAGTTTTGCATCTGGTACTGGCGTCCGGCATTGTTTTTAGGTGGCTAGATGACCTCACGTGACTCAAGAATCGAAAGTCTGCCAACGCTAGATGTACGGTCAGTCCTGCATAAGATTCCATTAAGCCATTCTATGGAGCTGGCTGACCTGAAAGCAATTGACAGATTTCGTCTCGCCATCAGTGACGTGTTTACCCCGCCGTAAGTCGATTAGAAACACCCTCAATTAATTATGCTACTCGAAATCATACAGATCTAACAGTTGGTGTCTTCCTAATCTTCGACCAAGAAGTCAGATTTGACTATTATGAGCGCCTGCATCTGATCCTTGCTAACAAAGAAAACGTACGTTTTATTTACGCTGAGCCTCTCAAAAGCTTGAATGAAGACCTACTTTTTACCTGGTTTGAATACCCTTTCATAGTTGTAAAACACGTTCGCAGCACGTATTTTGCTGTGTTCGTGGACCGGATTTGTGAGAATCCACACACATAATCTTCATCGTTTATATATATATATATATTTCACCCCCGATTTGCAACGCGGCACTGTATCTTCAACCGGCTTACGAGAGTAAGCCGGTCTGCAAAGCCTCTGCATACGAGTTCGTTATAAGCCTAGTCCATTCAGTCCTGAGGCACTGCACCTCAGCCAGAAGCGCAAAGCTAAACGTTTTCAACGAATACGTCTGATTTTACGACCCGTACGGAACCGCGAACACAATATGGAGTGCATGTGCGCGTCGCGACCATTGAACGCTAGAAATCCAAAACAGAAAACGACGCAGTCTCAGGATTGAACTCAGACGTTTAGCTCTAATGTGATCTGTGAAATTCGCCATGAAATTGTATCGGATCCAAGACGCGCACGATCCGCCTGACGACCTTCCGTAGTTAAACGATTTTGTTGGCAGCCTGCCTTCCCGACCTGTCAACGAGCCGCTAACTATGTGCGTGAACTGCTTCTCTCACAACTTTTGCCGGACCTCTCGCCATCTGGTAGTCCGTTTTCGCGCTTTCGTTCTTGAATGGTTTGTTTCTTTAGGTAATTTTGCCGGACGGACCGCTCCGTGGTTATTGCTACTCATGGCTCTTCTAGACCGAATTGACCCGAATGAAGAAAACTCTGCGAACAAGAGACGAAATAACCTAAAGAACCTGCCGGTGCGAGAGGCACCCAGAACCGTCAAAATGATACGGTGACGCTCGGTGTTTGTTGCCAGCCACGAAAGTGGGAAAAGGTGTCACACAAGCATTCGATAGAGATCTATTGTGTACAATTTACACTATCCGGTGGCCATAATCTACCTATATCTGATGTAGGTAGGTAGGTTGATAAGCTAATATTCGCCTACACAAAACAAAGCTTTGTACAGGGTTGTTGTTGAAATAGATATGCATTTCGGAGGTCTACAAATTCAACGTTTCTGGAATAACATAGTCTACGGTCCCGCAATGGATTGGAATAGATGCGTGAGAAAACTGGGTAATCTAGTCGGTAACTTATCGCTAGCTGTCTACGAAATAAATAAGGGAAGTATTGTGTTGGATTTTTGGTGTATTACGGTTATATTTCCGTGTTTGCTAAGCACGGGAGGCGGAAGGACTCACCGGGCTCAATTTCGAAATTCGTGCAGCGAAATGGGTATGATTAGCTCATCTTGCGGTTACGTTGGATCCTTCCTCGATATACATGCAATTAGTGTACAAAACCTAGTTCGTAGGTAGTTGTTGACCTGTTCACAAAATAAGTCACACAAGAAATTCGCTAAGTTTTGTCGGTAGTACGTGTATTATACAGCGCACGTATTCTGTTAGACCAGCACGCTAGCGGTTTACTGCGAATAAGTTTGGACAACAGATATTTGCTGGCTCTGATCTTGTTGCTTTCGACGAGGTGGCCACTTCGTCTCAGTCATCTGACAAGTCACAGTTATACCGAACGGGCCAGAAGTTTGTTTGCATATCAGTTTGAGCACCGTCGATTGTACCGATCTAATGCCACGTACAACTGTAGCAAAATTTCAGGAAAAAAAACCCGGCATTTTTCCTCTTCTTCGGGGCGCCCAAACAGAATCACTGGTTTTTTTCGACCGCGTCTTCTCGAGTAGCTAGTTCCGCACGAAGTGTCCCAGTTTCATCCAGGCCGTTCCCATTTGTATTCTTTGTATCTTGACAGCCTCCTTTACTCCTCTATTCAGCTTGACGATGGGAAGGATGCGGCTTGCCTTCTCTTGCTGGGCCATATTCGCCCGTCTACCGCTTTTCATTTTGCAGGTTAGTCAGCAGTTGGGTCCTCTGTCTGTCTTTCGTCCTGCTGCAAGTTGTAGTTCCCCTCGTGGTGCTAGGTGTTACCGTTATGACAACTATTACTGCGGTAGATGGTGTCGATCATGTGAAAGGTTTGCTGGTAACGGTGGCCCTATGCAAATTCGTATTGCTTTTGTTAAATAATGTTTGGCTCCATAGTGATCATGGAGCCTACGAAGGTGCTGGTGTGTCTCAGGATTTACTGGTCAGGGTTCGTCTGCTACCTTTGTTGCTAAAGTTCACTGATCACTCGGACGCGACGCTCGAGGCATGCATTTGGCAACACAAGTAGATACGCACAGAAACACCTGAACACTTGAATTCTAAACGCAGAGAATATGAGGACTAAGACAGCCGGTCGAATAGATGCCCCATGGCAAGTATAATGACAATAAACTAAGCCGTACGAGAGAAAAAGATCTATTATTGTTCTCTAGAGTAGTGCAGAAACCGACTGCGTGACAGCAGCCTACGACGCGCTAGAAATGCCATGAGCTCAATGAACGTTTCGACAAAACCCTTCAAAGGAAGGAGCAATAGGTAGTACAATACACTAATTTACCTAACCATATGTATAATAAACTAGAGCAGACCTTTTATTGTACACTTTACAAAGATAAAATTAGCCATTATTAAACCTGAAAGCATAAAATGACTAATGATATTCTATATCGTACAATGGTAAAACGCTTCCACATGAACACTTCAATCTTTGAACGGACTATGAAAACGCCGTACACAACAGCGGGTCTTCACTTTCGGCTAATGCTTTTTGGCAAGGTTAGGTTTATTATGAGTTTATAATACCTTCGGGGTTCTTAAATCAAAACCAACCTGTTCGTAGTAGGTTTCACTGAAATATGACTAGGCTTGTCAAAGACGATAAACGTACCCCAAGTTCTGATTTTCGACGACCTTACTTATCTACTAATAAGTCGAGCCGCTTCTTCAGCATCCCTCAAACTTTTCCAGTTCTTTCGTATGCGCGGAATGAAACGCGCCTTATTCTCGTTCCTCTGTGTAGGACCTTCGCGAAAGTAGAGAAGGGCCATTGCGCAGCATAGACAAATACATAGCTAAGTCAATTGTAAAAGTTCATATTAGACAGGTACAGATTAACTTGAGGTTGTGCATGCCAAACAGCTAGTGATTAGGTGACGATCATAATAATAAACGGCTTTATTTACCATTGAAGATAAATTTTTTATTGATTCGCCTTTAAAGCTAGGCCATAGCGTAGGGGGCAAATTTGTATTAAGATCTTTAATTAATTAATTAATATTAAAATTAAACTCTTATCAATATATGTATCTGTTAACAATATTTTTGTTAACAGATATACATATATTAGTCCATAATGATCAATATGGAAAGCTATATATGTCCGACCCTCATGTCTCTCCGACTAACCTTCATTGCGTTAGATAAAATAGTCTTAAAAACCTCTTAGCTCTTTTCATTATTGATCTGTGACTATTCATCAAGCCTCAAAGAAGCCATTGATTGAATCGCCTGATAGATCTACCTATTGACCCAAATCAATTGAACTACGCTTGATCTTTAACACCTCCAATAAAGCGTGATATCTATGGAGAGACAGCAGAGATTTGACATTAGAAACCAGACCACATGGTGAATAGTTGACTGTTCAAATATGATAAAAAGCTCCATTTTATTTCTGCGATTCGTAAATCAATGGTAGGATATAGTAAGTATTTGCGTTTCGAAACGGGACACAACTTTCTTCAAGTTGTTAGGCACTGTTTGTTCTTGAAGATAAGGTAAGTTTTCTTCATCGTGTTGAAGGAATACATCAATTCGAAAAAGATCGGATATCAGTATTTCAGTAAATCAGCAATGATTCTTTGAACAGCATTTGCTTAATGGTAGCCTATGGTTTGTATTAAAAAAAAAAAAAAAAAAAAAAAAAAAAAAGAGGACAACTCGTTGGTCTTGCCTCTTGTCAAAAGCACTCCTTTTTGTTAAGTTCCATGACGATCGTTTTCTAGCCCTTCGGAAATAATACATATAAATTTCAAATGGCCAACACTAAGCGTGATCTACTGATATAGGAAAATAGTTTTCTTATGAAAAGCCTACCAGTAGTAAAAGGGCGAGAAGTATGAGGATGACGAGTATCACAATGATATAGCCGAGTGTCGATTGAAGAAAAGTGGCCTGCGAGACAATGGTTATCGTGGGACCATGAAGAGTGGATTCCTCTGGAGCGAGGGTTTTGCTCATTCCGAGATCATCTGCAAGAAATTAAGCGGCCAAAAAGTCTGAGAACAACAAACGTACACATTCACCCATCTACCAGGCATCAAGTACAGATCAACACGTATAGATTTTGGCAGGGCACGATTTCCAGCCGCAACAACGGTTGCCTTCTTTGGACTCGCTCATCAACACCGACAGTATTGAGGGCGAGCATTAAGAATTGTTGACACATTGTCATGTCAGAGAGCCCTTAAAGGCTCATTCAAAGCTGTTTTTTTTTTTCAATTCACAAGGTACACATTAATTATTGAATAGTTGCAATTCTTACTGTCTACTATAAATCCATGTTATAACTAATCGTTATCTTACCGCAATGAGAGCGAATGCATTCATTCGTTTTAGTTAACGAAAACAACCCCGCCGTGTGTGCGATTAGGGAGCTGCAGACGCCCTTGTAATAGCGTTTGGCAACGAGTCTGGCTATTGACGTCAAAAACACGCGGCGCGGTTTAGGGTTCGGGGTTGGACGTAGACACACGTTTTACGTGCTTGGAAAGGTCATCCGTCTGAAGCAAGACTTGCGCACAATACTGAACGTAAAAAACTTTAGATGGCCTCAGCGCCCGTTTAAGCGTTTGTCTGCACTAGAGGTTCTGACTGCAACAGTGATCTTCTTTACGAACATGTCAAGAAAGAACTCGTAGTACCTTTAGTTTATCACTAGCTGGGATATAATAACTTAAGAACGATATGTATTTGTTTGTAACACCTACGCGTGCGCCAGCTCATGTGTTACACTGGTGAGGTAATTTATAAATTTTTAATTTGTCACTTTGAAACTCAAGCCTTTCAACTGAACTGTTTTAACTGATATTGAAGACTTCGTTACTAGCGTCCACGTACAGCCTTGCTTGCCATTAAAATCGAGCCATTTGGCAACTTTCTTCCAATAAATTATTCGTAAGCCGCAATCTTTTTGCATGTAGTGCTTAGGTATTGCAAAAGCTAGTGACTCTGGAGTGATCATTGTCAATTCTAACCTTGTTCACTGGTCGCGGTTGCAACAAGGTCACACGTTACTACAGCAACTGCTATACCCCTCTCTGCACCATATTTCCATGCCCCTGGTTAATTTAATCACTCTTTTTCCCCAATACGCTCGATTAAATTGACTCACGCGAATCGGCTTGTGCGTCCCGCAAGCGACCTAACTTGAAGGAGACAAACGGAGCTTCTTTCGCAGATAACATACGAAACGTTTACAATGGAGTCATTTCGTTTACTCGAGCATACTGACCAAGTTGCTCTGAAGATATTTTGCATGTGCATCCAGCCAGCGCAGACTTATGCCGACTAACGCCCGTCCTAATGATATCTGAGTTTACTCTCGTGGTTGTCGATGCGAAACATACATGGGATCAGGCACAAGCGCAGCCTTACTACAGGCCAAGCATCGCCAACCTTCTTTGAAGAGGCAGCTTGTCTTCTCGCGTTACTGTTGCCCCTACTATCTTCATTAACAGCTTCATGGATGGTGTAGGTTCTCACTGTTTCGCGAATCTTTTATGACAGTTTTTCAGTTAAAGAGATCGCGTTCACCACCAGAAAGCTCCACGCTGTCCCTTAGTGGAAAACACTTTCGTTCATGCCGTTTACCATTTTCATCAAACGTACTACATGATTCTAACAAACATGACTTTCGAAAAAGGTAGTCTATTAACACACGACTCATAAACGTACAACCTAACTGTGTCTCTCGATGTAGTATATGCCGAGTTCTTGCATGCGTTTGAGAAGGTTGATCAATCTATACCTTGTAAAAAGATCTTGATTCCAGGGGATCAGTACTGACGTAGTCGCTTGATGTCCGCCGTGCGTTACGAGTCTCAGTCAGTGATTCTATGTCTACCCATCAGCAGTTGACCCAAACCGTTACAGGCTCTATGCTTAAGCCTTGTCTGGACTACGTCTGAACGGCGGCGGCGGCGGCGGCGGCGGCGGCTCTACCAACTAGGGGCTAAATACAAAATGTGTGCTGATGACTTCAAAATATTACGGAGATTTAGAGTATAAAAGATACATCGGCAGTCTGAAAAGCCATTGACTGTGTTTCCTTTTGTTGTAAGGCAAACTGAATGTAGGTATGTCCTGAAATACGTTATTCTTAAAGGCTTTTGCTGATAGCATGACATACTTCTTAGGCTGATATACCACTCTACCTATAAAGATTTGTAAGTTACGTTCAACAGGCAAATGAAGTTTCCAAAATTACGTCGTGTGTGTGTGACTAGGGTTGCTTTCCGCATCAGTAACTTAACTTGATTCTTAGGGTGTTCTGAATGCAAAGCGAAGTTATAGCTCTTTGGTTTCGCCCACACGAGGATTATGAGCCCATGTGTAGATTTCTTTTTCGCGTTAACTTTTACGTGACAGCTTTCTAGAACATATTTCTCGACAATGCGATCTCTCTCGAGACCAAATCATCGTCCCTAGCGTTGTTGTTAATCTCCAACGTAGCGTTAACACTCGAAAATGTAATATTTTTATTTTTCAAAAGGATTTTTTACGAGGTTTAAGAAAATTCGGCTATTTTAATAGCTGTTGCTTTATTTGATGCATGGTTGTACACACGAAGAGGGCTATCCCTACCGGGTCAAATTAATAAACGAATTTATCTATCGTATTGTATTGAAAGATACACCGGAACTGATTATCTATATTAGCTATTCACTTCGAAGATCACCTTGATCTAAAGTAGTATATCCGTCGATTTTTACCGACTCGGGAAAGTTTCGGCTCCCGACGTAACTAATTATACGAACAAGGTCTCTTAGTGACTGGACCGATATTCGCAACGGCACAAACAGTTATCTAATGATTGTGGATCTACTTCTTTCCAATGTATCCATCATTGACATTCACGCCTCGGCCATATTCAACAGCCTCGCAGTTGAACATTTGTAAGTAGCAAACTTTTACGTACTCACTTATCCTTCGTATTCGTTTTTTGTTCTCTATACTGTAGTAAAATATCAGGGCAATATCGATTGCGCAACAAATTTCCGCATAAAGATACCTGCTTTGTTTGTCAATATATACTAAAATATTTTCTGGTGAGTAAGTATAGCAGACCATTGAACTTAGAATAAGGACCATAAAAAAAAAAAAAAAAAAAAAAAAAGATACAAACCGTAGCCGTGACAGTTTAGCAAGTAGCGAATTTGCCTGCTGATATTAGCGACACGTCGTGGTTGAAGTTCGAACCAGGACATAGACACTCGGTCCGTTTCGTACTGGGTCTGACAGGCGTAAAGCCGAAAATATTAGGCCATACCGTTTGCAGTCGAAATAGGACCGTTGTATCGTAGCGCCTGGAGCGCTCTTAAGCTGTTTCACTCAGACTCGATATATTAACATTCCATGCAGCCAGAATTTGATTGTTCAGTTTGAGGGTGTTTTTCTATTTCAGGTTCGTTGCCTTTGCACGAGCTGGCCTTTTGCCTAGTAAGTGTTTATATCAGCAAACGCGGCTGAAGTTAGCTTGCTACGCGTATTCCGCTTAATATGTCAGACACGCATGGTCCGTTAGCACAGATGATTACCACGTCATTTTCGAAGAGTTTGGAACATTTTTATGTGTGTTATGTGTAATTATGTGTGAAACTATGTACTAGCTATAAAAACACATTAGTGAAGTTAAGACAGCTTTTAAATCACGGATTAATGCTCGTCCCCCTCGACCATCCTGAGGTCTATTTATAATAAAAAGTGAGAAGCAACTTGTGGAAAATATACGTGCTAAGGTATTATTCGGCTATTAATCGAGTAAGTGTAAACGAAGCGGCCGAAAATGGAAGAGGCTGACCCAATACCGAATCGAACGCCTTTAAGCAAGGTTAAAGACAAACCCATTTGCTAGAATAGCATAGCCTTTCGGCCAGTTAAAGGCTGCCTCTAGAACTACTGCTTTAATAATCTTAAGCCGTAAAATATTAGGTATATTAAGTACAGACGCGGTAATCTAAGGTAGTTACTAGTAAGTATTAACGTTTGTTTTGAATTGAACAGATAATGATAGAAGAAAGCTTTTTAAAAACATCGTTGTGTCCTTTCGTAACAAACTCAATCTCCATAGTTCTCCATGCCAAAATACTGGTACGCAACGAATGCTCTAACGGTCTTATAATCGCAAAAACGCTATTCGAGATTGTTTAACTTATTTCCAGCAATAGGGGTCAGCCTTAACCAGCGATATCGTATTCATATGGACCTAGCAGTTTACAAACTAGAACACCGAACGGCAGTGCAGCCTTCTCATACCGAATGATTAACGGCCGTATTCGAAATGGTGCCAAATCATTGATAGTGATGACGGACTACGTCTTGCCGCCACTCAATAATGGCTTTCATCGACTTTTTCCAGCTGTTAGTTATCATTTGGTTCGGGGGCAAGCTAGTAAAATATAGGGGCCAATTATGGTGCTGTGGGTAGCTAGCACCTTGTGAACTTAAACAAGATAACGGACTGTGTTGTCCACGATGTCACGAAATGCCTAACGATGTTTGCGTACGCAAGAAAAAAATTTGTGCGAAAAACGGTGTAACTTAGACAGGCCATGAATTAAGGCTAGGAAATTTGGGCCTCGTCTAATTGATGGTAATATTGTCCTGCCGTTGTTTCGTTGTGGCTGGTGCTTGATTACCGAAAGGCCTTGTTCATCAAACCTTCAAAAAATGCACACATTACCAAGACCAGGCTTGCATCATGGACCACTGTTGATAGTAGTATTCATGTCAAGCTAGACGACACAACGCTGCTGAGAAGTGGGGCAGCAGGATAAAGAACCGTGATTCAATAGCACGATCTGAGTAGAATTCGGTGATGCTCTATAAAGTATTTTAAAAGTGCTGTCATCCGTACACGTATCCGTAGGCGTCGAGATGCCCAGTGCATATAATAATAATGGAGTTCGTTCGGTTGATGTGGTGTCCGTGTCGGATTTATGGCTGAATTATTTCCTGTAAGTCTTCGAAACTATATTTCGCCAAACATAATACACTCATATGAAATGTATAGGACTTAATAAAATTAAAATAGAACTAAAAAACCAACAACGATTGTGAGTTATCTCAATTATATTGAAAGCATTCCCATTTGAAATTATTAAGTTACATTTGTAATTATAAGTATTCAAATGACGCCGAGTCAAAATATATTTAAAACATTAGATTTTTATAATCTATATCTTTATTAACAAGAAATTATTGCACGTTACCAAAATATTACAGGTATAGACTAAGATAATATTACAAGTAGCAAAAATGGCTAGAATCAGAACCTCTGCTTTACAACCACCAGAAAAAGCTTGATAAGGTCAGTGGTGATACGACGCGAACGACAGCCTGGCTTTGCGTCGTAGACATTTTACATACAAGAATAATGTACCACCGTACGCCCAACTGGAGAATGTTGCATGCCAATGTCTTGTGAAGACCGTAGACAGCTACTTTCCGGGCTGCAGTAAAGATCATTTTATACGTAAGAGGTCACGTCTGGAAGATCTGTGGTTCACCTTAGGCTGACTACCGAAATGTATACACATACTGTTACATGCAGTCTTTTTCAAGCCAAGATACCTAGAGTAAGCTTCATGATTTCTCTACCATAATTTTCATGAGTTCTATTGGGCCGCTAAAGCTGGCGGATTCAGCCCCCAGATGACCTCTATAAGGTGCAATTTTTCTTTAAGTCTGCTTATACTAGTAGGCGAAACTGTGACGTAAAAATCAAGTAGTTTCTTAAATTCCTCCTAGTTCAGTGAACATTCGATGAAACGCGATAAATAGTTAGCTGGCTTGTATTGTCTCATATTTTGAAATTTTATAAGAAAAAAATAGCCAACGCTCTCTCATTACGAAATCAGAGTGATCCATATAGTTTTATCGCTACATGAGCCCTCCACATTCCGTTGGCAGGACATTTGTCCCCAGTGGTCCCCCATAATCGAAAATCTTCAGCAGCAGTTTGATTCACAAGCGGCGATTTTTTTGGAGAATAATTATAGGTCTGTCTTTAGAAGGCAGTTATTTAACTTTGTAATGGACTTTATCACACAATCTGTAGCAAAGCACCTTTCCCACAGATGATAACAACTGTTGCAATAACACACTTACACGGCAACGGGATAATTATTTTATTATTAAACTAGACAACAAAGGTTATTCCCTGATTTCATTCGTAATGTCCCAGTGGAAAATCATCAAATCGCTAGTGTTCCAAAATGCACCATGGACTTGCCTAATAAAAAATTGTGTTCGATTCTCGAGTGAACGGACATTCGAGCGTGTTCCGTAATTTACCATTACATAGGGTGAGCAAAGTTCAATATAACTTACTCACTATGCATTTTATAGAACAACCGTAAGCCTTCCTTCCTTCCTCAAAGGCCAACATCCAACTTTGGCCGTGTACACGATACGTAATCAAGGACCCAAAGCAAGGATAATTAATGAACACGAGACTTTATTACATTTAGTTTGTTTACGAGTGTTCAGTATCCTAGATGTTATATTTTTATCTATATATTTACAGAATGCATCCGAATGAAAAAAAAAACGTGCGTTTTATGCGCGGCGCATCAGAAGGGACGTTTGTGAAACATGACTGTGTGATATGAGCATTCAATATATATTATTCAAACAAATAAGGCAATCACGCTCATTATGTAGAACACAATTAGAGACATTCAGGGGGAAACCAATAATCCTCAAAGGGCTTTCCTGGCTCCCGCTTTGTATCAGCCAACGATGCATAGAAGCTGTTTATTCGATCGACGATATTAAGCGCGCTCTGCGGAAGAGCGGCACTTATTTCAACAATTTGGTTTTTAATGTCCTCTGCGGCAGCTAGATTCTCCTAAAATGATGACACAAAAAAAAATGGCGACGAGCAATGTTTTAGATCGCTAAGCTAACAAATAAAACATAATGAGCACAAGGCATTATTGATACTCAATTGACTAAGGTAAATCGGCGAACAGGCAACCAGGCGAAATATTTTTACAGACGTCTATATTACCATCGTTTTAGTTCTCTGTTCCTCTAAAACATATGCTATAGTTACTTATTATTATTGAAATAGGGTAATTATTAATTATTAGCCAGGCAAAAGTTAAACTCACTTCACGGAATCTGTCCTTGCACTCATGCACGCTATTTCGAAAATAGCACGCGGCCTTAACAAAGCAGCACAATGCAAGTAGCTCCTTCCCATCGGCCTGGTAACGGCGTCCGAGGGTTCTCCATAGGCTCGCGCTTTGGGGCTCGGATTCAATCAATATGTGCAGATCTTTAAGGCCGCCTGCGGCCAACCACAACGTTGCTGCCACCGAAAATCTGTGATCTTCACAGGTTACGATCTCTTCAAGCATATGAATTCGTTCCAACGCTTGTTTGTAAATTGTGTCATTTTGGATACCTGACAGCCTCGAACTGTGAATTAAAGACCGTGTGGCACCATCCATGATATCTCGCAGAAAGCCCAGGTTTTTTGGTGGACAAATTTCGATTGCGGAAATGTACGTCCAAGCAGCCTCGGCATACCTCTTCTCTTTGTAGAAACGATCGGCGAGATACTTTAGCCTCAAAAGCTCGAGACCTTCCGGAGCCGATTCGTTGTGAAACCAGCCTGGTTCAGCCTCTAGTAACAGAACTGAACTGTCTACTTCACGCTGAGGCTTCTTCTGCACAAATATATCGTCGTCAAGGCCGCCGAAGATTTCCATTGTGCACACCAAACGACTGCCTTAGATTTTTCTAAATCGATTATGGCACACTCCCCAGAACTGTTAATAACTGCTAGTAGAATATTTCTCAAAAAACCGGCGGCCTATTTCGCACAGATTTCAGTGATGATCCGGTTGTACCTTTAGCAATGCCCACCTCCCTGATGGACATAGTAAAGAGATAAACACCGCTAGTTGAAATTTGTAGATTCATCTTACGAACGAATCAAGCGCCTAAAAGGAAGTGAGACGAATAAGTTAGCCATTTGAAAGAGTGCGGATCGTTTAAATATGAGTTCTTTCTGTCGAAGTTCTCTTCGATCGGCGCACTAACACAATTAACAAGCCCAGAGCACTGTTCCAGCGCAATGGCGAACGGCAAAGAACTGACAATCGTGCTAAATTTGACATTTTACTGACATCCCATAAACACGGATTATTCAAAAGAGCAACTCCACATCAAAGCTTTACGATTCAAAGCGCGTCATTGTAGCAATGGGGCCGTAGTTGGACACAGAGCCAGTTGGTCATTGTTGGATGCTCACTAATCCACAAACTCGTGGATTCAAACAAAAACATAGAAGTCGCGGTTAAAATATGGAGACTGATCATAATTTTGTCGCGTCCTATGACAGACACGATCAAAGACAGAGGAATCATCCCTGAATCCAACTATGCCTTTTCTGGCATAGAGAAGAGTGAAGGGTCTTCTCGTCTCCATGTGTCCAATGAATTTTAACGGTTGAATTGTGAGTCCGTCTGGTTCGCTTGAGCCACAGTTTTAAACTAGATATTCGAAGAAAATCCACAGTCCGTACAATTCATATCAGCACAAAAGTAAAGTCTGAAATAGTGTTTCCTTTTAAATGAATATCATTATTACTTTTATGACATTCGTTTAATCAGAGTAATTAAATGACTTTATTTAAGTTTGTCTTCATTACTTTTGCCTGCTTTTTCTAAACGAGCAATTGGATTAAAAGTGCTTTTTAGCTGATATCATGGTGTCTAGCATTTCCTTCTTGCTATGACAAAACAATACGATACATAGACCATTATTCCGAGCTGCCACATCGAGCTGGATACCCTATGCCAGCTGATTTGGCTGACGAGATTTCTCACATCGCTAACCTTTGCCATAGAATGTATGCCTTAAATAATCCAATAGTGCTACGTATGTATTTCTGCAAAACTAAAACTTTACTTATTATGTAATATTTCTTACGTAGGTCAAATTTAAAATATTTACTAGGAAAGGCTCTTTTATAATTTTTTTAATGATTGCAATTTATTATTACAAGATTTAATCCCATTTGGGAACAAATTACTGTCGAAACGTTTATCCGTGATCAGGCTGAAATCACCGTATCCGCCCACCGTGCTAACGACGAAGGGCGAATAAAATGAGATTCTTGACAGCTGTTCTTAGCGATCTTGATTATCTCTCTGTTGTAAACGGCACCCCAGTTGGGGTCGTTCTCGTGGTAGTGGCTCGAATATCGATATGACGCAATAATAGTCAGTGCGACGCAAACACTATCGGACGCAGACACGAGACAAACCTATGGAAACACAATCTGATGATGCTTCAAATCGCGCAGGGCATTAGTTTGCACCTATTACCTTTGAAAAAATTAATACCTTTATATGTTTATTTTACTGTATGAATAATTTCATATAAAATGTGTCGCTCCAAAAGCGTTGGAACCCTGCTCCAGAAGCGAATAGATGCTCCGTAAAGGAAAAGCGCCACGGGCGAAGATTTGAAATCACTGAAAATTCCGAAAAAAAAGTTACTTCATCAGCTCTGGTCACATGTCACACACCAATCAGATTTGTGTGATTACAGATTTACGCAACTATAATAAAACGGACATCATATTTTTTGGTTATTGCGGTCTGGGTTTTTCATGGGGAGACAATTTGCTTGGAAGGATAGGGCAGCCAGATTCAAACTGAGATATCTTAAAGACACATAAATCCATCATATGATCTCTAATCAGCTCTGTTACGTTGCGCCAGATGTTGACTCATAAAGTCAGCAATTTACAAACGGTCTGGAAATCGGGAATATCAGTGTGATGCCCATAAACGCGGCTAGCCCAAATCGATTGGCTGCCTGATCATTCAAATACGTCGAAAAGTCTATTTTAATGTCATTTATTTAATTTTTTTTTTAAATCAGCTAAAATTGAATAGATCTAAGTAGAGACAGAAAGATCTCCGCTTGCTCTGTCTACAAGCATTGAACTGGGGAAAGCCAATCGGCACATTCGTATAATCGGACAAATAATGGCTTGACACTTAGAAAAATGGTTGAAAAAGCGCCGGCCAAAGTTTTACTCTATTATAAGCCTGCCTGCCTCTGTTCCCTCTTAAACATAGACTGTATTTTCTAGTTAATTGCTTAACGATAACAATAAACTATAGTGTAATGCGTCATGTGGCTGAATATTCCTATAGCTACCATGAATGTATGCCTACATTCATAGTAAACGGCATTTCTTTTCTGTAATACTCTTGTACCGTGCGTCCTGTTGCTAGGATCTTTTTTCAATAGAATTCGACTCTTTTCGGTTTCATGTTCTATGCGGCGCTTGCGTCGCACAAACCCTCTCCTTAAGAGATATAAGCAATCTGTTTTAAAGGACCATGGTCTCTTCTTGAGGAGACTAGTGAAAGCGATTTCGAAAGGACAAATTCACGTAAGTAGGCATTTTATTCATCAAGCGAGCGATGTATTTGCATCTAGTAGGACAGCCTATTTTTGTAGGAGTACAGGAAAGCAGGTCCGATGGTCTGTCCACGTCGAAGAATAGGTGAAGGTGAGATCACGTACCTAATAGGTTTTTTTTTTTTGACTTGTTGTTGTTTTTGTTCATCATTAAGAACGAAGATTCAACTCTATCATATACCAGCGGAATCACGATACCATACCTTACAAATGTCGGTGGTAGCACTCTCGAGGAATCTTCGAAGAAGTACAGGCTTATGGAAACTCTAAATTAAATTAGATAAAATGGGTCAAATCTCCATGTTTGCTGGTGATATGTAAGCGCAAAATCGTGTGGATTTCCATATCGACTGCACTTTGAAAGTAAATCTTATAGCTTCTACGGTTACACGACCATGGCTTGCGCATCTTCGAACCGCCGAACCGTTATTTATTATATACACATATATATCTGTAATTTAAACAAGTAGCGTAGATAGGGTCGATCAAAGGTAGATAGTTTCAAATCAGGCGTAGACTGCTCGCAGATATTTAGCTTGGCATTATGTGCATTTGTGTCTTGACAGCAACTGTTTTCAGATACACGATATTATCTATTAGGTTTATTGTTACGCAGTTGTTTATAGGTGCGTACATTTATATATATATATATATATATATATATATATACAATAATGAAACACTCATTGACATGAAAAATCACATTTAATCGGCCAAAAACATTCGTGGCTCCCAAGTAGAATTTCAAAGGTATATCTATTCTTCATTTGGCATAATGCCGTATGGTTCCCTTTACAGAAAGCACACTGCTTAGCCGATGATGAAGTTGATCACGTTAAGTCTTCTTTTAGCGTCGTTAGTCGCTGCGGCTTTCGGCGAGGCTGATTTGAAGGTGTCCGATGCCGTCAAATTTGCGGTCGCTCAAGCCAAAACCATTAAACCATCTGCTGTGTTGGTAAAAGATCGGGGCGTAACGAAACCCGTAAGTGTTTTCGTGACGAATTTCACTCTTAATCCGGTCTATGCGTTATATATTACCCTGCAAATCTCAAAGGCTTACAGTTCTTTTTTCCGTCTTCAGAGTTCCACAGAAAGGCGATATAGGGTTCTTCTTATGATCGATGGAATACCGTGTGAGATAGAGGTGATCGAGAAAGAAGTGCGTATTGGGTTTACCCGTGATACAGAACCGTTTAAGACCGTCAAAAATACCGCGAAGAACTGTGTCCTCTGTTGTTGAAAACGGAATAATTCGATGTAATCACAGGCAAGCTGTGTGATCGTTGAAGTGATAGTAATAAAATTCGTTTCCGGTTATGAACAGATAGTATGCAATTGTTCATTGAGCTATCATTATCGTATTGGTTGAAGGTAGTCATTCTATTTGTTCCCCTCTGTTGGTATGATTGGATCATGGGAAAGTATCTATTCACTAGGTAAGCCTGTTTCAGTTCAGGGTCCAGTTGAATGTGGCACACTTTTCTCTGATTTAAACGAATATCATATATGACTGTGGCCGTTGTAAACAGGTACGAAGTCTTGCATACAAAAGAGAAAAGAAAACAGAGGAGTGAGGAGGAATAAAAAAATCCAAATCAACAAAAAGGTTAGATGCTTCCCTTAAGATGGCCGTGATAGCCAAACCTGTAACGCCATCAAGAACGTTCCACTAATAGAATGACCATGTCGTCATTTCCCCATACGATAATCCGTAATTCAAGTTGGGTCAATCAACCACAACTCTCAGCTAGTACCTCTCTATGAGTTGCTGAAAAAGACAATGAACGAGTGCATGTAATTTATTACTCGGCAAATTGTTGTAAAGCCTATTCGGTCCTAGCAAACTACTGTCGCAAATGAAGTCGTGCTAATCTGAATGTAGATTAAACTCGTTTCCAGGATTCAAGCTAAATCTTTATCGATCTGTTTTTCTACCGTTGTGCATTAGATAGGCAGTTGCTTTAATTGTCTCAATCGGCTTTTATGTTAGGTTAGGATATTTTTGAAAAAATAGCCTTGCATTAATTGGACATTCAGGCCCTTTCGTAGACTGAAGTCGTGCTTTGGCATTTCGAATTATTCCCGCCCTACTGCGGTGTCCGCAGTGTTAGATATTGTGCCACCTCCTGTTGAGTTCAGAAGCAACAGTTTCACGGGTTAATAGCACCTATTTGAAGGGCAACTGCCTGCAACAGCGCGCTGAAGTTAGGTTCGCAGAACGATACATAAGTTAGTTCCAAGCACACAATGTGAAAAATATGCATTTACTTACTTTTGTTTTCCAGATTGCTTGAACATAGCCCTCTTTCGAATAGATAACTTTCTCCAGAAAAGACTATTAAACCGTACTCACTTCGATACATTTTGTACTTATCTTTGCCAACGATGTGATATGTCGGAACAGTCGTTTAGCCATAAGGAGCTTGCAATATGCAGCGTACTTAGATTGAACTTATCATAATAATAATAATATTTCTGTAGGGGATAAATACTGCACGAACTTAGCGGGACATTATTGTAACAAGTGACGGGTAATCTACCATATTAACTTGCAAGTAGAGTTGACATAAGTGCTGCGTAACAAAGATTGACTTTGCGTTTTTTCTTCCCATCGCGCTCAGCCCACATATTTGTGTTTTTTTTTTCTTTTTTTCGGAAACTTTAATTAATCAGTACCATGCAGATGTCCGGGACAAACTATTGTCTCGTGGACTTGCTGACCGTGATGTGCTTGTTGTTGTAAGTGAGCCAAGTTTGCTCTGATATGGCAATTTTTCGTGAAAAACTTATAAAAAAAAAATCGCCACTATAACTTGCCTTGTTTCACCCGACAACTTAGACTAAAAGATTAATCAATATAAAATTTACCTCTAAGAAGTAATAATAACTATGCTGTTAACTTGCTTTGATGTTGTGTAGGATTTTTTTTTTCGATCAAATGAATTATTCAATTGAAAGTTGACGGCGACGTATGTTCTTTGCTGCTGGTCCTCGGGATGGACGGATCAACCGATGAAGTGGATACTGGTAAAGAGAAAACTTGCCTTATAGGACGCCTGGTTTGATTTGAAAGGTTAAATGTATCGATTACGCTAGGACGTTTTACTAGTCTTCACTTATCGCTGCAAGACTATAACCTGGCGCCAATTGATTATAAGCAAGCTTGGAACCTCAAGCTGCCGCAGCTGACTGGCCACTACGTTTGTAAGGCCACCCACGTTTCTATTCAAACTATTACTATTGAGGTCTTAACGTAACCATTACCGAGATTTACTTAGTAACGTGTGATGTTTTGTAACGAAACGCAAATAACTTGCATCAAATATCAACGTCTATTAAAACTCGAGACTGTAGCACATGGTTCGGCATATCTAGTTTTAAAAAAACGAACTCTGTTTAGCACGGCTCCCGTTTTTCTACCGACACGGTTACCGTATCCAAATATCTTCCTTCTTGGCCTTGTCCAATTCCACACGTCATCTCATTCAGTATCATCTCCTGCTAATAGTAATACAATTTTAATGAATGCGTTCTTATATATAGGATAAATATTATCGCTCGTCAACGTTCGTTGACTAGACGTGACTAGTGGTAATGACCAATAGTTGCACCAGCATCCAAGCCTGAATCTTTAGGCCACGTCGTATAGCGTTGTTGAAAAGAAAACGATACTAGCTTGCTCTTGATGTTAGCCAATTCGGAGTTCTTGACGGACCAGCCAAGAAAGCGGTTTTCGAATTTTGCGCTACTTAAAGGCTAAATCGATCGACGGCTTTTCCAGGTTGTGGTACTATACTGAACGGCTAGCTAGACTGCTAGAATTCTTCTCAGCCAAATGAAAAATGATTACCGTACCACTTGTACATTTTCGCTTAAAGACTGTAATACATCAAATTCTAAATTTGTAGCTAAATTTGATAGAGATTAATTCAGACGCAGAGCTCATAGAAATGGAGGTGGAGAGTAGTAAGTAATCTTGAAGACCGAAGTCGTGCCTTCCAACGACGTACGGTGCAGCGAATCCGAAATAGCTAGGCTAAGCGTTAAGGACCACGGGCGCACGCAGCTGTGCTTGAATGCTTGGTCCAACTGTGTTGCCTGCTGTAGGAATAATTGAACGATTTTTCTCCGAACATTTTTTCTCACATTTTCGAAGAAGCTTAGAAACGCTGCAAGGAGAAATGTTTATGTTATGAAACATAACGGCTAGATCCAACGAAGATATCTATTAATAGGACAGTGAATGAGGATACGTATAAACTCAGTGGATATGTGGACTTGATCTTGAATTTATTATAATGCGACGACCGAAGACAATGGATCACTGGAAGAATAAGAAAATACATTGTCTTATATGTGTATATTTAGAGCAGCACTACGATAACAAGAGGTGTTGTTGATTTATCTTTATTATTGTGATCACTATAATCGCAATTACTAATAATTATTATATTCGTTATTATCATTATTGCATTAAAAAAAAATCGTTTCTATGACAATTGTCTACTAACTTTTTTTTTTGCTACTGTTAGTAAATAGCCATTCCATGCATTTGTTATTAGCCATCCGTCCTTGTCATGGTAAGGCGTAGGAAACAAGTAACGGGCGCCCATCTGGGTCTATGTCTCGTATATTTATGTACAGTTCTTCTAGTGGTCACAATGTTAGGCGATACTGGTTACTGTGATTGTCAGGTAATTGCATGGTAACGGCACTCATATCGATGGCACACACACACACACACTCGGTGACCTGACTACTTCCTATCTCCTTAGCTTATCTTACTAAATTGACTGGCCATCAAAGCTGTTTACAAATAAGACGTACGTTGCTTGTGGTACAAGCGATTTTAAGGGGGGGGGGGCACTTATAGGCGCTCAAATTAAAAAAACATAATATAAACAGCTCGGTTGCTTTTGGTCAAATTAAATGTGTGTGTTTGTTTTTTTTTTTAATTTAAGTCTTCAGCTTTGTTACGTGCGCAATTCGGTTTCATAAATCTATCGTATTGATTACATGTGATTGCTATTTCGAAGTACTTAGGAACAGTGTCTTTGCCACGACTTTTCCCCGAAGTCATGTGGCCTATACTAAAATACGATGACATCTAAATACATGCAGAGTCGAAGGTATACGACGAAGATGGGTACTTGCATAGCAACGAAATTATCATTATAGTTAACCTTAACAGTCAACCAGCCTGGAATAGTTTTTGTTTCTGTCAGCGATACACGTTTTTACTATATTCATTTAGTATTGCTCGTTACAAATGTTATCATTGCGTACTCTCTACTGTTCACAGTTATAACAAATATCGACGCGAGGTTAAATTCTGCATGATTTTTTTTACTGTTTCTTGTTCCATTATCATTGCATCTGTTATAAACAAGTTTTTATTTTGTTGTCATTTTTGTTGCTCTGGTTGGTTCCATTTCGAACTGCTTTTATCATTTAGCTTTCTTCGTTTAGCTTTTATCTATAAATACTAACGCTTCGCATAAATACCACCAAGGAGACCTGGCAGATTTCCCTATCTACAATCTGCATAGAATCATTGCTTATCTAACGGATAAGGATGTTTATGTCTATGTACAAACATGCGCATCCGCATATGCACGCACGCACGCGTAGAAAACAGTTATCTTTTTACGTCCGTACATTGTTTCGGTTCTGTAACAGGTCGTTCCGTTCCGTTCTGTCTGAATGATACTTGCGTTCGCTTGGCAGCACAGCTTTCTCGAGGTGCACCCCACCAACTAGTTCACGGCCGGGAGCACATCCCAGTTGTTAAAACGGATTCATCTATTCTATATGCTTTGTATAACCGCGTTCGTATAACTGTCCCATCAATGTATTTTAGATCAGTAAGGCTTTTCAGTAACAGTTACCTTCGGTTTTTTGCGTATTTATAAGAAGAAGCATTAGAGTCAATGTTCTCATTGTATCGACGTTGACAAAATATTTTCACCTTGACTGCGTATTACCAAATAGCTCAGCATTTGTCATGCGCAAAAATAATATCCGCAAGCATCGATCCTTCGTGGAAAACCTTTGAAAGGTAAGCTTCTACAAATTTAGGGTTCGCTTCGGAAGTACCGCACGCGGCTTTTAACCAAAACTCTACACGTCCTTCAGCGAGAAGCGAGCAATTGGCACGGCTGCCCAGGTATTCCCAAAATACAGCAATACATCCTCAGTAATCCAACGACCCCGGCTAAAACTACGCTGAGGTTTCGGTTACGATGAGAAGCGTCGATTCTATCGGCTCGAGCGAACGACAGGTTGAATAGATAACGAGGTACTCTGAGAGGTAGCTGTAAAAAAGCACGTTCAGATAAACTATAAAACGATGTCGGTAGTAGCTACTTTTCGTCATGGGATCATGTCGATTTGTCAAGAAATCAGTCAGTTAAGCTGTATTAACGCTTAAGTCGTCTTTCAGCTAATCTGATTCTCGATCTAATTGATCTGATCGGGGAAAAGCTGTCGTATCCTACCGTCACAGCGTTGCTAGATCATAATAGACCAATAAGCGAACCTTCTACGATATTCTGTTACGAATCTACAACCGATGATTAGATAAATCTATATCTGCGTAAGTGACCGTGTGGCATCATTGGCTACCCAACCCGCAAACAACCGGAAGAAAGGCACTTGTAAATTCGGACCCCTCGAGACAGAGAGGGCAGACGTAGCACACGTGTGTTCGACGAGGAAGACCTTGAAGGTAGAATCAACAAGCGATGGAATTGTTGTGTTATGGCCAGCGATATTGTAAATCCTTTTACATTTACCTCTAATCTTTTATCAATCTTCTATACAGTGCCACATTATTCCCCTCGGCTATCAGCACGTCTTTGCCGCAATGCAATCTGGCTAATGACTAAGCTGCCAATACATTGTGGCAACGGAATATCGCATTCAGTGGTTTTTGGTTAATTGACGCAATTCATTGCATTTAGTAGCCATTCGTTCGTTAGGATTCAATAGACAGGTAACAGTGTAACTGAAAAACCAGTAACAACACGCATCTGTATGGCCACAGACTTGGCCTTAGAATGCATCAACGTTTCCAGATACTTGCGTCAAATGGTAATCAGTGTTGTAGCGCCATGGAGATGGCGCTGTCTGGCCATCAACCAATACGTAATGCGATATACAGTACGTTTGTAGTAAATGGAGAATTTACTCGGCCGCATAGAACCGATCATGGTCACGAATTTGTCTCTGGAAATCATCGTCGAGGATCTCCTGTCGCCTCTTGAGTTCTACCCGCCACTCCTTAATCTTCGATTGATGCTTCTCTTCCAATTCCCGGTCTTTTTGTGATTCATGTTGAAGTAGCAGAGCACGTTTCTCGTCGTGGATTTGCTTGAGTTCACGTTCGGCAGCCGAGGACGCTGCCTTCAGTTCCTCCATTTGCCGACGTTGCTTTGTCTGAAGGCGAGCGAGTTCGGTTTTGTATCTGTTCAGAAAGAAACAGAAACGTGTTATTGTCATGCGAAGAGTGGATCAGCTTTTCAACGTACATAAATGTCATAAAATAACGCAGCACAGCTTGCAGTAAGCTTCTGCCTGCGAACACAAAACAAAATTGGTTAAAATGATCTACTATCAATTGGTTGGGGGTGCGTTTTATTAGGTATTAGCAAATCTACAAACCTAAGCTTCAGCTGCAGCATATGCTTCAATGCCAGATTCGAACAGCTGCTTCCGGCAGGAATGAAAAATATAAAAGGTAAATCTTTAAAAGTGCCCTGGGTATTATTTACGTAATTGAATTCCACTTCAAATATGTTCGACGCGCATGATGGAGATATTTTTCTTAAATCGAACATGTCAGAATATGGGACAGCTTAAGTTTTGCCTTTTGTACCTCTTTTTCTCGGTTTCTTGGAATGATCGTAGACGTTCCCGATCTTCGGCCTGACCATCCCCTCCTCCGATCCGTAAACTCTCCTTAAACATCTGCTCGCGAACCTTCATTTCTTGTCGCATATGTTTCGGCCATTGACGCCGCTCCACGGCGTGCGCCTTCTCGAGATCTTCTTCTCGCCGGTCGCTCATTCTCTTTGCTTGTTGCATTTCCTAGTGGAAAGACGCCGTTTGAAATGGTTTTCTACGAAAGGTTTGTGTATAAAAGTTTTGTCAAAAGATTTGCACTTCTTGACTCTGGAATATTAGCAATTCGATTTTTGACAATTTGCAATTTTCACTATAACACTATTACGATAGTTTTATCGTGCTATATACCAACACGTGCGTACTTGCTTATCAGTTGCTTTCCTTAAATCTCAGGTACCCTATAGTGTATTACATACTACAAGAAACAGCTTGAAAACTCAAAAAAAAATTACAAACCGGCCCTTTAGTTACCTTTTCATGCCGAACAACCATCTGATGCTTTTGTAACCGGAAGCAGTCGTGAAGCTGTCCCTTGGCCAACTGGAAACGATCTTGTTGTTGGCGTTCCTCAAGCTCCCATTGCTGACTCTCCTTCTGACGCGCTAATTGTTGTCGATGTAGCAAAAATTGCATCTCAGTTTGGGCCACCTCCTTCCGGTGGTTTTCGGCCAGAACTCGAATGGCCTCATCATGGCCTTCGTTGAGCTGTCGTATGTATTGTTCCTCCCGCTGAACATGATCGGCGGTTAATCGATCGGTACGTTCTTTTAGCACCGTCTTTCTCTGGTCTCTAGCGAAGGACGACTCGATTTCACTGCGCAGGTTCTTGAGCTCATTCTTGAGTCCTTCCCTGAAGGCCTTAAGTTCTTTTTCCTGTTCCGCCCGGATGCGTTTTGATGCCACCCGCACCTCGACGTCGTGCGACTGTTCCATTTTCTCGATGCGTTGTTTTTGTGTGCGCGTCAATGCGTCAAGGTCCGTCTCGTAGTTGCGCTTGAGCATGGCGAGTTCGTGCTCAAACTTCTTGTTCTGCTGGTCCAGAGCCTGCTGCTCCCTAGTGTCGAGGTCTGTAAACTGTTTGTTCTCGATTTTCTGTAATAGCTTGAGCTCTCGGAGCTCCTGCTTTCTCTCCTCGTGGTAGTCCTTTGTGTCCTTGTCCCCGATGATCACCTTTTCTGTTGTGCGCGTCACTTCTTTACCATCAATAACGAAACGGCGTGTTTTCTTAAGCGTTTTTTGCCTAGTATTATGTATAGCGGGACGTTGCTGGCGCTCCTCCTGCCGCTTCTTGGCCGCGGCAACGGGTGGGGCACCCGACTGTAACGGTTGCTGCTGCGGAGGTTGACCATTAACACGATTCTCCTGTTCAACAACGGTAGCTGATGGTAGCCGGTCGACCTTTTCGGCTGTGGCCGTTGCTCGCTGTAATGCGTCACGTTTTTCGCGGTCCCCGCTATCGCGAGGTACGGCTGGAGCCGAAACGGCCCGCAACGCGTCCTCAGGAATTTTCTTCGGTTCACTGCTGCGCGAGGGACTGCAATACGCCGATAAGAAAGTAATCGATGAATTAATTAACAGGCCATTTCAGGCTACAAATAGAAACATTTTCTTTTTAGACGGGCGAAAATTCGCCATGGGTTAGACATAGCACTTGTACGATAATTATATTTGAACCTGATCACAATCCTTGAACTGCTATGTATTGAGCCCGAAAATGTGAACGAAGGGTATGACACCTGAGTCTCCTGCGTTGATTTGTAGAATCCCGCATCGGAACGTGTTCTGTAATAGGACTGGCTGAGTTAGAGGTTCTTCCTAGGGGTGAGCCTCCTTTTTGCAGCTTTACGCTAATTGGCACCTCATGTTCATTTCCACGATCACGCGTACAACCAATTGAAGACGGTAGGACTTCAGTGCTTTTCCAGCTCGATGACGGCCGCCTATAATAGAACGGTAAGAAATATATTAAAAAAAACTCTTAAAGAGGAGCGAGTTTGAACGCTTACTAAAATGGAGAACTCTTACTTGATTCCTTTTACTTTTGAACACATCGAATGCATGCTGTTTTACATAGTGTATGTCACGATAGCAATATATGAATGTAATGAACCTACAAGACCTGCATTCGGCGTTCGGGTGCATTTCAGTGATAAGCCTATCGT
The DNA here is from genome assembly GCF_002443255.2 of Varroa destructor. Taxonomy (NCBI): domain Eukaryota; kingdom Metazoa; phylum Arthropoda; class Arachnida; order Mesostigmata; family Varroidae; genus Varroa; species Varroa destructor. Next base: position 30,848,263 of record NW_019211460.1, on the reverse strand, counting down.
GCGATCATGAATGCCCATTCACCCCAACGACATAGTGCTCATCAACTTACCTAAGAGCGGCCTCCTGCTCGCTCTCTGACAGCGACCTTGTCCTAGTCCTCAAAACAATCACTCCATTGACTCCACCGCTCTGATTCGCGCTGCTATTATTCAAGTCGTTACCGTTAACTGGTCCTCCTATTCTGCAGCTGGAATCTTTCACAACGGCTCCTTCACCACCCACCGATATGACACTTACATGATCTTGCAATGTGCCGTTATCGTAATCGGCGGATGGGGTTGGTCCATGAGCTGTCATCACAGAACGGCTGGCCCTATCAGCCGTTGGTGGCACCGAAGGTGGAACCGAAGCCGGTACTGATGAAACAACAACAACCTCACCACCTATTACACTACCCCTGATCGCCTCCTGTTCTAAAGTAGGATAGGCGGAGTTGTTGCATCCTTGCGATGCGGCCTGGTTAGCGGAGCCTAACAGAGTCGACACTGGCGTGCCTCGTTTTCCGACCTGCTCGGGTAGGATAGGTGGGGGTGGTTTCGGAACGACGCAGCCGGAGTCGCTGTCCTCTGAGGGACTTTCATCGGACTGATCTGGAGTCGGGATAGAGTACGATGAGATGTCTGTAATTTAGATAACGTATTGGAGCATAATAAGAGAGAAAACGTTCTTGAGCCATTGGAAATGTGTTTAATTTTCATCTGAAGGGGGTCATGGTGCTTTTACCTTTTTTAAATGGGCATGCGCATTCCGGACATTACACAAGACAACGTTGTTAAACATTATTACTTTATATTTGCAGCTCCAAACATGAACCTACATATGACATTAATTTAGCAACGGAACATTTAGAACTCAGTGTAGTTGCTTCTGCATTCTGATTTGTACAAAGGATAATAAATTATCCATGACAGTCCGAAGGATTTATTACTCTTACTAGGCTAACCTAATCTAAGCTCAGAAAAACAAACATTAGACGTCTTCATAATTTCGAATATCTTCAACATATATAAAGATTATTTAGCCTCTGTTTGCTTAAACCAGTACGAATTTCCGAAGTAACAAGATGTATGGCTCCTTTTGATGACACGAATACCCACAATTGCTATCGCTGCTGCCGTCAAAGTAACTCCTCTTCTTCTCCGCAATCATCTGCTTGAGGTCCTCCAAAGATACAGCGGGCCGCTCGTCTCTTTTGGTCACTAGGACCCTATCAGTTTCATCAGCGGTCTCCTGGTTGTTGATGCTGTTCAGTACCTGATATTCTGAAGTCTTGGCTTTGACACTTTCCGTTCGCGGTTCGTGCTCGGCTGATCCACCTACATTTTCTAACTCTTCATCCTCTAATGTTTTGCTAAGATCGGGCGTTTGGGGACGGAACTCTTCAAATTTAGATGCCTTCTCCTCAATGTCGGGTGTAACCTTACCCGTAGGAACGTCTGAAGCTAAAAAGTATCAAAGAGCAAGCAACTCAATAAGATTCTTGTGCGAAGAACACGTTTGTTGTCCTCCCTACTTAATTAATACACTGCTGCATCTAAACACAGTCATCGTAAGTTCCCTTTTCAATAAAGAAGTTTCCAGTATTATCACATAAAGAAGTAAATTTTTGAAATAACACTCGAAGTAATCAACCACAACTGACTGTTGTCTTCTTAACCAACCTCTCAGCCTTCTTTCCAGAGTATCTGCAATAACCTGCGGCTGATGTCTATCGCCAGATTCCTGAAGTATAACCTCTTCGGCCGATTTCAAAACTGCCGATTTCAATTTCTCTTCGGCAATTGCCCCACTAGTTATTGTCGGGGGTTTTGGTGCAGGTTTTTTGAAAGTCGGTTTCCCGCCGGAATCGGTTGGGGACAGAGACGGCGGACCGGGCGATGTGTTTTTCCTAGTAGAAATCTCCCTATTGCCACTCTCCCGGACAGGACTGACATGTTTAACTGCTCCGGGTGGCGGGGGTGCGGGCTTTTTCTTTGTTGGGCTAACGAGGTCCTTTACACGCTGGCCAGAACCGAGATTAGCAGTTCTCGGTGGAGATTCGCCCTGACGGTGGGGTGGCAGTGGAGTGGGCAACTCCTCCGGTGTTGACGAACTCGGCGGCGTAAGCAACGCGAGCTGTTTGTCGTCCTGAGGGGTCGATGGAGTACTGCCCGTTCCTGTGCCAGCCTTCAACGTGCCGTCGTCTTCACATGACATCTGGGAGCTCGTTTCCCCATTCGACTCTACCACCGACGCTCGATACTGAAAAATACAAGCTGATTAAACTATAGCAAAGAGAAGAGACAAAAACCAATAATGCATCGTAATATGCATAAATAAATGTGAGAAGCTGAGGCCTGGCTCGGTTGCTCTTACAAAGGAACTAGTTTGACTTAGCCGAAATTTTTCAGCATAATTAACCATCTACAGAAATACATACTGGAACAACACATATTGAAGGTGTAGTATTGACAGACTATTCTTTAAGCAAAATAGGTATGACTAGTCGTTATCTGCAGTTAGTTGAGGCAAACGACGATCTTGTGAAAGCTGGTGCTAAAACAAAGCTTCAGACTCACATCTTCCTCCTCCACTTCTTCAACGGTGACGTCAGCCTTGTATTCAGCTATGAGGTCACAAATTGGCTTGCGATCAATGATTAACTCGTTGACAAACTTGTCTCCGAGGAGTTGATCGGCTGTTGGCCGTTGAATGGGGTCCTTGATGAGGCATTTCCGCAGGAACTCACTGAAGTCTTTGCTCCACCTGAATTGCAAATTAATGGCGGCTATATTTAAGCATCTCACGTGTGTTTTGCTAGAACACTTGATAACTTTACGACGAATGATTGCTACCCCAATTTTAAGGGGTGTGCGAGCATCTATAAGCTGGCAGCTTTGCGTTAAATAGTTTTGAAGAATACAATAGTGATAATAATCGTAAAATGGCAAAAAAAAAAATTATAGACAATCGAATGTATGATACGTACAAAAAATTCACGCCCTCTGCTTACCTGTGAGGCATATCCAGTTTTGGCGGATCATTCTTCTGGATCTTGAGCAGAACCTTCATGGGCGCAAGGTCATTGTGCGGAGGGCCCATCTGCGCAAGTTCGATTAGCGTAATGCCAAGACTCCAAATATCGGCTTTGTAATCGTACGGCTGGTCCTTGAAGGTTTCGCATACGACAACTTCGGGGGCCATCCAGTACGGCGTGCCTATAAACGAGTCCCGTTTTTGAAGTGTAAACTTGTTCTTGGCCGACACGCCGAAGTCGGCCATCTTCACCTCGCCTTCGAGTGTCAGAAGGACATTTCCAGCCTTTACATCTCTGGTAATAAAAACAAATAGCGCATTTAGCACCAGCGTATTATTAAGCCATTGTGAGAAATCCTGTAAGTGTTGGATTTCTGATTTTGGATTGTTATGACCAAGCTGAAAAGTCGCTGCTGTTGTTCGAAATAATAAACACGCATGAAATGTAAGTTGACAGTTTTCACACTTCCAGTTATAGTAAAATTATCATCGTAGTAGATATTTGACGCGAATATTATGCCTTACATAGCGAATTTATAATTTAACGGGCCTTTGAAGCGAGTAATTAGCCTGCTTCATTAGGCTCCACTTACAACTTGGTATAAAATTAATAATCAATGGTATAAAAGCCCTCGTAGATAAAAAAAAAATTGAGCAAACTAACGCATGTTATAGCGTTATCAGAATCGCACTTAGGTAGGATCTATTACTCTTGTCCTAGGAACACGCAGTTGCTTCAGGCCGACCTAACGACGGAACTACAATAGATAGCTCTTTGGGCAAGTGAAAAGGTAACATTTTTTAGGTTCTCAAAGATGTCAGTGAGATTTGAGCGCGTTACGGATTTGAAATTCTATTACGGCACACCAGTTGTTATCATTAATGCTGTACCATCAGCAGTAGGAGTTACACATTTTAGGTGGATTCTTTTGCGATCTAAATATTAAGTATAAGTACATAGAAACTGCAGGTATAATTATTAAAACTGTGTATACATTTTGCACACCCTACGTAATATAGATAGCAGCGCTAGTGTTTGGCCGGTTATTTGATGGTATTTTCTATATAAGGAAAGCTGTCCATTGTTATTTAGGTCATTCGACTAGTATTTTTGAAATTTTTAATGTTTTAAATGTTTTGTTTCTTTAGATTTTCAGTTTTTTGGCCAGCCATAAACCCGAAATTCAATTTCTGAGTGGCGTATCATTTGACGCACAACAACTATGTAAAATAAAATATCTTAAAAATAGTCAATGGTTTAGATCCCAAATCAAAGCTGTGTAAGTGTCAATAATGGCACATGAAAAAGCATAAGCTAAAATCTTAATTTAGGTGCCGTGTATATATGTTTGCCTTAGTTATAGATACTGTAGATTTTTTTTTTTTTTTTTTACAATATGAATGCGTCAATAGTTCGACTTTTCCCCAGTCTTCCGAAGGTGCGGTTTGACTAAAGTATATCTAAATGCGATTGCCCGACACGCTCCTCGTGTTATAGGTTAGTGTGTCGTAAATGTACACTAAACATATTGTGTCTCCCAAGAGCTTTATGACGATTTGTCCTAAGATCTTCTTTCTCAAGATCGAAGAATAAAACCATACTGCCCTTGGTTCGAGTTCAGGTATCGATCTGTTCCTACATATCGACGTAAGAGCTGCCTCGATAACTCCGCTAAAACTAGGCTGGTCTAAGCAACTCAATGTAGACATTTTTTGACGCAGACAAACGTTACAGATACGCCTCGATGGCTAAGCTAGGACTAGCGATGACAATAAGGCGATTATAGTACGTTCATTTCCAATAAAAGCTGGTCTAAACTGCAGCTTGCACCCCCTCGAATATGATTAGCGACACACGTTTGGCACAGCTGGCTACTAGAAATGTGTTATTATTTCAAAAACCCAATTAATTCGGCCATTTTATAGCATAATAACCATTGGTATCTTCACAAGCTACTATTTAAGGTGAAATCAACTACTGGTCTTTGATCGGATCTGCCGGTAACAAACCTACCGGTGAATGACGCGATGCGAATGTAGATAGGAAAGGGCCTTAAGCATTTCTCGACAAACGTAACGTATCTGTGGCTCAGTTAGCGGCCGCTCAAGATCGACCATGATCGAGTCGAGAGCTCCTCCCTCGCAATATTCGAGGAATAACTGAAATAATTGCAAAAATCATTGTAAGATTATTTTTGATAACAAACAACTAATAGCGCAGATTTTATTAAAATTCGATATATCGTACAGTTAAAGCCCCGGACCCACAACCATTAGCTTCTGAATCCTACTTTCGGCTAGTTTTTTTTTTTATTATTTTTCTACTAGCATCAGCTCACCGCACAATTATGTGCTTTGGCAAAGTGGATACCATCGCACTGTCTACCTGAAATATATTCAAAATAGCTCACACTGGCCGTAGGCAGTACGTTCTTAGGAAAGCTGTTGCTCGGGAGTAATGCAACAAAAACCTAAATTAGTCATCCGTCTGGTTCTTTAGCCATGGAATTTAAATGGAGAAAAGATAACGAATGAATTAGTTCCATGCGCAAAAAATTTTTTTGCCATTTTTTGGTGATTTCATTTAATTCATGTTCTTGCAATAACTGCTAGCAATTTTTAACGATCGTTATGTACTTAGATTTTGAGAGAGTACGATATAACAGATCCCGCTACGTAGACTTGTTCTTATATTACCATTATCTGAAACACCCACATACATTTTTTAATAAGACGGGCTCGGCTATCGATAAATTTTAGCTGTATATCACTTCAGTTGTTGTGGCAGATGGTCCTAATATACCATATCTCGTTAAATGTTATCTGATGTTGGCCTCCAACACCGCGACATGCCGCATGTTATTCAAACAGGTATCGTTCTCTACTAATCGCAAGCAACCTCATCCTAAGCACAATGGGTCTTCGAGCGATTATTCAAGATGGAATATATAAAAATGCTATACACATATATGGGGAACCCCTTGGCTGAATTCGTCGTACACGTATCTTATTCACACGCCATTATTTCGCTTCCGCTGGAAGCCAACGCGAAAGGGAGGGGGCATTCTGGTACATGCACTACCCTTATGTCGTATTTTCTCTGACACGACAAAGACCTTCTGAGGCGTATGCTCGAAGAGGGTCGTCCACTGTTCATATAGACTGTTACGCTGACACAGACTGCGTGTATCACTTCGAATTTAAGCAGTTTTAATCAGAACTGAAGTTTTCTTCCCCGCTTAACAGGTTGGAAAGGCGGGGGGGGGGGGGGGGTATACCAAAAATAAGATTTTGCCTAGAAGAGCAACACATATAGCGAAAATATCTGCGCAACACACTGTACTTTCGAGTCATTTTGAAATCATATGCAATGTGTCAGTAGTCAGGGGGGAAGATTTAAACCAGCAGCGTTAAATGATTAAAATAAGTTACAGCGTACTAACAATGATACTATGTAGACTTTATATATAATAATGTAGATAACATTATGTACATTGTGTGGCTATTTCTCGTTAATTTTAGCCGTGAAGAGAAGTCATCGTTTTTGAATAAATCTCGCTAATAGGTAGTTCTAAGTAAGTAATGGACATTTAGATAAATCAGTTAAAATGTCAACAAGTGGTGATGCAAACCCAACCAAGAACCCATTGGGAGAAAGTGGATAACATGGACTCATGAGAGTAAATCTGTCCCAAAGCACTTCGTACAACAATTCTAACAATGCCCCCAGATTAACTCAGTATCTCCAATGGGCAAAGAAGATGGCGCTCGAACGTATATACAATGACCAACCAATTTCAGATCGAAGCAGGTGAACCAAAGAATTTAACATCTCTCTCTAATGATTGATTGATTATTCTCGCTTGACTGCAACTCATTAAAAATACTGCTGATTGCTGAAGCAGCCTACGAGGCAATTCACTTTAAATGAGACGGGGGAGAGGTGGCGAAATTAAACGTTAGTGCTATTGATTTTTTTTATTTGCAACATGATGATTATCATATCACATACATATACAAGGTATAGCGAATATTCTCATTCGTTTTAATCGGTTGGGCTACGTAGTTCATTCAACATCTTTCAATGTGTTTAGGTGACTAGCATTTGGCCGAATTCCAGCTTCTTTTACCCGCCCGTACTCGAGTGATCTCGCATGATCCACTATTTTTCTAGCTAACAGAGTGAGAAAATAAAAGTCCGTTTTCGAAAAATACATTTTCATGTCGTAATGCCGGCGCTAGGAACCGGACCGCATCTTCAGACGGTACAACCGAAGGAGACCTTCGTAAACAGCAAACAAAGCTCTCTCGATCGCTGACGTGTCGTCTACGTACAGCCGGAGCAATAACGTTGTTCCGTGATGCGATTCGTATAAGATTATGACGACGTTTTAGCTTTCCTTTTTCTTCTTCTTTTTTCATCTGACAACATCTTCAACCTCGCATTCCCCATTTTAGTCGTCGGACCAACCGACTATTGGCTAATTTCTTTTACAGCTCGGTCCACCATCAGAGCTACAGCTGGAAAGCGACCGGACCAAGCCGATGTATTCCACTCCGTAGACTTCCCTTTCCCTATACCCGCTGCATTTCATTCTTTCACATTGAGTAGGTAATTGACCGATTTGGACGAGCGACGTTATTCGAAGTAGGTAAATTAGGGATACATATGTATACAATTATCGCCAGTCCAAAAGCGATCTCTCCTTGAAACATTCATCACAATCTCTGATGACGGGACGGACGATTTCATATTATTGGTCAATGAACAGCGATAAACATTGAGACCAACAAATGGCCTATTTATTTGTAAATTTTCTAGCTAGCAATTTGTTCGTCAAAAATAAACACGCTTTAACTGGGACTTCGCAGGTTTTTAAAACCCCATAAAAAATTAGGCACATGGCACACACTTACGGAAGCTGACTAATTCCCGCATCCCTAAAAGCTTATTTAAGCTGCTCCTTGATCTTGGCTAAGTTATACAACTTGTTGCTTTAGAAAAACTTAGGGGTAACATATAAAAAAAGTTCAGCGTATTCAATTAGTTTCCTAGGGCTAGCTACGAGTGAGGCTTTGAAGGAGTTTCTATTAAGACGTGAGGCGCATCTCTTCCATTACATAAAGATACTCGAGTATAGCCAGGCTTTAAAATGAGATATTTTTTGGTCCATAGATGCCGCCACAAATCCAGCCCAAGGTTGAAACCTCTGCGAGAAAAAGGCCAAGGGCATGCCGCTTATTCAAGGTTAGTGTCGTTTCTGCACTACCAACAAAAAGTAGGCCTTTTGGGTTTCGGGGTAGACTAGCTACACTTATGCCTAAATAAATGTACGTGTATAGTTTCATTGTATGTACCGTACGTATGGAGATTTTTCCAACTAAAAATCTATTCACGCTGCTAATATTTGCCAACCATTTAACATGCTGCAATGTGTTTATTTGTAATTTAGGTATTCCTCAATATTTTGTCGCGCAATAGTCCCGATCATATCAAAATTAAACATAGAAGCGCCACTTATTTAAGCTATGGGACCTTATTTGGTATCAACTACGTTGTAGCATTTTAGTACCAATAACTTCCAGTGGGTTTATTGCCAGCGACAACTTTAGATTTATTGTTATTACTGGCGAATGCCATCTGTTTTAACTAATACCAGACCCTGTACATCGGTACGTTCTTCTCATCAAACGTCGAGAATCTGGAATAACGATGAAAGTGATCTGTGGGTCGCAGGATCCATAACACGACATATACAGATACTACGCCTTTCCTAGCTTTTCCACACCGCCATACTTCTCGGGCCTCATTTTTAAACAAGATTCTAATTAGAATTACCGATAACAGCCTGCACTCAAACATCACAATACCCTTGACCTTAGTCACTAATTGTTGTATAATTCTACATAATTGCTATCACAACATCAAGTCGGCCTCATTATCAACTTATCGACAATGTCGACTAAGTTTATCCGACCGTCGAATAAGTTTAATCTTCTTAATACTGAAATCTAACCTTACCCCTTACTTACATTTGTAAGTTATTTTATACACATGCATAAATATATTAGAAAAACAAAAACAATTAGCAACAATCACCGATAAACTGCTAGAGCGTAGGCTTCAATTTACATCGCATAACTGTCTGTCTATTAATGGCGTTTATTTCAATCAATAACTGAGCAGTTGCAACATTACTGCAGTCCTGTTCACCTGCTCAGGCACTGAAAATATTTGAACGATTTATCCTCCATTATTTTCCCCAATTGCAGGCTGGCACCCGTATCTTACTACATTAGGTCCAGCACTCCGAGACAATCTGCATCATTGAGCTTTCTTTAGCGTCCTCGTTTGTACGCGTTCGACGACGACGCCGTTCGTCGTTTAATGTTCTATTGGCATTGTGGCATTTGCAATCATCTCGTCTGCAGGCAGCGTTCGTCCAAACGAAGTATTCGAATTAGCGATAGATATCCCTACTTCTACAGGTTACTCTAGAGTGATGCAGTCGATGTGCAACTGCAGACCATCTATTGCAGAAGCCTTCATTGCCCTGAACTAAACCTGGTATTTCGTCGTCTGTCAGAAATAGCATTCTGCTCCCTGCCGTGCAAAAGCTCAATAGTTAGAACAGTCCATGTGCACGCCTACGATCATTCCTTTCGACCTTATTCAGTCGCCTGGACTGCCATGATCGCTCTAAGAGCGGAGACTACTATTCTGAAGAGCGGAATGAGGGCCACTAGCGCGGCCCCCGTAACTGCGACAGCTTGTCCTGCTATCGGCCCGCCAGTCCTAGACGATTCATAGCACGGCACCACATGGCGATGGCACTTTGCTGCCATTGCGTCGAAGAAGGACGCGCTGTTTGTTTGTCTGCCTATCTAGTTACGGCCGCCGACCATTCAGGCATCATGTCACCATGCCCCAAATCAGCATGCCGTAATTCTCGGGAACTATCCATAGCAGCGTCGCAGTGACACCTGTTGTAGACTTGCTAAAGTGGAAGTGAAGGACAATCACGGGGCCAAGGCTGCTCTATCATAAAGGCCACTACAGTCGGCCGATGATCTAATGTGATTTTGACTAACTGGTTGTATTGACCTTGTTCTTCATTATTTTTCAATAATAACAACACTCATCCCAAATGGCACAGGGGTCAAGTTATCCTTTGGAGGCTAGTTTAACACGGCAATGATGATTATTGAATAAGACAAAATATTATCTTTGTGCATAAGATAGAACCGAATAAAAGTAACGTATTACCTGTAATGATCTACGTTACGGTCATGAGGTTCCCACTCCTATCACTTGTATATACACATATGTATGCAGCATAATCGCAACAATATATTCATATATTTTTGTGATTATACTGACCTTAGCGTAATAATAATAATTATGTCAAAGAAAGCAAAATAAGCACTGGTACAGAGTGTGAATCTGCTGCATTTATTGCTGAGCTTACATACCGAGACAAATATTGCCGACCCTCAATCTGCTAAGCAGACGACCACACACTCATGTAACGAATAGGAAAAGGGTAAAAAAAATAAGTATCCGCTTATGCGGAACGGATTGGATCAGTTAAATAATGAAGACAACCCTGTATGCTTACCCATAATTCTTGATCGTGCAAGAACGCCTCCTTGAGTTCGACAATGTTGGCATGTCGGCATTCTGACAAGATGTCAACTTCTACCGTGAAATCCTCGAGATCCTCGTCCGAATCAAGCTTGCAGACTTTAGCGGCCGCAAGCACGCCCGTCTCTTTGTGCTTGGCCTGCAAATACCAAATGCCGACAACGTTAGCAGGATTTCGTCGCTTTATTCTTCGGTAACCACGGATTTATAAATTAACATTTACATTGTTTATTGTTTCGTTTGTCCACTTTGGCTAACGGAGGGACTAAAGCATTGAACGTCTACGTGTTTTTATCACAAAAGGTATGCGCTTACGAAGCATTTTTCTGCAATATCATCAAAGTGCGTATTTTGGAGATAGCCAACACCAATTAACGTAATGATACTAAATTAGATGAACTTCGAAACTCTATTTCACAGACGCAGGCCACAGGACCTGCGCTCACCCTCGTTTCTTACAATCGTCAGGCTAACAACAACACACTAACGAATAGTAACCACACTTCCAAAAATCATATTTTCGCGGAAAAATTAAATGATCGCCTAGTTTAAAAGCAATCAATATTATGATAGCAGTCCAAAAGTGCGCTTTACACAATTTTAATTGTCTGTAATCAAATTATATTGTGGTGGTGTATTTTCCCAGTGGGATCTTTAAATGGTAACACTTAGCTTTATTGAATCTTTGTTACGATATTTAAAACCCAACGAAAAACAATAAGGTTTAGCTCTGACTGCGAGTAGGTTTCGTTATAAAGTTACGTGATTAACACTGCGTCTTAGTATCACAGCAAAAAAAAAAACTCTCAGAATATATATACATAAACAATCAGTGAACGAACCCATCGAGTCGTTTTTACAGCTGGTTCGCTTTGCCAACATAAGCTTAAATCTACACTTTCGGCCTAATACGTAAATCAGATATATGTGTAAGGCATGAAATACCCTTACCCGTATGCTTTTAAGATATCGCAATAAAAGCAAGCTTGATAATATTTTTTTTTTCTAATTGTACCGCTTTGTTGCCATTACTGTTATCGGTCTCAGTTCGGAGTGCGACTATTTATTTTCTGTCACATGATTGGTATTATATTCGGGTAGACATCACTGCTATATTCAGCATATTGTCCAGCTTACCTTGTGCACTTTTCCGAAGGCCCCATCACCCAATTCACCGATGAGTTCCCAGAATTCGAGAGGATTCGTTTCATAACGGATGTTGTGACTCAGCTTTCGCCGCTTCGCATCCTGGGCAACTGCTGTTGAGTTTGTGTTTAACGAGAAAATCTTTTTGATATTCGAAAAGAACGACATGTTGCGATCCTGCAATGTAAAAATACAGAAAATCATCAAAACGAGACATTACTAAGATTATAATGAAATACGATTAGCTAGAAGGCAAATCCCAACACAAACTTCTTATAGTTAACTGTTAGTTCGACATCATAAACCCATTCCGAACTTCGTAGAACCCAGTTAGCCAAATTTAAACCGAACACACGTCAGCTATCGTCATCCACGTAACAGGGCGTTGTCTAAATGAGGCTGGTGTCTATTTACTCGTCTCGGCCAAAAACATTTAATTATCTACCAATGAATTTGTTTTCTCGTTTTTAAATTGACGCAGACTTAGTAGACCGAGCTGGTGGCTTATATCTTAAGATCTATCTCACCACAGTGGAAGATCGTTACCTATGCTTTACGTAGGATCGTAACGGGATCACTACAAGATTTGATAGCAGTCTATTACTGCTACTAGTTGACATCGAAGAATCAGTACATGCCAAGGAAGACGTGGAGAACAGAAGTACGGAAGTCAGAATTTTTTTTTTATTTAAATTGGAAATTTGTATTGTCAAGCGTTAGAGTTTATACGTTGCACGATATTCAGTCCTTCCAGGCAAGGAAATATCCCATAGGTTATCCACACTGGAAATAGACCCATCTAAATTCGGTCAGGACTCCTTCTCGACTCTAGCGCTATGGCAACGACCCAGTCTATCTCCTAACCATAGCATTGCTTACTGTGTCCTAAATTTGGTTAGACAAGAACGAATCCTTGTAATGACCTCTGGCCTATGACTGAACTAACCGAGGTATAGATTGATGGGTGCCAAAGACAAAACTTTTAATGATTCCATTTCTAAAGGCTATTTCGGTAAAGCTTCACTTGTAAACATAATTTCATTACTTTAGTCATATCTGTCTGTGGCTGTTATGCACGCGTGTAAACGAGATAGTGACGCTGGCCGTCTGAAGCCCCGCTCCCTAACTTCTAGCCGCCTTTTGGCCAAACAATCTCTCTAATGAAATAGGTTCGACATTTACTTCTAATTAGTTGATATTAATCCGTAAACGCAATATTGAGAGCAATGGTCCATTATCCTTGAACTAATGAGGCTAAGTTCACGTAGAGGTCCACATGTCTGTGTCGTATTCTGCTCGTAAATACCATTTTCAGCTTGCCATATCGTTCTAGTATCAAACGGCAAATCAGCGTTAGCTTTCTTTTTCAATCTGTCAAACGTGGCGCGGTACCTTGACACAACTCCGCCTAACTTTGACGTCGTTATCATATCATAGGCAAATCCAGATGAAACGACTTCCGGAACAAATTCTTGTTCCTTGCTTTTCACTAGGTGATAAGTATTATATGCGTTTGTACAAATGGCAGATCTTTCTGTGCCTGCTTGTAATAGCTCGAACAATACTGAATTGGGATAGTTAAGATAACGTTCACTAGAAAAAAAAAACGCTGACGCTGTAGTGTGACATCTATACAGCGATATGCGAAGACAATGAAGAAGCGTGCCTGATTATGCGCACGTCGGACCAGACGCAGAAGGTCATCAAGGCTGGACCATGTTATTCCAGCAGTCTTCAAATGGCAACAGCCTAACATATAAACTAAACGCACAGGATCGTCTATGCGTTGCGCGCTTTGAGCCATCCTTTCCCATCGCACAAATAATAGCGTTTCTTACATGTATCACCCTGTAGGTGTTGGGGAATGTTTTTTTGACTGTCATAGGCGGTGCACCAGTACCGAGGTGCGCAGACTCGGATGCCTCGATTAGTGAAATACTAGTCAGTTTATTTATACCTCGTGAACATAATTGTTAGCTGAACAAAATAGGTTAGACATTCTATTAATTGTCAGAAAAAGTAAGCGTAAAAAATCGTAGCTTAAGCTAAAAGAAGGCACTGATTAAAATTCTAAAAGCCAATATCTAGCGAGCAGATCTGGCAGCGAGAACGATTCGGTATTCATTCAAGCCAGTATTAGTATCGATTCCCACACTGAACTGCTAATCTGCCACTGAGTCAAGGATACAACCAACACATCAGTGTCGTTCGGACACGGTGCTTCTCTAAACTGCAAGAGCGACCAGCTAGAAATACTAACATTAGCTAGACTAATTAGCTATATAGTTAAACGAGAACTAGTGGGGGTCATCTGCCATGCGTTACTACTACGATAAGTTCGGAAGTCAAAGAGGTGCGGACGCATGTTAGAGGTCGCCACCTGGCAGGCGATAACAGCTTTGATGATCTGTAAAAGCTGTTTCCGTACGAAGCGTTAAAAATAACCTCAGCGTTCGCTGCCGATTTGTCGGCACGATTGACAGAAGCCACTAACTGCGGACACAAACGCGACTGACCTTGCTACTACAGTACATACCGTCAAAACAGAAATGTAACGAAGAAATCTTAGAAAAAAGAAAACGATGTTTCTTTCACTCGATGCTTCCGAGCGCTGGTTGCCAGCATGAAGCGTTTACGCCCGCCTTCGAGCATAGACCGCCACGTGTCGGCAGGTCTAGTGGACAAACGCGTTACCGGCTAAGCCATCACGGGAACAAGTGTTAAACATCTGCTTTTCTATAATTAGCATAGTTGTTATCACTACTAATATAGTAATGCGCTTTTACTGTTGCCTATTTGTATCGGTTACTTGAGACCTTCTAAACCGTCGCCTGTTCACCCGTCAAACACACAATCTATTAAGATACGTAAAACAATAGGCGTGGTAAAATACAATGGTCATAAATGACAACAACGAGGTGTCGACGATTCAACGTTCCATGCTTGCACGTTCAAGCTTTACAATTGAAACGAATTAGCTCGTCGTTGAACGTCGTGCTAATACAGATTTTAGTAGACCTGTTTGCGCTAGTCACGCAGGATCGATTCGTCACCGCATCGCGATGAACTACAGCGGAACGAATTTTATATATCTTTACTAGCAGTGCCGCTTGGAGATCTGAAGCTACTTACCAGCTCGTCATTTGACATCCGTGGCTCACTTTTGTCGTAGTAGTAGTAGTAGTATGAAGTTTCCATCTGGCACGAGTACGACAAAAATACGCTCACAGCCATTCAACACGGACGCCATAAACGTCTCTCCGTCTCTGTCTGCGACCAAACTTTGCAATGTCACATGTCGGTCTGGCATACTGTTAGCGTTAACGTATGTTGTCTAGGCAAACACGAATGAGAGGATTCAGGTTTAGCAGGATCTAGAGAGGAAAAAAATAACCGAATTGGCTGGCAGGCTTTCGATATTCTTTCTACTCCCGTCGTGTCGAAGTGTCCTGTGTGTGGCGAAAAATAGCCGATGTTATTCAATATATTTCGCTGGTTATGCAATGGCCGGCGCTGATTAACAAACGACTGACGCTAGTCAATTTGCCCATTAAGATGATTGACGGCCCAAACTGACCCGCTGCATGTTGCAACCGCATGAAGTAGACATTATCGAGTTGTTGCTAATTCGTTCGACTTGTCTGCTGGCGGTGTTTATACATCATATTATTGTTTACCTTTATATATTAGACTTCAGTACGAAGCGGCGCGTTTTATGCATCTGGCACACGCAGCTACGACACGATTACCATATCATATTCCACGCCTCTACATCCACGCTATTATATACCAAGAGGAATGCTCGTACTGAAGCAAATGAAGTCACTCCTCTCCCTTTCTAGAGAACCGAAAGATTCGGACGTAAATGCAACGAGGCTAACATTCGGCTATTACACGTGGACCGTTCGAGAAGAAAACAAAACACCAGCCGCCATCAGTGTATTTAAGAAGCGACACAGACGCAGGAAACGAGGCCACCCTCAGTTGTATTCATCCGCTGGCTTGGACAGTAGCATGGACGATGCCACGTTTCCCTTCGCCGCCACCGGGTTCGAGCACGAACGTGGGAAGCACTTGCACAAGGAGTACACCAACACGGCTATAATTAGAGCGCAGGTAAACGAGGTTCACGTGCATCGACGGGACAAGCAACGGCCTGTTGGGCTTGTCCTTCATCACCTCGACGTCAGTGGTAAACACAAAAGCAAACAGTTATAGTGACACAAACAGTAGTACTACTCGGGGTCGTCGCAGTGGTAAGTCGTTGTGTTCAGAGTGGCTTACCACTGCGACCATTGAACCATTAGAGCACGATAGTAATCGAGCATCAGCATCGCCAGTCGCATTAACTCTGGCGACGCCACTCCTCAAGCAACGCCGTTGCGTCGCTTACGGTTTGGCCGGTGTTCAACCGCGATGATGACCTTTACGGAATTTCAACGATCGGTATCGTCTCGCGAACGTAACCTAGCCACAATTTGGTCTCTGTCTGCCCCGGTTCCCACCCAGCCCGCTTAACTTCATTAGCAAGTCATTCATTCTCACATGCAGGGTTACATGCTACGGGCGAGCCATGTTGTAGTGACGCGACACAACTGACCCCATTCGGGAGAAATGAACTAGCTGCGACGAAGAGCGCCGATTGTCAATGTCCAGTGGATTTAATCTAAGTGATTGCTAGAACAAAGATTTTCCCGTGTTTTACAACAAAAGAAACATTTCGAAAGAAAATCAAGGGCGAACGTACTATGAATTACGGGTCCGTCACAAGTGAAAGAAGTAATTCATGGGAAGCTTGCTCAGTTATCGCTGGAGGGGAAGAGAGCGCTCAGGCCGGGACCTAGCGCCAACTGCGGCTATCGATTGCCTGATTATTTTTTCCTTGCCGGGGTCGTTGTTAGTGTTGGTTTACTCGATTCGATTGTCCGTTCATAAGCAGGAAAACGGGAAAGAAACAGCTAGATCCAACAGAAAACACGGTATAATAATAGTACTACTATTATTATCGTATGCATACATTCTTCATTACTACTACTGCTATGACCAGTCGGCTAACGCTGCTAATGCAACTAAATAGAATGATTCGCTACTATTGCAGTAAACGATTTCTATGTAGAGTTTTTCTATATTAAGACAAGAGTAAGAAAATACCCGGAAATCATATATGGATGCTGCTGACTGAACTCGCTTACTTCACCGGCTTTCGTAGTAGTGGTCAAAAACGACTTTAGACGCAATGACTTTTCAGTTTTTCCAGGAACCGAGAAGGTCGACCCCCAAAGGAATTTCAATAGCACAGAATGAATGCTCTACAACGGGAACGTTCATGTTGCCGGACAGAACAACTGTGTGTGATCTTGGTTTATTGTCAAAAAAGTCATTTATCCTTATATTATAAAACAAAGAGTTCAAGCATAAAGCCAAGCTTATGGCTGTCAATATTGCAAAACAAAATTACGTGTTCAATAATTTCCACATATATATAGTGGAAGTGTGTTAACATAACGTTATGTGCGTCAATAGGACACAAGAAACAGTAAATTCGTCTGGAGAAATGCTAGCCAATATTTAGTAATCACTTGGCCATTCAGACGCTTCTACTAAATTTGTTAATGATTTTAAGAACTCATTTCAATCGTTACACGCTGTTTTTATTAACGTGACTGTCCGGTTTATTCAAACCGCGACCAGTTGGATCTACGGTATTCTCTATTGCTCATTTACTTAAAATATCGAAAAAATCATAGCCATGCTTTGCAGCTGAATAAATAATTACTGTAGTCTCATCTGCCCGATTCAATGTCAGGAATATGGTTCAGAGCACATTTTATACTCTATCCCACAAAAGGTCACTGAGAACTCAAGTTTGAACTAAAAAGTTGCATTCATAAAATTCCCTGGTGTTCCTATAAGACATTGTGATGCGAATAATAAAAACAATACAGACAAACAGATGATTTTAAAAACTTGTTCTTGTTCTTCAACGGCATAAATGATCATGGTTTAGACCAAAATCAAACAAACTAAACGTTGATACTCAGCTAAATTTGATCAAACTAAAATCATGCAATGCGTTTCGCACGACCAGTGCCTCTTCTCAGGAGTAGTATTGTAGTAAGCCCTTAAACATGACGCGGCATGGAGCAGAATTGACTATAGCAGGCTATTTCTGCTGCTGCGTCTTGCACCTGCTTGCGCACCTTTTTACGATATTAAAGCACTTTATATATGTACATATATATATGTGTATGGAAATTTCATAAAAAGATAGATTAATAATATGCTTTCTTGGCGAGTTTCTGGCATTTCACATTAGTGGCTTTTCGTTTATGTACTATAACGCAGCACGGCAACACATTTCGTTTGACGTTAGGGTTAGCCTGCAGGCCCGTCCAACTTTTTCGCAGCTACTTAGAGATGCGTCACTGCCAACATCAATTATCGCCGGAAAGTGGAACCAAATTTGAACGGACTTTGATGATTTTATTAGGGGTTGACCTGTGAGCGCTTCACTGTGCCTTTGTAATGTCCGAACTTACTGTTCGCGAAACTGTTCTTCATGACGCTACTTATTATATTATGTATAGTGATAGATTATGTAAGTATAGTGAAAATGCAGAGAACTGCATTTTCCGATTAGTCGCTCGTCGGCCTAGAGAACACTTTACTTTCAAAGTGTTCAAAGGGTTTAATTTTCTCTTGGAACTCTCCGAACTGAACTACCCCAATTAAATTTAGTTCTCTTGGGAACATTAAAATATTATATTTTAATTAAGCACTTGCGACGACTAATCTAGTCTAGCTTGTGCATGTTTAAGAGAGGAACTCGAAAACAAATTTACATCAATTGCAAGAGGCATATCCATCCGTAGAAAAAAAAAAGCTATTTGTCATTTGCGTAACGAAACATTGATGGTTTTATTAAAAGCTGTGCCACGGAAATTCCCGGTGAACGCTTCGTTCCAGTTAATCCAAGCGACGCATGCTGCTTTACAAAAACACGAACAGAACATGAATGAAAAACAGCCCAACCGTGTCATTTACTTAACGGTTTTATGACTGCTCTAATTCATCCTATAATATTCCCAAATCTATCTAAACGTTTCCTATATAAGCTTACCTGGCAAAGCAGAGCGATAGGCCATTAAATGAAAACAAAGTTCTTTATTATTATTACATACAGAATAACTAACAACCTGCAAAAGTGCAACCTATTCCGGCCTCAGCTTTTGGCGTTTGGCGTTCTGTGGCGATCGCTTATAACCTTGAAAAAGATGTTTTGAATTTCCCGCCCGAACTCGACGTGAACCAAATATGATTTGGGAGAGATAATATGCGTTGCTCTGCGTAGAAGCCACGAATCATAGGCGTGTCACTGTGAGCCCTAACGTTGACAGATGATGATAAAGGTTTTACAAAAAGAATTCGACAGACGTGTAAACAGGCAATTGGCATAAGAGCAGCTGAATCTGCGCTAGAAAAACCTCAGCCAAATCCACTGAATCATCTCTTGGAAGGAAACTCCGAAGAGTCGGAAAGCTAATTGCGGATTAGCTTGTGAAGGAAAGCGCAGGTTGCACTCACGGTACATTTGGTACAAGAAAGGTCAAAACATGGAATTGGAACGTCTAGAAAAATACACCTTCCATATTAACTAGCACATAACTAAACTTATCGTGTACACGCTGTCTGCTCAGCGCGAGAAGCACGTAATTTTTGTGGCAGTCTGTTTTAACAATTCACGCTTGCAGAATCTGTTTGCAACGTTGCCATTTCGATCGATACGTATAGACGATCTTTCTCCACTCCAGCTCAAAGTATATTCTGTTCGTTTCCACATTACTCATTCGTAGACCAATAAATGACAGCAATAACCAGTTTCTACTTCAATATAAATATGAATTTCGCGCATGCCACGAAGTGACAAAGTGACGCGATTGCAGTATTGACGCCCCATTCGCGAGACAGTCACTAGGTTTGTAGGATTATCACTAGTAAGACAAAGGCTTCTATTTATGACGCTTCTATTTCAGCTCCATGTCCAGTGATGTGCGTCGTTTTCGGCTAAAGTATGACTCGCGCCCAAATATTAAAAATAGTGGTATTTATAACATCAGGAGGAAGCTGTACCTTCATCTGAAGAATCCATCATTAGGAAATAACCATTACGAATATATGTATAGGAGGTGCAGCTGGTCACTTCTACGTAACAAATCCAGCAGCATAAACAGTGACCAAGATCACTCACTGATCGGCTGATTCTATTTACCATTAGGGTGTATGGTGCGTACGATCCGGAAAGAGCATTAGCCAGCGCAGTCGACGCAGCCGCTACGACAAAACACGTTGCTGTCACTACAGTGACTCTCTGATGTTATCGTAAATAGATATAATTGATATTTAGCTCGAGTACTGAAAATGCCCAAAGAGCTGGTACTAATCATAGCTATAGTAGGAAGGAGATTTTCGATATACACATAGGCGCATTTGAACGGAGTGCTTTGTAGCAGTCAACAGTGGATCCGCTGCGATCACGCGGAAAGTAACACATTCGCGGCCGATGAGGGCGCGATCACGAGGTCAGCTGCCAACGTACATTGGCCACATCGTGTAAGGACAGGACAATCAGACGGGCTAAAGCCTACCGAATAACAGCAGCCGAAAAAAAATTCAAACGCAATAGTTCTATTGGCGAAAACCCTCGAACGAATTCTAATCCGTTCAACAGTGTCGCACGGGGTTTGACAGCAGGAGTCGATTCGATCCGCTTCGGCTTGATGAAAAGGACGCAAAGCACAAAAACAACGAACTAACGCTAAATCCTCTTCACTTTATTGGAGGAACACAGTCAGTAATTAATAAATAGCTACAGGTAGTAGGTTAAAGTTCGCATTCGAAATGACTGCGCATGACTTTGCGCATACTGCTAACACGCAAAAGGACATTTATTTGCAGATAAAGTTGTAATTTATTCTTCTATGTTTCAATGTATATGACGATAATAATATCATGATGGCCGTTCGGTCCGTCACGTATTACTATTATAGGAGATCATGCAAGCAATGACTGGTCTTGTCGTATCCATTCGGGTAAGCCAAAAAAGGAAAAAAAAGGAGAATGATTTAGCGTTCAATTAGTGTCGATGAAGGAAGCGAAGAAGCAGGCAAACTCCCTCTGGGATTAAACATTGAAGAAAACATGCCGTTACTAATTTTCGAGTTTCGAAACTCAAAATAACCCGTATTCAAAAAAAGACCAATGTAGAAAGGAAAAATCGTTTTTGTTCCTCTATCCCCTCCCCCCGTTACCATCCTAATTCCGTCCTAGTTAAGGACTGTTTTAGACAGCTGGCCTCTTTCTGCACACAACGAAACATGTCCATTCTTCATTCCACACTCAACCCACCCTACGTCTGGTCGGCGAAAACGTTATTGCTGCACCGTCACAAGAACTAAAAATTTTATCCTTCTCTATCTGAAAAGGGGACGCCACCGTTCCTCTCGCTGTCAATAAGTGGGACAGTTCACAACTGTCACGGGTACGTATTTTATAAATACAACCAATAGATAGGTCATGAGAGGCAGTGTACCTTCAGATCTGCCCTTACACACTACACTAACTTAAACGTCAACTAACAGTTCAGCCACGTATAACAGTTGCGATAGCAATCATCGCCTTAGATATGCAGACATACACTGCTGCAGACAGCTAGCCAATTACCAACCAGAAAACAAGATGGCTAAAGCTGGTCTACGGAGCTGCAGTTTAAATGGATCAACAAGATCACTTAGTTACGTCCAACAAACAGCCGATTTCCGCTCTGTGTCGTGGTATTGCTTTCTTCGACCCGATCGGACCGGCCAAGAGGCCAATTTAATTGCCGAATCGCAGCATTAACAATCACTTGTATAGTCGTTGCATGCTATTGTGTGCTATACAGTATCGAATAACTGCCAAATCAATTATTTCAAATAAAATTCTAAAGCTTGCATTATTGCACCGTATAAAAGTACTAAACTGTTTACCCATTTGTACTAGATAACAGCTAACAGACGAATACACCTTTAATCCTGTGACCTTTCCCCGGGTTACAACAGTGGAAAAAGCAAAACCAAAAATATGTTTCGCAATGCGACTCTAAATTGAACCCATGCATCCAGTCGATGACCCCGATTACCGCAGTGGCCAATTTGTTCCATATTTAATATTATAATTAGTCAAGTGATGTATTATTTTGCGTAAAACATCTGCGTAAGCGTCATATATATATATATATATATATATAGTACGTACAACAGCATTTCGTCGTGCGAGCAAATTAGATAGAGTATAATATAGATTACAACATAGGAATATGGTCGTTTCCGTAATTTGCATTCCTCCTCCATTACGTAATTGCAAACCTTAACAGTAATACAGAAGATCTTGTTAATAGTATATCACTATGCTAATTAATTGTGTTACTAGTACGAAAAACAAATGACACTGTGAACGTTTTCAAATAACCTCTCCCTAATACGCAGCGTTTCTATTGCAGGTATAGTTCAATTTAGTCGGGGTTAAATGCCAACGTCAGCTAAGTAGCTGAACTAATCAAAGTAACTATTTTTATGATGATAATTATTCGTTTCATTTGTATCGTTTTTTTTCATTGGCGATTCTCGAAATGTAAGGTTTTCTTTTTGTTATTATTATTATGATATCGGCCTTCGGCGAATCAACCTTAACCGCACCGTTACTCACCCGACAGAACGCTGGTACACAGCAAAGGTAGTTTACCGACACTGGGAACTCCATTATGAGTACAGTTCGCTGGTTTCTATAGTGGACGCTTCTACCCGCTAGTGAGAGCCTCTAGTTTACCCATACATCGCTACTCGGGCCATATCAACACGCCTAGACTTCCAATAGCATAATCTCAGCGCTAACTATCATAAGCCGCTTGATTTGATCAGGAAACAGTTGTTAAACAGTCAAAAGATCAAAACAGTTCTAAGCAAACTTATCAATCAACCAAGCGTTGCCATGTTTCTTCAGTTTGGTCCGGGTACGATTCAGCTAACGCCTACACAATACGTTCAATGTTGCCAATTGCTTATCATTGAAGGATGTCACTTCTATAAGGGTATAAACCGGCAGGCTCCCCTATGCAAGCTTTAACTAATTGTATAGCTATTAACAATATCACTGATCCATATAGACGTTAGCGTACACCTCGATGCACAAATATAGTTCGCACACTTTCTGTCGAGAAATAAAGTAGAGGATGATTCGAAATGACTCGTCAGCCGTACATAAAATTAAACACACCTACGCAACTCTGAGACTATGGGGGACAGAAAAAAGAAAGGAAGAACGCCCTCTTCTCGATATCTGCCTCTTATTTCCACACTTGCACGTTCCTTGTGGCTTTGAATAGCTTCTCCATCGAGCTAATGCAAGGTATGCTTCTCTCGCGTCGTCGAATGCTACGTGGAATCCAGACGTTTCTAGCTATGACGCATCTTCCGCCCTCTACTACACATGTTTAGAGATCTGGCGGCTTAGATATTTCTTCTGTTCGATCATGCCATATGGTTACCTTACCATATTATCTACAGCGATTTGTACAGGGTTTGTTTTAGTTCATAAACAGCTAGAGTTCACTCCTGATGGTTCCAAGCGGTTGCTACGCGGACGATATTCTAGTACTCGGTGTTTATTTGCACGGGTTCTCACTCTACTTAGTTACATGTAGCATAATCGATAGCTAACTGGTAGAAACAACTCCGGTCGGTATGGCACCCGGCACTCACAGCATTTATCCTCTGATGACAAATAGTCAGATCTTCAGAATTTCAGCTAAATCAGCTTCTATTTCGATTGTACATAGAGATATTTCGATGGCAAACATGGTGTGCCCGCTCAATTTCGACATGTTGAACTCAGCCTAATAAGAGCGTGAAGAACGGAAACGATTGGTACTAGCTGTATTTCGCTGGCACAATAGCGGTTCCGTATTTTCATACCTCATCACTCCATCTTCTATCACGTTCCGCTTTCCTCTGGTCAAGTCGCCATGGAGCAAATATGTATCATACTGAACCGAGATTTTTCGAGATCCTACGTCATCTGACTTTCCTTCTACTACCCACCAAACAAAGCGTGTTACACTATCACAGTGTTATAGGCACGGACGGTAATATATTTTGGTCAGACAAAACCAGCGCTCACTCAGCAAATGGCGTCCGCTTCTTCTGCTTTGTAGCGTATCCAAACGCCACCAGCCAATCAATTTTATTTAACGCGTCTTTCTTAGACTCACGTATTATTACTACTGTTATTGCAATTGTTTTGCCAACAGCATTCCTTGTCCGTATCTCTGCCGCGACGGCAGTCCGAGTAGATCTGCGATGTACCTAGTACTCGTCGTCGATATTGACAGGGTGGCCGTCCGTATTATCGTCAGCTTCATTAACGAACTCAGTGGCTCTGAACAGATGGAGCAAAATAATCACCATGACCACATCAGGCCATTACTACCAGTAACACCAACGTTCCTCGCTGTATATTCCCTGTGCCTGATCCTGCGGACGGCTCAATGGCCGCAAACTATCGCTAGCGTCATCATTAAGGTAACACCTTGCCATCTACTGCAGCCACAGTGCCATCGTGAATTTCGCCGATACAAGGTAGTCGAACGGACGCTGTAGACGACACTGTAGTAGTTTTTCCTCGGCATTACTGCTGTTGCCTTTGTACAGCCATCACGCCTACAAACGGCTCGTAGTCACACGTGTTTTACCGACGATACGGCAGTAAAAACTGTTTGTTTCTCGGCTACCGAATGTAGATGGCAACAGCTTAGTCTATACAGAGACCTGTACTGACAGTGGCTTAAAGACGTACAAGGTTGCTGGATCGTTCCATTGTGTCGATCGTGCTGTTGCGGCACGTTCTAGCAGCAGGATAAAGAGGAGACCAAGAAGCCCTTTTAAAATGAAGCAATTCTGGAGCGTATTAGAGACGAATGGACCGAATTGCACTACGTGTCGTTTGCTGGTAAACAATAATCAACGCCCGTGTCATGCTGCTGGCTAACTCAGCTAACTTATGATCAGCGCTGTGTACCTGCATTTTCTAGGTGGGCGGGACGAAAACGACATTAGACCCTAATGTAAAAAGCTCAATAAAGCAGTTCAATCAGCACAAATGCACAAATCACAGCGTCAACTACTAAGAGGCAGAAGCTTGTTATTGGACATAACAAGCCTCCGCGCAGAAGTTGATTAGCCGGCACGCGCCAAATGAGTAGATGTACACAAATGTCTTCCCATCGCTGCTTTTTCAGTTGATACAATAATGAAAGATACAGAATGAATCGATAAAAAACACCGCGGTCTTTAGTATCTTGCACAGACTCGATTCGACATTTCAGACAGCGAAAATAAGGTTGGCTCTATCAGTGTTGCAGGGGCAGATGCACGTACCGTTCGTATAGCTTTGCGATGTCCGAAATTTCCCTTATTGGAGTACTGTGCAAGAAAGGACTTATCAGGGTATCGCCCTTTCGACAGCAGCGTTACCGCAGATGTAAATCTAGTGCAGTTCAATGAAAATGATGTTTCTTAAAAGTTCCACGCTTAGCTTCAATGACAGTCACAGTAGTGTCTAAAACAAGCATTTCTGCGAGAGTACAACTGTTAGCTCAAGCGACGCTTTAGTTAGAACGCTTATATTCTTTTTTTCCAGAATAATATAGTCGATAAGGATAACAAAAAACTGTTGACTACGAGTTTGAAACGACCGTAAGTGGCACAACTCCTGCAACTCCTGTACAATCCTGGTTCTGGCCCCATTAAAAGTGCCAATGAGAATGTCTGGGCACCTCTTCAGTGCGTCACTCGTCACGCTACACAATACGATTCTCACGCAGATCAAACGTGTCCAAACCCCCAGCCGCTTAATAATTACTTAAATACTAACTAATCAAAGGCGTTCAGGATGATACACTGTTTTATCAACACATTTACAAGAGCAAAATAATCTTGCCACCGTCATTGATTATTTCTAGTGTCGACTACCAGGGACGTTCACTTTAAGACATACTGCTTCATCAGGTTTCGTGGTCACACACTGACTCCGAAAGATTCAGAATGCACGGAGAGGACAGATCTGGCTCCGAACATTACGGCACTACGTCGACATGGATGGATAGCATCCATGAAAACGGAGAGACGGCGTCGTTGACGGGCCAAATACTCAATGAACCCAAAAACATAACAACGGAAAAGGCGACACAGGCAACAGATTCTTGAGCTAGCAGTCACTTTTTGTGGAAACTCAGCAGGGATGGCGGAAATTCGTCTCCTGCCTGTCAATCCGATCGTGGACTTTGTTGTCATCGTTCTACGAGAGATGCAACACGCTGCCACCGGCGGTGTTACCGATAGCCAGAAGTCTTAAGCACTTTACATATAGAAAGAGCACCGCCCTACACTCATAAGCATTCACACATACACTAAAAGGCACAAGGAGACGCATTCGCAGAGACCATCGTTCGTTAACCTGCCACAGCAACCGCGGGGCAGTTTGCTTTGGAACAGTACAGAGGTTCCTATTATAACAAAAGAGTTTTTCATAGCTACAAAAACGTAACGTCAAAGAATACGTAGTACGACCGCACACCCGGGTATGCGGTATATACACATATGTCTACATACATATATATATATGTATACATATATATGGGGTTTGGTTATCCTCTGAGCTTCTTTCCTATCAACCAGTACACCACAGCTATGTCCTATAAGTCAACCACAGGAGACGCAGACAGTTATAAATTATTAGCATACACTGGCCACCGGCACAACACCACACATTACTTTAGGCTATAGTCCATCCTCGTAATGGTGCAGTATTAACGTCTGTACCTGCTAAACATAGCAACGCGTGAGGTAGTTTAGGTTTGTAATCAAACGTGCTGTTAATCCATTTCGTGTCAGCCGGCTGTCTGGCGCAACCCTCGACGGCAGTACCCGACGGGAAATTCAAGAGAATTATGCCATAGGACATCCATCAGAGATGCTGCTGGTTTGCTACAGTTCATCGCAGCACCAGTAGCTGAGATGCTTGTTGGTTGCATTCAGTCAGGAAACGCCTTCGTTATACTGCTGCTATGATTACAGGCATCTCTGACTGGCCACTGAGAGTTAAATACAACTAAATAATTATAGCATTGTTTGTTTATGTACCTGGCTGCCTTCGGTACTATGATGGCCAATTTCGCAATTCATCGCTCTGTTTTTGTCATAATTTTGTTTTCAAATTCAACAAAAAAAAAAAGGAAAACATCGAAACTTAAATTTCTTTCAGGAATCTGACGTTGAATACAAGACTCGCAGCATCCACCTACATCGGCCAGATCGTGCGGCGTGCGTATATTTAAGCATTTTACTGCGGCCAGCCGGATGTTTTTCTACTTGCGTGGGCTGCTATTATGAGACAGAACGAACAACTGCGGTGAACGAATCGCACAAAAACATCAACAATAACAAGCAGAAGTAATTATCCGGCAATAAGTTGTACAATACAATGAAGAAATCAAAGAAAATGAACCAGAAACTGACCGTAGATCTAGCCAAATTATAATAGGATTGCATAAACCAATGACTACACTATTATTATTCGACTCAACTCCTTTAGAAGAACAATTCGCTCTGGCACAGTGTATTTACGTGTAAGCGAATTTTTTACAGTGGATATATGCGTATGGTATATTTATGGTAGTTGTGCGGACAAGTAATCAGCATGTCCTTACTGCTAAGCACGATTAACCTGCAGCCAGCATAAAAATTAGAAATACCTTCCGAAACTCTGAAAATTAGATCTTCGCCTAAGTAAAATAGACATATATGGTGAAGAATGTTTACTTGACTTTTTTCTTATATGACGAAAATTTTCTGTTAATTTTTGAAATAATTTTTTAACACTGGAATAAGTTGATAGGTGTCAATTTTGTAGATCTGTTAGCCTATACGTTAACACTTGTTTTGACGATGTGAAGAATCGAAAACTGAAAACGTCTGCCTAGGATAAACAAAGGTCGACAACTTACTTTAAATTAAGCATTAGGAAATATGGCCGAGTGAGATTTGTTTGACACTTCATCAAAAGAAGAAGTCAACGGCCGTCACAAAGTTTCAGTTAGGCGCCGTAGCCTTTGTTAAAATGTTTGTCGTAGAGCCCTAACGGTAAACCCATAATTCTAGCTTCTTCCGGTGCGGGATGCCCATTCGGGACATTCTGAACTAAGCTAGCATTTTTGACTAAGCTTGATTTATGGCTATACGTCATGCATGAAATCTTCGATCATACATCCGAGTCCCAATGACAAACGAATATGACGCCATAGCTCCTCCCTGATACAATACATCACAGATTATGTCTGAGCCTTTCAATTCACTTTACATTAGTCATCGTCATATGCTGCAGTCAGCGTCTAAATAATAGTCATAGTAATAGTAAGTTATAATAAGTAATAAAACAACTCAACTTTTTGTGTTATTTAAAAAATGAAAGATACACTGGTAATATGTTTGCTAAGATACTCATGGCCTTTATAATTGTCTAGAACCTTTTTAAGTTAAATTAGGTTTCCGTTAGCTAGACAGCTCCAGGGCTGATTGTGAGTACAGAGAAATAACACTTTTCTGGCACTTATTGCTGCATTAACTTGTTGTTTTGTCAGTGCCGAACTTGCATCCTCTTTCATTGCCCATAAACATTCTATAGTAGAACAGACCTAAGTCTCGTGACATAATTTTACCGTTAGTCGGCTCCCATCTGTAAACACTGGGTAATCAAACTCTTCTGTGCTACTTTCATTATCTCTGTCAGCATCATTCTCATTAGCCTCCAATGAGCTCGCGTCATCACTGCCCCTGTCCTTACAGTCATCGTAAACGTCTTTGGAATGAAGCCATTGCCATCGCTGGCACTCGCACGTGTGCAGGGACTACCTTTAACAGCCATTGACTGTTGGATCTCAACATCCAATTCACCTTGCATGCAGCTGTAGATCACTAACCGATTGTCTCATCCCGTTTTCAACTTTTCGATATCCTTCTACACGATCTCTTGCTTCAAGGTAACTGGCGATATAACCCAGAGACGTCTCATGGAAAGTCATACCGATACTGCAACGAAATGCACTGAAATGTTGTTGATTCGTCGTGATTACACAGAATCGGAAACAGGCCTTTATAACGATATTTTCTTAGGATAATTCGTGTTATTGTTGTCTCTAGGGGCTGTCGTCATCAAGGCGTTGGCTACCGGCATTTCCTATGACTGAGTCATTTTGACTGGACTAACACTATCTGCTTATTGCCTCGGCATACTTCTTGGCTCCTTTACTAATGCAGAACCAACCTGAACAACTGTAGGATTTCCGCGTTTCCACCAAACGTTTGTCCCTTGGTAGTAATTTTCGCTGGTACATATGTTTGTCGTATTCAAACATAACAGATAATCTGCAATGATGTTTCCATGGCTACAAAGGCTGCACCAGCAGTTGCGCATTGTAAAAAGTATCTCCACAAAGCAAGTTAACAAGCAGTGCAGTGTAGGTGAATAAACCAGTGTTGGCAAATAGAAGAACCAGCTGTGATTATCGACTGATCATCGAGTCGATATTATTCAACTACCTGCGTCTGCAGGATGACGCCGTAGGTCCAAGTTCGCCAAAATTTTCACACAGTATTTGCACAGGTTGATTAAAACTTCCAAGTTCCAATTATTGAGGAACTCTCCTTTATTATTGTTATTATTATTATTATAAACTGAGATTCGTTTGAATACTATTTTAAGTTAGAAATCAATTCGTCCTCAACATTATACCAGACACAGGTTATACCAGTGTACAGATACCATTAAACTGTCACTATCAATGAAACTTGATGTAGAGACGAAAATAGCCGTAAATCCCCCTCAACAGATGTGAACCAAAAATCGCTTATTAGATTCATTGCCTGGACGACTGAAAGCAAAACATGACCGCCAAACGGGGGCATTCCAAGGTCAACGAAAACTTTCCGCCCATAGGCTGCACCATACCGATGCTACACCTAATACTACCAGTCGATGACACTAACTCTACCTCATCGTACGGTCTTGGAAATACTGCATTGGACACATAGCTCACACAATCGCCACGGGAAATGGTAGCATCGCTCAGCCTGACGCAAGAGACATCCAAACGACTTAATCCTACGCAGCTGTAGTTGATAGAGCTGATTCAGTATTGGAAAGCAACGCCATGGCACGTTCAGTAGGCACCGGATGTCAGACTGCTACGCAGCATCACTCAGAAAATTCACGACTCCACGTCAGTCACGTCACTCGCTCTATTATATATATATATATAGCGATATCCATTATCCAGCACACTGTCCGCCGCCTTCTGCCGCCACCATCTTTCGATAAAACCAATCGTGGAACTTATTGTAAGTAGGGGTGTCGCTACTTAGGTGTATAGGTATCATTTGAGTAACGTTTGAATGCGATCAGCAACGGCGGCAATAATAGTTTAAAAATCGTATCAATGTATGTAACCTACTCTGTAACAATAACCCTGTACTACTTCCCATCATTATAAGTAATAATACTTTCAAACGGTCGACGAGTTGTTTGCTGTTTAAGATATTTGTATTTTGTTCGCGTCAAAGAAAAGCATATATTGCCTTCGTGTGTCAACTTCAAAACTGTTAGAAGTAAGCCACATACACAGATTTGAAGAAGTATTATTGGATGTAATGGACAAATTGTTTTGGAATTAATGAATACATTATAAAACTATATAATAATTTATGCACATTACTTAATATTATTAATTATACAATGCACATATATTTTTGTAGCTATAGCACTCCAATTGCTGTGTATGACGTTTTGCGGAGGCAGACATGACTGAGTATATTTAGGCATGAAAAAGCTCCACTACTTACAGGCATTGTAATATATCGTATATGATTTAAAGCGTTGTAAAAGATTACCGAAAACTATTGAATAACCTACTTGAGATCAAGTACAATCAGCTTGAAAACATACATACGTGTACCCTTTTCGAAAAATGGAGCAATTCTTTGAAGCGTAACAGATTGTACCATTATTTCCGTATATTAAATGGTATGTTCCGAGCAGGCAACTAAACAAATTAAGCCTTCAGCAAACACCAGTTGAAATATGTCACATTAGTTTGAGACTGGACGATTTCCTGTTAGCTCTTCGTTCTCTCTTTTTTTTTATTTAAAACTGCTCTGTTTTATTTGTTTCAAGGCCATCTATAATCGACTGGTAAAAAGTTTAGTTTCCTTAGTCTGGTGAGTCATGGTTGCTGAAAGAAATCTATGCCTACCATGAAACTAGGCACACATCAGTCTAATTCCTGCTTATTCTCAAAAATGACAAACCCCACTTAAGTAGAAATTTGTTACACGGATCTTACAATACCGCGTTACCTTGGGTATGTTATATTTTCGATAATTCATGTATAAACAAGCAGACTGTGCTTTCGTCTGTCAACTTTGAAGTCGTTAAAATAACTTTACGAAGAGCTCAACACGGTGCTACAGAAACAGTATAGAATGACGATAATTACATTTTCATACGTTGGTATGCCACTTTCCAGAAATTCTGGTTTTCCCTCTGAAGGTTTCAAATTATCCTCCATGTTTCAGATGAAAAACGACATACAGAAGCCTACTAGATATGAAGGCTTTACTTATCACGCAGTCATCGAAACATCTGAACTATTTTGCACATGATTAAGGTTTCCGTTGTACTAGCTTTAATTATCCGACCAGCCTCTCTCATCTAGGTACAGATCCAATGAAGCTGGAAACCTGTATTTAGAAACAACCGAAACACACATCACATTGTTTCGACCTATTTCGGAATTCACTAACCAGTGCGTTCTGACCAATACGGTAACAGCAAGCCTATCAATCAATAAATTTTGCGCTTGAATTTTGCAGGCACCCATGCCTATACCATATGTGCTTCGTACGATGACTACAAAGCATTCGACAATCGATTGGTTAAGGCAAACCCAGTTCGGCTGTTCTCCACGCCATGGCTTGCTGGCCTTCGGTCTCTTTGCCTTCGTGTGGCAGTGATAGACTCTAAGTTTTCGATAGTCGGTTGTCGTTTCTCAGTGGGTTATTGCTCGTGTCAGTCACAGGCTTGCCTCACCACTTATGTACAGATATTGCTTCTGTTACCACGACGCGCCTTAGTTGTGAGAACTCGGCCGCAGTTGGTCTTCATTTCTACTAAGTGGCTCATGATACATTTTTTTGTGAGTGGCCACGAGTCGCGCACTCATTCTGTTTCACCTGCTGCGATCGTTGTTTTTGTTGGTGTTGTTGTGCTGCTGCCCAAAAGTGGCATGAAAAGCTCGAGAGGGACGGACGGCCGACCCGGCCGGCAAACCATCGTATAACGAAGGGCCAAACTGTTTTTCCGTTACTCACTTTACTGGACCAATAATATCAAAACTGGCACGTCTCTCATGCGAGCGGCAGCGGCAATTTTAGCTACCGCGAACATTGTTGCCCCAATAGCTGCAACAGCTGTAGTAGCTGCCTTAACAACACAGCGATACCCGCCGCGAACATGGCGAGATGTCCAGACATCCATGGAATTCTGCAGAAGACGCGCGGCTGCAAGCGACAACTTAGTGAATGATGCCTCCGTATTAAGGCTACATGGCAGAGATGCAACTGATGACATCCATAATAGAGTGCACCGTATCCTACGCACTATACAGCCGCCGTGCCACTGTCAAATGGCCCCCAGCGACCACTACAAAAAAACTCATATGACTAGTACTGCTTCTGTTGCTCCTTTAAGTCGAGCGTCAAGTTTAACTTAGCCGACAGCTAGATCCAACGGGCAAAACACCTTTCTTGTCGAATACACATACACCTCCACAAATAGACAAGTACAAATACGCACGAATCGTACTCACAGGCAATGGCAGATTACGGGGGGTTCTGTCTAGTAGGACGATAACTGCATAACAGGGTTAATTACCAGCAACAGCGATAGCCGCCATATTTTGGGTCAATTCATATAAAGACCATGGGGGAAAAGCTAAGTTTTCTATTACTCTATTTGTCGATGACAATGAAAAAAGCAATACGCTGTGATATCAGATCTAGCGTAGAAATCAGCTGTGCAAGGGCAGGGAGGCGGATTACTGGAGTGGACAATTGGTGGAGGTACTTAACCTCTATGTATGAAGTATGACATTTCAATGCTAGACCTTAGCCATCGAAGACTTTGGATTCTTCCGACTGCTGAACTCGTCGAATAGCCAACATGCTGGCCCTATCATTGGCCAAAAGTAGGAAAAAGCCGTACACGTTGTTTGGAAGAAATCTCTCAAAACATCTTTTGCAGCATTTCTTTCACATAGTACTCCGGTCTCCGATACCGGCTCATCCAGTTCGTGTGAACCTCGAACAGCGGCGGCAACGCTATGTCACATCCTATTCTCCCGCCACGCCTAATAAAAGACAAAATCTTAATAAGCTATTTCTTCTTTGTACAATAAAAAAAAAACTATTTACATACTGTTGAACCGTCAATAGACCAAGTTTGTGGTAGTTCAACCTAAGTATTGATTTTTTGTCGGCAAATGCACGGCGTCTATGTGTCACATGTTCTGTCATAATCACCACCACCTATCAGGCTGAATTGCCATTGTCCGGCGGAAAGGCCAATTCCAGCAAACCTGGTTGCCGACCGCTCCTGCACGCTGACAAAATGCCATAGATATATAATGCCATAGACCATTCGAAACTTCTCCAATAACAACTGCTCTTCCAGCTTAATGTGTTGGAATATATCATGTTGTCTGGAGAAACAGCTCTCTTTTTGATATCCAGATCTTTTCTGTTATAGCTATTTTAGGCATTTTATACGAGGTGGAGGAAGAATAAATGGTTCAGTTCCACAAGAATTCGTAGGCCTTCGAACTGATATCAGGATAATAGCATCGACACATTCAACACTTACAAAGAAGTACTTAGCTTCCCTGATTTATTATCCGATTCAATATGAATTCATGTTTAACAATCATCCTGTTAATTGACAGAAAATTCAAACTTACACTTTGCACAGCTGTCGGGTTAGAATAAATTCATAGGATAGGCGGGAACAACAACAACATCAGTGTCTATGGCCCGTTGATAAGGCGAGTAGTTCCGTTGGTGCTGTTGTTGTTGTTGTTTTCAGGCTCGTTATTCCCGTCGACCGTTGGTGCTATCAAGCCTGCTTTGTCTGACTCCCGCCGTCGGACACCACGATAGTTGTGTCACTCCGATGAAATAGCATGCATACATCAGCACACATTTCGAGTAAACCTCTGCTACGGTCACTAGCGTCGAAGCACACTCACACATTGATTCCAGAAGACAACGAACAAATAACACCTATTTCCGGCACCTCCGTAACTCCGTTCTAAGACAATCATAAACAATATCCACTACATATCCAGGCCTCCACTGAATAACAGGGTAGTCCTGCCATCCGCTTTTCGTGGAATAGGAACTCGAACATGCACAGGCTAACAGCGCTCAGCGTACGGGAAGGCCCCTCACGTATTCTTACGTACTGACGCGCATACATAAACAATAGAATATGGTAGAATATACGAGACACAAGCAGCAAACACGTTTCGTTCCTCTGTAAAAATTCGCTTTTTTGTCGTGCTTTCGATCGACGTTTTGTTAAATATCACACTTCGCAACACGGTACTGTACCACAGCGTTACAACCACAACAAGCCGTAAACGTTAACGGGGCGTAGGTCTGCAGATTGAACGTCGATAGCATAGTTGGGCTCAGCCAGGGGTAGTTGTTCGCTACAACGTCGTTAAAAAAGACTCAACCAACGGCTAGCGGCTCCGTGCGCACGATGTCGCCCTGCCACCCGAACCCCCAACGACTGCGTAATTGCTGCTGTCGCCCGTTGATTGCGATGCTCACTTTTGATTACTTCCGTTGCAGTGGCGTTTGTAATGCAAATCGGTAGCCAACTCCGGCGACAATGAAAAACCTGCTGCTCGCTGTATATGTACAGTGAACAACTGCGGATCGTGCAAATGTAGAACGTAGCTGGCACCCGCTACTGACTCGCATCCTCACAGAAGATTTCAGGGAACCCCGGCGGTAGCAGCGAATTATTCACAAGTTTTTCACCTTTGTGCCTCGCTCGAATCCAGGAGCCGTTCGCGACACGACAAGGAAACGTTTTCGGTCGCTGCCTAGTTCGGGTTGTTATACCCTGTCAGCTATTTACTACTGTTACATGAGGTGTTTTGCTGGTTCGTTTGCTGCTGCTGCTGTTGATTCTTGATCATTCACTCGTTCCTTTGCTGCCGCTGCGGCAGCGACGGCTCCGGCGACGGCTGCTAGCCCAACTGCTGGCTATGTTGCCGTTCTCCTTAATCGACCATTCCGTCGACAAGCAACGGCCTTTGTTTGCCTGTTTCTCGCCTCTCGAGCAGACGGCTCGTGCTGCCATATGAACAGTAGTAGTATCAGCAGCAGCGGCGGCCCTCCGCGACAATCGCACCGATATACGCAATGGCCGGGGCTAAGCGGGGTCAGCTGCGGGCGCTTCCCTGTATTGACGCTGGAGCCAGTGAACTAGCGGCTAATGTCAGTTGAGCCAGATTGGAGCGCAGCGGTCTGTGTTTACGCGGGGACCTCTCCGCTAAATAGAGGTATCACGTCGAATGACAACAGACCCGCGTCGGAATGGTACCACAGCAAAAACGTACCCAAGCTTGGTAACGGTGCCGTGGGAAATTAGCGAAAAGGTAACGCGGCAAAAAGGAATATGGCAATGGCGCGATTTCGTTTGAGTTTGCGCTGTAGATCAGTAGAGTGGGTGTACCATTTTAACGTATTATTATTACGTATACATTAAAACGTATCTTGTCTATATATTGACCCCTCTAAGTACTACGTTTACTATGAACGATGAACGAGAATTACACTAATGCGGCAACATAAAATAATGCAGAGAAACATCATTTGGTGGGTGGGTATCTATGTAGATATGTACGGCTCTTGAAAAAACCCGAAATGTAACAACTGATCTTGGGGGTGTAATTTAAAGGAATTCGTCGTGTGTCATTAACGGGTGGCCGATCGTAATGAGCTCTACAACGTGACAAAAACAATGTCACTGGATGTTCGCGTGCAATCAGTTCGAATTTGCAAGACAATACGGTGACTATTCACTTCGAAAACGATTATACTGGCCAAACGATATTTTCGTGTCAGTCTTCTCAAGGCCAAATTGTAAGCGCATTTTCTGTAGAAGCCGGCTAATGGAGACAAAGTTATGATGTGCTAGGTACTATACATTATCTGCTATTTTGCACATATTTCAGGTTACGGTAGCTAACTATTATATTGTTGTAAATCGTGCTGTCTATATAGATTGTGCGTGTAGATCGCATCTGCGTGTACAACAATTTTCAAATTGTGTCTTCCTTTTAAAGTGTTTTTTCTCTGAAATAACAGACTTATTGGTATGTAATAATTATCTCGTGAGCACATAGCAGAGACATTCGACTCACATTAATTTATGTATGTCAAAAAACTGGCTTTACGAAACAATATATATATATATATATATATATAGATTAGTTTCCGTTTCTCTCAGTATAGCATTTGTGCTTGCTACAATATTTAAAGTGCGTCCCCTGTCCTCAATAGATAGGTCTCCTTATGTATTGACGATATATACATTGAGCAATGAGGAAAAATGCTTATTGTATTTTGGTACCATCCGGGCCACTGTAAATTGGATATCTAGTCATGAATGATAGTACGTGCGATATCCTTTACCTAATAATTTTTCCTTCTGAGTACTAGAAAACGATTTTTATCGGTGGGTGTGATATACTGATTAACTGCACAACGTTTACCTTCAATAAAGGTATGAATCGGTATATGGCTAGATAATGGAGTAATCGGCCGATAACTATCAATTGAAATGAAGCGAGATTTTGTTGCGGGCTGTTATCAAAGCATGAAGCAAATTAACAACTGATTGTTAATCGTATTTAAATGACTGATACCATTTCTTGTTGTAATATCTGACTAGGATTTAAGGGCACCAGAAAACACTGTTTGTAAAACAATTGCATCATGACTTTAATTTGGTTATCAAGCTAAAATAAATATATGGTTCGCAAAAACACCATAAAATAAATATTACTGATATAGGCATTGTTCATAACACGAAAGACATGCGTCTCTAACTATTCGCATCTGTTTTTATGTTCTAACGCTATATATCGTAATTTAAAACACCACGGGTAACGTTAAACAAAGAAACATAAAAAACAACATGTAATGTGCGAAGTTTTTTTCTTGTCATTACATACTTCGTACCCGCTCATAAATGCATTATAATAATCTACAAATAACACGTCGTAAGCATTTCTTGTTATCTCTGTTATTATGCGAAAGATAATCGATCGCGTTGTATACAAGCGCTTTCCCGATATGGCCCTTTCCCCACGTGGTACATGTGTGACAATGGTTGTGGTACTAGTCTCCTCGGTAGGCAACCCTGTGTGCCCTACTGAGCTCCATCCATACGTTTTCACGGTGCTCGAGCGACGGCAAATCGTGCACGGACCGGACTAGTAGCACGGACCGTTCCGCCACTGTTGGAACTCTCAACGTAAAATAAGCGATGTTATGGTGTGCACACTTGCAGGGGTAATAGCAATGGCTTTCAACGGTGGATTGTTGTTCGACGCTTATCGTGAGACAGGTAGCAGCATTTAGGTCTGCGAAACATTCATAAATAAGTTACTAATACATCTAAAAACAGGTGTACTCCTTGAACACGCAGGTATTACGTGTGATATCAGAACTCTCTCAAAGTATCTAAATAAACACCAACAATGATGTTGATCGAACAACCGAATTCGCGCAGGCGTTGTCTTTTTTATTTTTCATTGTGTTCCTCTGCTGTATTGTTGTTTGCCAAATCTACCGCGATTTGCCTTTATTGGTTAATGAAGCTGTCCTATTGAAAAGGTTTCCGGGCGAAGGCTTAGTGATTCTGAGATTGCCACGCGACAAAATTAGGTAGTACATATTGGTAACGTAAGCTCGTCTTTCGTAAAAGACAATATTAAATGGAAACGACTGACAACACGAGCTAAGTGGAAAGGGCCCAGAACGCTCTTTTGACTGGTGATCACTAGAGCATCTTACGCTGGTCGCTGCTGGAGTTGTTTGGAGGCCAGTAAGAGAAGGTGGCATGCTGCGGTTTTGTTCGTGGTCAGTGGATGAGCTGTGCTGTCTTGTACGATCGTCAATATTAGCAGTCCGGAGCACTATTGTTCCGTTTTCAGTCGCCGATATATCTACCATATCCAAGTGCACCGGGAAGTGTTTACTGAGCCAGCGGTTTCCTGAACATCAGCGTCATCAACTCGTTCGTGATAGCTTGTCGAGCCACCTACCATCACGAACAATGAGTTCCAATGTGAACCTTGTGGAGAAAGCTAAAAAAGCGGCAGCACACGCCGCAGTCGATAATCACGTCAAGGTAAGAAACGAAGCGAGTTACGAGTGGAGTATATAAGTTCCGCGCAAGAATTATTTTGACATTACTGTATATTCGAATAAGAAGTTTTTCATGGCAGAACGTAAATGGTCTCAGAACGGTCATTGTTAATTACTTTTTGCCGCTTGCTTAGTAACGAAACGAATGAGCAGTTTGTTGCTGTTGATCGGAGAATGACGAAATATGCTTTAGTACGAAACAGATTGCGGTCAAGTATGCTCAACCAAAACAGCTGAAGTCTTTTTCAGCTCAGTTTAGCATTCGGAGTATTCATTGGATAGTTATTACTCTGAGGGCCAGAACTCTATTGCCATCCCCTGCCTGGTGAGATTTGCTTCCTGGTGCTAACCTAACCTAGTAAATCATGAAAAATTTTTGAGTATTTTGTAGTTCTTAGTTTGTTGCAGTTAACTTTGATTTTTTTTAAATAACGTATCTTTTTGACGCATGCATCACTCCACCAATTCCGGAGTGCAGTTTCTCGTTTTTATGGTTCGCGACAAGGATTACGTGCGCGAGAATGCGCTAAGAACGATGCAACAATAGATTGATCGTCCAACAAGGATACGCTGCACTCTTTTCAATTGCATTTTAGGAGATGCATCTATCCTGCAAAATATCATACAAAAACAACAGATAACATTTGCTTACGTTTTCCAATTATCAAAGAAACGAAAAAGAAAAGAAAACCTAGGCTAAGATACGATATTTAGCTAGCGATTGCTTTGCCCTGGATCTCTAATGCAAATTGTTATAACAGTATTATTAAAGAAAAAACAAAACAAAACAAGTAAAAAAGCAAATAAATGTTGAAATTTCAAAGAAGTAAAGTTATAAACATTTCGAAAGATTGCTTCAGAACGTTGACATTTAGAAATTTAAGCTGATCATACATTTAGTACCGTAAAACCGCTTGAACGGCTGCGATTACTGTTTTTGTTAGTTCGAATCGTAGTAGTATCGAAACGGTGGTTCGAAATATTTCGAAGCATTGGACAACAAGAATATACTATACATTGAAAGGAGTCAGAGAAAGTTAACTCCTGTAATAAATTCACTTCAAAGTGTAGGGAAATGTAGGCTACAAGACTAGCTAGCGATTCGACGACAGAATAACTGTTATGTTATGGTATGTTTCGAATACAGAGCGGCGCGCTTCGTTGTAACTTATTTAAACGATGCAGCCAAATACCGGTTTTAGCTCTCGCAATGCTCTTCATTACGATGGTAATAAACGTTGCAAGAAACGATGATTGCTTAAGAACTTACGAACGCCTCTTTAAACCTTGCTCTGTGTATGGATCTCTGTTTCTGTGTCGTTAAGCTTTGTTTTTATGTGACCAAGAAACTTTCAGACATTTTCATTGCGATTACTGGCTTCTGTCGATTCACTTACGGAATCGGAAGGTACTAGATGAAATAGTATACTTTTCTATATATATATACATACATGTCTACTTGATTACTTATTGCTAGTAATAATACACTTCAAATGCCCAAAAGACATGAAAGGCTTTCCATCGTTGTTTAAGTTTGATGAAAGCGAATGTATATTTAACTCTTCAGTCAATTTCTTCATCTATATAATCATTAATTATCATTATTATTATTATTATTATATATAATCATTAATTTGTGAAAAGTCCACACTATAAATATAGAATATATCAGTTTAATACGGTCAACTATTTTGTACTTACGAGAAAGCTTTTGCTTCGTTTGACATGTGCAGCATTAGATTTTGTGCGTTGTCTCAACATGATTCCGTTGCTCGTACTGTCTGGTAGGCCGTGGCTGTTGCTTTTGCATAGGAACTGTCGACTTAGTTCGTGTTGGTCTGCTACATAGGGTCTCGCGCGGAGACTCGATCGAGTCCAACCCCTCTCCACCATTATTGTGTACTATCAGATCGAACTAGGTCTGGATCAATCCACCTACAACTAGGCAGAGAGAAGAACTGTTACACAAGTAGCCTTAAAGGTTTGCGATAAAAAGCGATAGTGCTAGCACTTATATTTTTATTAATGTACCCGTTTCACTTTGTAATCTTGTTAGGTGAATGACAAGTTCGTTATATGTTATTATCGCTAATAGAAATAGTAGTACTAATTGTAGTAGCTGTAATAAAAATCATACACTTACTGTTTTGTCAATACCTATTGACATATATTACTGTGACATTTATTATTACCATGCAGAACAATATTAATAAGAAATCTATGCTATATTTCGGACTATAGTTTGTAAGGTCTAAAATGTTTATATTTGTTTAGCTCTCTTCTATGTTTTACGATTTTCCTTCGTTGGAATATGACTCTTCTGTCTCTCAGTCCACTGAGTCTGTTATTGAACGCTGGTATAGTTGTCACCGTCATTATTACTAACTCTATGAAAATGGGCTTATATATCTTGTAGATACAAGTCGCTCGCTTTCTTCAGTATTCAATATCATACCGCTGGTCACAATCACTCAATAAATTTGTGAACAATATAAACCGTCAGAACAGGTGGCTTGCTCATCGTGTCATAATACGTTCTTAAACGAGATCGTAATGGTCGCAAGTCATAGCAAGTGGCAGAAACAGCCGAAATTAATGGGGTCGACCCACGATTATTACCAATATAACATATTATAATACCGAGTTCCAAAATTTGGCCTGCTTGTAAAATCTGCTAATACAGGTCGCTGCTGCTTGGAGTTTTTTTCCGGCCATCTTGTTTTTGGCCGTCCTGTGCAAGCAGTGATTACTTCAGTCCATGGTTGTTGGTTTATGAGTTCTTGTTGGTAATCTGATTTCATCTATGGGAGCGTTGCAGACCACAAGCGGTTTTTTTTTCTGTGTTTAGCGAGTTGAATTTTTAGGTTAAAAGATATCGTTGAAATGAAGGTCACTTAAAGCAGCAGAGTTCCAAGTCCCGCGTTGAATTTATTTTTATTAGCATTTCGACAGGCGTGGGTTTTGGCACTCAAGGACACAGTGAGCAGAGCAGCGAACTGAGAAGCATCGGGTACTATCGAGAGATCTACAAAAACTACTTGGCTGGGGTTGCTAGTGTGATTTTGTGATTTGTAAATGTCGACTGGGTAATAGTGTTGTCCTTGTTACTGTGTGGCAGCGGTCACTCTTTTCCTAAGAATTGGACGAAACTATTGTTTTTTTTGCGTTGTCTTGTTCCCACTACGTAATATTTATTCAGTTTTTTCTATTAACAGGTGAACTGGTTTCAGTGACAAAAGGAACGTATATGGAGATCAGTACGCCAAATACGAGAGGGTAGCATCCATCTTTACTATCCATTGATGTTATGGTAGGAGCTGGTCGATAATGAGTTGACTGTAGGCAGTACAATAGGGTGAGATTTTCATGTCACAAGTAGGAACTAACTTAAATAGTAGATCGCTGAACAGCATTTTGTAAAGCACGGACTTTGATTCACAGTTGCGCAGCAACAGGTAAAATCGGTAGATGCTTTGAATTTTCCCAAATGGGAACAATTAACGACTTGGGTACTCGTTGCCATTGACGACCGTACCAGGAAAGGTAAAATGCGTGTAAAATATATGTATTTGCAAGCGTAACTGACAACACGAATCAACACCCCCGATTACGTAGTCTTTATGCAGGTTCGGAAAAGTAAAGAGATCACACGATAGCGGTTAAAAGCAAATCATATCATA
Source organism: Varroa destructor (assembly GCF_002443255.2). Lineage (NCBI taxonomy): Eukaryota > Metazoa > Arthropoda > Arachnida > Mesostigmata > Varroidae > Varroa > Varroa destructor. Next base: position 30,806,128 of record NW_019211460.1, on the reverse strand, counting down.
GCGGCAATATTGCTGAAAGCGCACGCATAGATTTCCCTTTTAATAAGACTGTTCGTTTTTTTTTAATTTGAGATTTCGAATTTTGTTCATAGATTTGTTACGGCACTCGTGAGCCATGTTACATTTCTTATAAGCACATTGAAACTCGTCCGTATATATATATATATAAGACAATTCTATACAAAAGGGTCTAAAATGTTTTGAGCCTAAAAACGTGTGGCGTCTTAAAAGCATCCTACGTTTTCCGCTCTTGTGCTGTATTTTCTTCGTTTTACTACCATTGAAATCTCTAAACTTACAACATAAACAAAACCGAAGTTCCATTTTCAGTTTTCAATTCTTAAGTTCCTTTTGATTATATTCCGAATTAACAATTACGTCTAAATCAAGGGATCTACCCATGTTTTTTTAGTTCCATAATTCATTAGTAATCTAAATAGATATGCCAGTTTATGAAAAAAATCATCGAAATTTATACGGTAAGATATACTAGCACTGCCTATGAGCACTTCCAAAACTACCCAAATCATAACAGCGTTTTTATTTACCTTTAGCTGGGCGGTCTCCACTGATATCTGTTTACTACATCAACATCTCGTACCTGTTATGATATGTATCCACTATGAAGGCTAACAGTACAAACAAAAGAAAGACCACTGGAATATGAAAAAATTTGTTTAAATTTTACGTATCTCAACGGCGACCATTATGAATCTAGGCAGATGTACGATTGACCGTCTATATTTCTAACCGTAAGTAAATGTGATTTGGCGTAATCATTAGTGTTTATCTATGATTTTCCTATGACCGTTTTTGAGCTGCGTTTGCTACGTTTATGCTTAATACGCATTTGGTTTTCTCAGTGTAACTCAACTTCAATAGGTGCACGCGGGAAACGTACAACAGAGAAGTGCAGTGGATTAGGTCGGCATTCAAAGCGGAAAGCGAGATTGTGGAAAAAGATGAAATTTCTAACAAAATTAATGTTTCAGTAAGTTTTTCGCAGGTGGAAGTAAAATGTTCCTAAGACTGCTTCAGTTAACTTTTACTTGAAAGTCTCATTTGAAAGGTGCTTTTGTGCTGAGGTATGACTCGTTAATGTTATGTAGTATACAACAAAAAGCATGTAGTTTTAAGCAATAAAAAATAGACATATCGCACTAACAGGCTCACTATAACGACTTTATATGTGTGAAGGATCGATCGTTAGGAAGAAATATACAAAAATAGGGTCAGTTTTTTCATTTGAAGCTCATTTGCCACGTATTGTTTTCAACAATAATACGTCAATGGAGATACATGGCCCGAGCCAGACCCACGGTTATAGTTCTACTTGCTAGTCATTAACCTAACGTGAATCACATACGATATACTGTATGTTTAATACCTTTTCCTGATAAATTTGTCTCATTTGAATGAAAAATGGCGGTTATGTACAACTAACTAATGCACCGTATAACACTTTTCATAGTAGTGCGCCCGTATTACAGATCTATTCTCAATAGCATTATTGTTCCTTGTTTTCCTTCATATTCCGATACAATTAGTTTTATGGCAAAAAATCGTTGTTGACACCTATCTTTGCCTGTGCGACAAAACCACGCACTCCGTCGATACATCGCCGTTACGAGTCATTGCATTTTCTGATATGATTATTCTGTTTTTCAAGCAATTATTGTCGCTCAACGATTGTTGCTAGGCATGGACGCTATGCGTCGAAGAGATGTTGATTGTTTTCCAGTAATTGAAGTCTCGATTAATGGCAAGTGTTATTCGTGTGACTGTCCACTGCAATCACATCTGTTCGTATACCGGAATAGTGTTACTGACAAGGAGAATAATTATATAACACTGAACTACCCACGGATAGCTTCAGCTAAGGCTATCGTACATGTTACTAGGTAGCACTATTGTGCACTGACTTATTCCATTGCTACTACATGAAATGCCAATAGAATGCTGCTACTCTATGGAAGAAATGATGTAATTTAAACGCTTATCGCCATTCAGTTGCAAATATCTAGTAGAATTTTACATTTGTCAAAAAAGGCGTACATTTAAGATATACACGCGCGAGCGTGGAAACTGGACTGATTTTTACGCTCGCTGTGTTATACATATATATGTTGTATGAATTATCAGTTACAGACGACAATGGCTAACGACTATCCCATGTAACTGAAGAAGATGAATTACGTTCTGAAGCACTATGAGCAATACGCTGCTGATCGTTCGACTGGCAGGCCTATTCTGGAAACAAGTCCTTGTATTGTCGTCTAAATCTTATTTTAGTTTATCTCTCAGTGTTTCGAGTTTTACGTTCACTATCAACAACTGGCCCTCAGCACGAAACGAACCGTGTGTGTCTATCTGTGCTCGGGTTCGACTCACCCAGCACACAACATATGTCTAAGATTAACAGGAACGTACGTTACCTATCACGGGGTACATATTGATGGAATGATGGTATGGCTTTAAAACAGCCGCGACAAACCGATTTGATTATTCGTGGTATCGAATTTGGCCGCTTTTCAATTGCGATATCCGAGTAAAAAAAAAGTTAATTATATTCTAAGTTTACTAAATAACCAGGTTTGGATGCTTTGTGAGGCTTTTTTTTTTGCAAAATCTATCTCAGCTCTCATATTTGACTAGCACGTTAAGCTGTTTAGGCGATGGACAGCTCTAAATGTGCTAAAACAAAGCCCGCTGCCTATGACACGCGGGACCCACGCCTGAACGCCGCTGGCCGGAACAGCTGACCAACGTATTATGTGTTTACCACATACGCTGTTTCGAAACTGGCCAACATTTATCTGTTTCTTCATCCGCTAAACGAGAAGTGTAAAGAGGCGGATATGTTTATTAAAGAATTTTTTCGTCAGTGATGATCATTGCTCGATTCAGTTCAGTTGTAGGCTTTAGCTTGTTGAACTCATCGATGCTGTACTGCTAACTTGTTATTAGCTTTACGTAATAGTATAATTATATGTCCGAAATAAGACAAGCACGTAACTGAGATATGGATTACACCAATGAGCACCATATTTCTATAAATGTATATATCGAAACCCGTCATATCAACATGGCAAATTCTATTCACCTTTTGAAAATTATCTAGCTATTAAGCTACTAAAAACAGCTGGCCCAATGAGCCTACCCGAACGACCATGTGTTATTACGGCTAATAGTTGAAAAATTAAAGGGCGAAATAGCGGCGGACTCGGAAGTGGTTTTGTTGACACAAAATGTATGGCATATGAGTGTTTATACTAGAAAAAAAGATCAAATTGTAGATTTGACGTTCCAATGAAGGCCGGCCCCTTTGGACTTGATCAAAATGATAGGCGTACCATTTGTCACTTTATTTGCTGCTGCTGCTGCTGCTGCTGCTGGGGTTTATGGGTTACCATTAGCACTGTCGAAGTGCTTGTGGGATCTATGCTAAGTGGGCAGAATGAAAAGCACCCTACCTATTTACACGAAAATATCTAAAATAATAACAAACCAAACACAAAGGTAAGTGTAAAGTAAAACGCAGACTAAGCGCATGTAATAGAACCGATCGTAACAATGACGGCCATAAACACGCTCACTCACAACCAAACTCAATATAGCAAGCACTAATGAGCAATTTGAAGAAACATTAAAACGGCATGAACTATATACATATATATATATATTTTATTTTTTGGTTCGATTTTTATACAAACTTATATACCTTGTTCAGTCGTATTAGTCAGTTGCAACCTAACTGGCCGGGGCCAAAAGTGTGAGGATAACGATAATAACGAAAAGCATTTATAAGCATACAGCCTATGGAGCGAACTAACACACAGGAACGAACTGCAGGCGCCTAATTGCTGCGAGGCAAACAATGTCTCTGCGGCAAGTTAAATAAACTACATACATCTACCTACTCTATTATTATTACTATTCTTGTAACTACCATAGGTACCTAAGGAAGCATATAGCAATAGTAGAAATCGACAGACATGCCTTTCAGCGGCCTTTACCTTGCGGTGAGCGACGGATAAGCGATTTCTTTTCAACATGATCTTTCACCATTCGTCATTGTCTTGGTCGGACGATGATGTCGAAAAGTTCTTATTTTTATAACAATTCAATATACATTGATAAGCTTTTTCACCATGTGTTCTGTCACTGTACTTCGCAGTTCGTTTTTATGAGCCAGCTTTGAGTGTGCCGAAATTCATGTAGGGTAACAAACGGCTCGAGATATAGAAATGTGCTCGCTACTAATCAAATTGAAATCGAGTATTTAATGTAAATGCAAAATACAGAGCGAAAATGCAACAACAATCAAACGAGTGTTGTCTCTTTTGAGGGCGGAGATACTTGAACGAGGGGTAGGAAGAGATCTGAAAAGACGCTTTGCATTCTCGGAATGGTCGACCCTGTTTTTTATGATCGTGCATATTAAAACTGCCCCTGTACGGCATACGAAACTAACCGGACGCAAGAAACGCTTTGCCTTTCACGACTTCCAGATATGAGCAGTCAACGTATTGTGATCAAAATTGAAAGCAACGTTCAAAGGGTGTCCTGTGTTTCAATAGAGAACACTAAAATATTTGAAATTGCAAAAGCCACATATTTGGGACTTAAATGCGCCCGCACTGGCTTGACATAAACGTCTCCGGTGTTGTTATATTTACACCTATAACTTTTTATAACTTTATTTTTTCAGCTTTTCTGTGGACCTTTCTACTTATCATGTTAAGGAACTGGACGTTGCATTGGCACCATTGCCATACTAGGCATCAAGTGTATGTCTAGGCAATGCGATAGAATATAGTCTCTTGTTCTCCCTTAACATTAGTTCTACCGATATAATTGATTATTATTATAATCAATTTTATTTGTGCTTAGCAGCCAGCTGACAACCGAATTATTCCTATTGGCTTAATACGGATTTCCGAAACTGAAAGTTTCCGTCTATAAGTCATTATAGGATGAATAGGGTAAAGCAAATAAAACGTTACTGGCATAAGAATTTTATTTCTCTACGACGTATGGCTAGGTTATGAAAGCCACACAAACTGGACGTTACTTGTTCGTGTTGTTCAGTTTCTAGGTTGGTACCTGAAAATGTGCATCCTGTTCTTGCCCTCACCTGTCTGGTATACTAGATGCCCAGATAATTATCATGGGCATTGATTGAGGAGGCGGGCACGGCCGTGTGTGATGTGTTGTTGTTGTTGTTGTTGTTGCAATACAATAAGGTGAGTTCAAATGTTTTTTGGAAGAGACTGGTCGCTCCGTGTAATCGATCTAAACGAGGTTCAACGGACGACAGCGTAGTACAATTCACGAACGGGTTTTGCCAGACAGCAGTTTGTCTGAACAAATGGGCTACGAACGTCATGGATCTACGAAGACACATGAATGAATACCCATCTTCGGCAATCCGTTCTGTCGTGGTTTTTATTGCAATTCAGTCAGTTTTATTAAAGCTTTGGTGAAAATATTTGATAGACTGAAAAGAAGAAAGATGCTATGCGATACAAGTGGCCGCACGTGAGTAAAAGAACCTTGCTGTTAATAAGTACGAATAATTAGTATGTTGTAGCTAAGGCATACGATGGCTTTATATTGTGGGAGATACTACGGAGAACGAACGTATATACGTGTACACGCCGAATACGTAAACGTATTTGACCTGAAGCATTGTAGTAGGATTTTTTAACGATTTTGCTGATCAAAGTACTTAGCGTTTCTATATCTTGGCTGAAAAATTATGCTTTGTATATGTGCTTTATATATTCAAGCGTCGGCAGGAAGGTCTAGACGTCTGTTCAACGAGCGTATTAATATAGAGTAATCCCAAATCATAACGATTGAAAGAGGTACCAACTTATCGTTTTTGCCTCCCATAATATGGTATTGCTTTGAAGAAAAAAGACCGTCCATGCATTGTGTATTCGTAATCAGTTTATCGCTAGTGGCTTCTGGGATGAGTTTTATTGAAATTTGTCACCAAAAAGTAGCATAAGCGTTCTGGCCCCGCAGATTGTTTGACTTTAAACGCAGACAAACTTTAAACGCACGTTACATACTATTTTTAGAGCCATGTCGCTATTCTGCACTGAATCTACTATTGTATATATACATATATATTTCGTGTATGCGATCCAATCGATCATCCCGATTCATGTATAGAGCACTTAGATGTTCCAGTTTCCGTGTTTATTTTGATGTGTATAACATTCGACATCTGTCAAGAGGCTCTGTATTTCATGTTGCTTGCCATTCATTCACTCGTGAAAAGCAAATTCTTTCTCATTAGGTCTACGCTTTTGCGTCTTGTACACCCACCTCTGTCGTGCTCTGCATGTTAAACACACTGTAACTTTGTTTCCGTTTAGTTTTTTTCCAAGCTCTCCCATATTACCATCCCACTTGAGACTGTTTCAATATTTGAAGTTTATCTGTTATATTTTCGTTAGCTGCTGTCGTTACTGCTACTGCTATCGCTGCTTTAAAACTGCGCCCAGAATGCGGCGAGCAATTTTGGCTTACATATTTAGTTATATATTTCCGCATATCGTGCCTCTATGCTTGCTGTGTTACTTTGCCTCTTCGTTCGTCGCTTTTACATCGTTCTGTGTCATCTATGCAGGTTTTCACCTTCCCAAAAAGCGTTTAGCGTCAAGGAGCGTTTCGCTGGCTTGGCTGTTATTACCTTAGCGGCTCCCGTTTACAGTCATTTCTTCTATTGCTACAGTAGAAGCGGGCCTGTTTGCTTTCACGATCCTCAGATTCATTCTCGGTTTGTCACGACCCTCGCCATTGAGCGTTTCGTGGCTCTGTCCCGGTTCGTCCCGGGAGTTCTCAATAATAGTCGCATATTTGCGGTAATACTTCTGTTGGAATGATTTGACGCTGTAAGATTCATGGCGATGATTCTGATAGTGACGACCTCGCTCTTCTTTTTCTTCGCCACTCGTCGATTCATTAGCCATCGCTCAACATGAATTCAAACCAACAATGTCAGTATCAGCGGAATCACTGGTGTTGCCAAAGAGCGAGATCGTGAACGGCGCTGGAGTCGTTATATTGGTATGACTTTAACTTAGTCGTAGTTTTTTCGTTTTTTTTTTCTTTACTTTTGACGTTGGCAGTTCTCCTTTTCCCTTTCGTCTTCCCAGACGACACGTGGTCTGGGGAGTTGCAGCACCAGTAACAATCACCAAGAATTACCTGTAACGGTTATAGCATTCGCGATTGCTTAATTCAACGCAGTCTTCTGAGCTACTGTCCTTATTGTTGTTATCGGAGTCAAATATGTATATGCATGCTTACCGATTAGTATACATGCACGTGTACGCGCTGGCAAGCGCAGAGAAAAAGCGAAAGCAGAACGAAGACGCCGAGATGACGTTCTTCTGTGGGCTGAAGCCTACTGCTATGGCGATTCCAAACATGACCGCTATGGTGGACTGAGTGGACTAAACTGGCTTTTTGCTCATGTCCATTTAGTTCGCTGGCCTCTAATGGTACCTACAACGACCCCTTAAATATATGACGTCGTCTACAATTGTTTTCTTGCTCTGTCTGTTTGTTCGTATTGACTGCTGCGCCGTTACACATGAAACAAATTTTGTCCCTCGACTACTAGCCGCAGATTGGCTCCATTGAAACCTTCTACTCCCGGACACTCGCCGCTTGTTTGTAAAGCCTTCCGCCCGCGTTGGGGCTGTTACACCACATAGTGCCGTTTCTGGAAACAGTCCTCAACGTTATTTTTATGTTGATTGTTTTGTCGCGAAACGGCGGCCGCCACGATATTCTAGTTATCGACTTGCGCCGCCCGGTACTGCGGCGTCGGTACTCTCTGAAGACCGTAAAATAATTCAATTCTTCCGATCTTTTTTCGCGGCAGACGACACTAGCTGCAGCTATAGTAGCCAACAAAGCAGCGCTTGAAGATAAGCACGCTTATAGCTGGCGCGCTTTGACTCTCAAGTGCCGGAAGAACGAAAAACCGCGAGCGATGGCAGCAGTAATGGCGGTGGTGACCAGGCGGAAAGAAATCGCCGGGACGGCAGAGACATGGGGTACTCGTGAGGCGCGAGGGGAGGTGGGGACGCTGGTAAAAATTATGATGAGGCAGCGGCTAGCGAAGACGAAAATATCATTTGCTTACGGTCATGGTGATGATGTCGATGACGATGATGATGATCATGGTTTTGCTGCTGCTGCTGTTGGCGATAATGACAATGATGATGATGATGATGATGACGATGATGATGATGATAACGCTACACAAACGCCTATACGTATGCAGATTTTACAAGTGTCGCCGGTGTTATTATTATTAATCTCTAACGCGGCCGCATCAGCCGGCTTGAACGGTTGTAGTTTCGACGATAACATAACCACTACAACAAGCAGAGCAAAAGCCTGCGCACGTTATTGACGGCGGCGACCGATAGGCGGCGATGCCCCTGTATCACATAACAAAACAAGTGGAAGTCGTCATTCATGATATTCGACCATAGCCACGAAACGCATAACGGTTCGACTTCTTTCATGTCGTCCATACTAGTTACAGGGAGTAGATGCACGGATGTTCTTCGGTGCTTCAGGCGAGTCCAAACGTGCAACAAAAAAGGATGGAAGACTTTTTATTGGGTAAGAAAAAGAAGATGATTGTCATATGCCGCCCGAGCATTACGTGCATATTCGCGTATTAGTTTCTCCGTGGTACGAATGCACATATAACGACAACACCATTAAAGAGGACGCGTAAAACGCTGTAACCTAAGGACTGCTAATGATAACATCAAAAGATTTTTAATATCATCTGCTGAGCCATCGAACTACGTGTACGTGTCTGGTACATTGCCTAAGCCAAATGGTAATTCGATAATATATTTCATGGTACTACGAACGTTCCCGCACGCAAATACTTGCGTAGAAAAAGCTCTGACAAATACTTTTCATATCTAACCGTACGATACGAAATTTCGCAGTACTGCTCCAGTTTGGGGCGTTTAATTAATCCAGGTTTACCGTGACGGGCTCTTTATATAGTGCAGAGATTTCATTTCACTAGATCCTGTTGGGTTCCTGTTATTTCCCTTCATCTTATTGTCATGGATTTGGCGTCAGTGAGCGTGCCATTTTCTCTTTTGGATTGATAGTTATGAAAAATTTACATTACTGTAAAATATTGCATTGAATCATCATGCTGTTAGCATCGAAAGAGACGTTAGGTTCGAAAGGGACGCTCTTCGATCACATAATTTTTTATCCAAATAAAGCATATCATTCTGTTAACGATCTACGCATTCGCAGAGAAAAAATCATAAAACCGAATTCTGGGCGGAAACTGCAGGTCAGGAAGGAACGGCGCTTTGTCAGACGTCAAAACCCACCAATACAGTTTCAATTTTTAACTAAAAAATGTGCACTCTCCCGACAAATAACTCTAAGAAGATTGTAGATCTGTCTTTTTTGTGTCTACATGTACATACATACGAGAATTTATCTACATGCATACTAGTGTTGGTAGTAGTTAGTTTCAGTTAAACGGTCGCTAGTGACGGCCAATGAAGCAACGAAAACGCAACGTAGGTCGCTATTGACGTGCGTAATTTTCGCCGACATCATAATCATTGCAAACTATAACTCGTTTATCGCAAAGGTGCATCTTGGTCCTGCGGTCCCGTTTTCGTCACGCAGAACCGGGGTTCGATTCTGTCCTCTCACCCCAAATCCACGTATTTAATTATCGAACAGGAGAGTGAATTTTTAGCGTGCTTGTTGGCTAGTTCGGTATAACCGGTTCTCTAAAACGAATAACAGACGATTTAAGCTTTTCCCGCTCACTGTCCTGTTTTATTTGTCCGAACTAGATCTGAGACAATCTCGAATCGCTTTCACCTATATCATAACCACTCTCAGTCACCAATTCAAAGCAGTTTTTATGCTAGGACTATTATCTACTCTGGTGACACTTGGTTCATCGTTTATTGATTTGACGTACATAGGTATTTATACTAGAATCATTTGTTGAGTCACCTTTTTTTGAGTTCCATGACCTCGTTCTTTCTAGCGGTGGAGGAGCAGTTCTGACGGAAATTTGCAAGCTGGCGTTACGTTCGAGTTGCCAACTAGAAATAGTTAGTGGCCATGGCCGATGGGTAAAAGTCATAGCCTGAGTTGTCAAATGTCTCTGGTATACGAATCAATATTTGTTTGCCTTCTAACAATATTCTTTTTATACACAAAAAATTACCTCTTTCAACGTTATTTATCGGACTTCTTTTTGTACATCCACTTATCTTATTGTTCGTCGTTATGCCTTATGTCTTCTGTCGGTAAGCTTCGCAGCAGGTAGATCGCTGGAGCCGTAAATGACAGAAATAGCCATGATTTAGGTATGATGGTCATTGAAAGTGTTTCTGGTTATTTCGGAGACGGAACTACACATTTGAAAAATAGTACTATATTGTTTTCCCTTATCTTATTAACACATAATGTTCATCCTTTAATATCTAGTCTTGCTTCGACGTTGCGCGTTCTGTGGACTTATCTTCAATTCTCTAGGTATCAGACAACGGAATTCAAAGTTTAAATCGGATAACTTGTATAATTGTCTTCCTGTAGCGGCCAGCATTAGTACAATACTGAAATGTTCCCGTCAGTGACGGCAATAAAGAAGACCAAATTATCCGGTCGACAGTAGGATCACGGCTTTCGTTTCCGAGCAAGTCAGAATGGAGATGCTAAGGTCAGATAGAGAGATCGCTTCGCATAATTTGTTTGCGCTACGTGCGATTCGACGCCAAAAGCTACCTGCCTGTCGTAACGTTAGCAGAAAGCAGTAGACGATGGCAGAAAGTAACGAAAAACATAAGCGAACATTTGCACTAGCTATTGTCTGGAGTTGCGGTATCCATTCAGGATCTTCAACCGTTCGGGCCAAGACTTCTGCTGGCGGTGGCTCTACTATCAATAGGTTGACCTTATTTTAATGATCAGCCCCATGTACTCTGTGATTTGTTCCATAAATGTTTCCATTCTCTGTCTCTCTCCTGCATGATACTTACAGCTTCTGCAAACGCGACACGCACGAGGGCTTAGAAGCTGAAGAAAACCAAGTTGCTACCTAAGCAAGAGATGTGGCAGCTACTTGTTGAACGGCGGCGGGTTTTCTTCGTTTCGCCTTTTTTAGCTTTTGCCAGTGGTGGTCTTTGTCTAATACTTTCACCCTTGTCATATTGCAGGGAACAAAGTGTGACTATTATTATTTCTGTCTGTGCTTTCCCTATGCCTGCCGACGTCCCTGTCGGCTTCGTCGTTATTATTATTATCATTATATTTTAGTATTCATTGGGTTGGGGGTCTTTTCACTGATCTGGAGACCCCTGCGTATCTCGAACGGCTAGCTGGTTATGACAACGTTGCAGTTGTCATAGTTGATCGGACGGACGCCGGCGTCAGTTACCATTTAACCCCTAAATTTTGGAATTTCTTGTTGCGCGGGTGACTTTGTCTACAAAGACTCACATAGAAGTCACAAATAAAACGAACTCAATTATGTTTATTCTCTCGATTTTTCCATTTACGGGTCAATCAGGCAGGTAGATAGCAAATGTACCAGAAAAGTAGCTATACTAGGATAAGTGACTTTGCATAGATTAGTTTTGCCTACGATTTTTTAAATTCTAATCATTATTATATAGTGCGAATCTACGTTTTTATTAATACTACATATATAGATGATAAGACGCACGTCACGTTTGTTAGATATTACGAGGATTAGATAAAAAGACAACAGCATAATACCATTAGGATATCTGCTGCAGTCGATCCTCTGATTAGCGGGGAGTAGTGATTATACAACGTTGTAAATAAGTTGATTGTTATTGGTTTGGCAAAGGACGTAGGGTACATCCTTGTTGTTCTCGTTAAGAATGAGACGAACTCAAGTAGCCAATAGGTAAAACGTCATTGGTTTTCCAAGTGTGCAATAAGAGGAAATATTTATAACATTTTCTATTCTTAAAGGATGGAAACATGAGGTCTTACTACTATGCCCTAAGTAAGTTATGATATGCAAAGATGCTTGGGAAGTTTCGTGTACTTCATTGTATGGTTTTGCGTTTCGTCAGGTTCTTCAACGAGCCAAATTTAGGCTGAATAGTTATGTGGGTAAATTGCCTTTAAGTAAGAGCACTTATTGTTTTTAGCTACATGCTGTGACTTATCGGTTTTACATGATTTTGCCACCCACTGTGCCATATTGTCGCCAGTGGCGTTCGCATGTTTACCTAACAAACACACGACCCATATTCCTGAACTTGGAATAAATTTTACTATTACGTATAGTTGTGTCACCGAACGCGCCGGCCAACAGCCAATTAGTTAGCACGATCTTCTTCACAAAGGAAGATAGTTTTTGAGTTGTAGCATTCGATAGCCCTTATTGTAAAAGTAAAAATCTTGTACATATTCGTATGTTTAAAGTTGGAGCTTTTCAATGAAAATAATGGACGAGCGTCCGTTCAACTTACCGTACGTCCAAAAGAATTAGCGGGTCGACGAAGAGTTTATGATAGTAGTTACTTAGCGTAAATCTATCGAGATAATTATATCAGCACAGCTTCGATTTTAAACTTGTTCAGCACATAATATGAAGCCAGCCTCGGTTTATTAACAGGGTACTATTCTACGACCCTCACAGTATTTGTAAAACTAAACGCTAGCTACAATTCCTAAGCGCTACATCTAAGTATAGCAAACAGAACCATAACGTTTGTTTCCTGCTTTTTCGTACAGAAGCCCATCGTTGTATGAGTTAACGCCTCGTTTGCGTGGAGTGAGGCCGCAAGGCGTAATATATATGCGAGGTAGCTGAGAGCACTATATGATTTGTATATATCACACCAGGAAACGAAATAGCTGTACGGTTCCTTCAGCGATCAGTATAATATGGGTTGATAATTTGTCTTGTATTGTTGTTTATCACATGTGTATCATTGTTTATAAATCCTCTCTCTTTGGTACCCGTTCATGCTGATCATGAATTCTATGTATTGTAAATATACACTAAGTTTTGCTTCAAACGATTCGAGTAGGGAAACAGAACAATTGGTATCCTATTGAAAACTGCAGAAAATCTGCTTAAGCAAATATCGTTTGTGTAACAACTACAGATGGTGATTGCTCGCATGTACATCTGCGAGGATACAGGTTGCTCCTCCTGTACATTTACAGGAGGAGCAGCAGCCTGTTGCGGGAAAGTGAAGCTTCAATGTTTCTTTCTATTTGATGACACTGAGTAGAATAAGTATTATTTTCTACTGGCTCTTATTTGTCAAATTGTACCTTTGTATCTGAATCTAAACTAGTTTTGATGTGACCAAGCCAGATATTTGTCACGATATTGATTGACGGCGAAAAAAATGTTTCATCAGCGGGTTGTACATAGAGCAAAAAGTGCTGTCGTCATAAAACGAAGTCGCCGAAAGTCTTAACGTACTTGAAGATTCATTAGCGCAGCTGTGACAAATTGACCGGAAATAAATCACTTGCCGAGTTTTCTTGGGTGCCTTTTTTTATTGCATTACTTAACAGAGGCCACAAGTCAAACCGTTGATTCAGCGTATGGCGAGCCTACAGAAAACATGAGCTGCTGGTCTGCTTAGTTAATTACCGATTTGGTCAAAGGACATTGGTTTCTGCCTATGGACAAAGTTATGTGCGAAGTGTGAAGGACTGCATTTGGAATGCTATGCTCGTGGCGGGCATACTCGCGGCCATGTTTGCGAGGCTGTCGCTGTGGACCCTGTTGCACTTCTATCACCCAAAGGGCTCTTCCCTTGTCAAAATCATGCGACAAATATGCAAGGTTTCTTAGTAAATCTAGCGTACTAGATCGAGACAAAAAGTCTTGCTCACTGTATTGTATCAAAACGAGTTTTTTAGGAATAATTTAAGAGACGACAAAAGATAATTGTATCAAACACTCCGCAGGAGCCATTCGAAATAGATACGCCCGTTTACAAGAACATGAATTAGGTGATACTTTTCGACTGTCGTATCAACTGGAAAGAAGTTATTTGTGAAAACGAGAACGATCGCATCGTCCGTTTTGCCCAGTGCAGTTAAAGAAAATTCGCCGGAAACAAAGGAAAAGACATGTAAATCGCATACGTAGCGTTACTGTCGATGTTTTCCGAAGTCCCAGATAGAAACACTTGTAAGAATACGTTCCACATGGGCACAGACCCACAATATGACAATCTAGGGAGAGCTTCGAATCGAAGCTGCGTCTAAGCGACCCGACTTTAGGGTTTTCTCCAGAACAACGACGTCGACAAAGGAAACGGCACTATTGCGGCAGAATATAATTTGTAGATTAGATGAGAAAACTACATTACCCGCGGTGTCCATGGACGCCCCGGGCTAGCAAACACCAATGAGGAAAAGAAGCTGATTTTGTTGACGCTTCGACTCAAATAAATATTTAGCTACTTTGTCGGTTAGTCGGTCACGTGCTCTACGTATCAGTAGTTAGAGGGTTTCGGGCGACGATGGCACTGGTGTGTCGGAGTGGGAGCGGTAACAACCGTAGGATTCGTTTCAAGTCCAACGACAGCAGTTACGAATCTTGCTGTGTGCTGTTGGTGTTTTTTTTGCAATTATTTCCTTTTTGCCCCCGGCTGTGCACACCACTCTGTGTAATTGTCTATGGTAAATCTCTCGTCCGCCGTCGTCGTCGCGCGCGACTGCTTGTGCGCCTCGTCGCTGCTCACTGGCGGCTGGCTGGTCGCTTGATTGAGTCGTTTTTAAAAGTAATTTCGATCAGTATCAACAAAACCAGCGAAAGCATCAACGACAGCAGCAGCAGCAACAACAACAACAACAATAAAAGCAGCGGAAACTTCCGCTGCGGCAGTGCAGAACCGACAACTCGAGCTTCCTGGTGCCTTCGAACCTAACAGGCCTTTATCTGAGCATCAAAACCAGATCTGACTTCCTCAACTGAATTCTGCTATTGTACGTATGCTAGCGTATGCTTCGATGTCGCTGTCTGCGTGTACGTTGTGTGCTTATACAAAAACAAAAAATACAAACAAATTTGGCAAAAATGCGGTGAATAACATTGCTTAAATCTATCACGTTAGTGACTTTGACGACGAAAAACCGATTAAAATACCCACTTGGTAGTGAGCTATAAGATGAAAGGCTTGAAAAATTAACGGGGTATTATGGTTTAGAACCAAATAACAGCAAGTTCTCTTACCCGTTAGATTAGTTGTGTTTTACTAAGAAGATTGGGTCTTTGACAGGTGGCCGGAATAGATGAACCTTGTAGTTAGTTCATGCATTTATCCAATTGAAAGCTTCATTATTCTGTGATACCGTACACTATAGTTGAGGCATTTGTTGATCTAGAGTTGAACCGCTGGAGGCATATACATCTATTTTTAATGTATTGCGTCATTGTGGAAGCGCACTATCTAACCTGTGTTTTTTTTTCGTAATCTTCTTTTTCGTGCACTGGCGCTACATTAGAACAACAAATCGTCACCACACACACGGCTTAAGACAACGGAAATGAATTGTGCGTCATCGACAGCTTTACTGAGAAAGCAAGTGATTCGACCATATCGATGTCTTATGGGCACGCTAGTAGTCGCCGTGACGTTTTTCACTCGTCCTTTGATGTCCCCGTATCGAATACGTACCTTAGTCAAAAGACGGTACAAATAGGATCCGAACGATCACCTTTTATGAGGTACTGCCATAGAATCTCTAAGTGCTGTGTTGACACATGTCTATATTTCGGAGAACTCTTTCGGGCTAGATAACTACCAGCCGCGCTATACGAAACACATATCGTTAATAGACCCAGCCCGCCCCTGCAATAAATCAATTCGCTAACAATTGCACTACAGTTACATAGAAAACATGCGTTTAGTCGCACCTGCGTAGGTACACTTCAAAGCCTTGCTTATAAGGTATAGTGGTACGGGCGTGAATACCTGGCTCATTCGAGGAGCCAATGGCTTCACTGACCAGCGTTTTGCCCAACGTCATTTGTACTACCGACTCAATAAGTAGTGTGCATATACGAAAATGTACTATCGCACACCGCTGTATTATTTCGTACTTTTGTTATATGTCGTGCATTTAAACATCTATTTGAAGCGCATAAAAAACAACGATAGCGGGATTGCTACGTTGCTCAAGTTAACTTTGACGATTTTTACCATGGTTTGATTGACTGTTGATAGAATTGTTATCGCCGGGTCCAATAGGTTACTGCAATGGGCTTACTCTCTGTCTACTTTTTAAGCAAACCAATAGATTCTACACACTTTTCAATTAAGAAGCTTAAGCTCGTTTAGCCGATAGCAGGCCCCTAGCTAGAGTCGCCCGTACACGATGCAGCCTGTACCCAAGTTGTGGAAAAATGCGAAGTTGCTATAACTTTGCTATCTATCTACACTGATTACTTGATTTCATACATAATCATTGACTGATACACAATCAAATCAGTCGTATGGTTTAAGACGAGATATAGTGTTTAAACACCGTTGCTGAAACGGGTCTCGTCATGAAGAGCATATTAGTTACGCCTATTGGACCGTAACATAAAGTTCGAACTTTTCTGCCATCATCGTCTCTGTCAGCGGAAATCGTGGCGTGAGATCTCTAACGTTGAACGAAAGTTCACTATTGAAGTAGAGGGAGGACGTACGTGATCAAAATTCGTGGATATCCACGTGCTACGCACAGCTTCAATGACCAAGGCAACATTGTTACCTAAGTCCTGTTTCAAGCCGTTATGACTACTCGTTTAGATTCAGGGGACTGCAGGCCTTCGAAGGTAAAACGTGAGCCCAGGCGTAAAGTCGCTAGTGCAAACGGAACATTTTATGAACATAACGACGACGACGACGACGACTTAAGTAACGTTGGTTTCATGCTCAAGCACAAATATCCAAAATAGAGGAGTTCGAAAATGGAAAGTTTAATAAAAAGCAATGCAATCTGAGGAAATAATACGGCACCATGGGCCGTGGATAAGGCACTGCGAAGAAATACGTTTTTCCATCAACTGTTCGGTGGCTCGTTCTCTCATCGTTGCAGCGCTGGCGACTTCGATAGAACGAACCACGTTTACTCAAATGGCACGACGTACTGCCAAGTCCATCCATTCTCTCCAGCGCAATCTTCATTCGATAGCATAGAAAAATGAGAGGTCTGAACATGCTTCATGAATCCACGGACGCTGCTGATGTCTTTGCGTGCAAGAATAATCATAATCATTATAATTTAAATTGTCAAATGTAAAAATATGGTTTTTATGAGGCATTCATTTCGTTGAGTTAACAGTAGTTGGCGTGGCGCTCGAGTAGGAACGGCGCAAGCAATGCAATATGGTGGCTACAATGATCTTTCGCTAACAATTTTCGAAGGATAATTAGATTCCTAAAAATGTGGCCAAGAGTAACATTTGGTTGCATCTTATGAAATGTTTACATACGCGTACCAATCTGTCACATATTGTTCACGCTATGTTTGTCCTAGGCACTCTGCGTGCAAAAATATGTATCTCGTAGAAATAAGCACGTAATGAAAATCATTACTGGCATTGTCCTTAAACGCAATCCTATATGCGGTCGGTAGCAGCAGTAGCTAGGTTGAAGAATGCACGTTTTTTTTTTGCTGCGAAACTACGTATCGTAAATCGACGTTTTCATAGCGAACCATCCCATTTACCAAGATATTGCTGCATCACGCGCTTTATTAGGGCACAAGGAGCCTTAGATGGAAACAATGCAGCGAATCGTTGTCAGGCTTTCAGGACGTACAGCGAGCAAATCCTATAAAATCCAAACCAAATCGGCACTTTCGTGGCATATCTATTGGTGCTTATTTAAACAATTATTGATGCATCTATCTCCGTACAGTCGTTTGATATCTTCACGGTTGTCGGTGTTTCGTTGTGTGTAGCATATATTCGTGTGACCGCACTGTTGTTATGTTCAGCACACAAGCACCACAGAAGCGCAATGTCAGCACATCGATTGACGGAAAAAAAGTGAAGGACCACACATCGCTTGCCATTTTAGGCACAGCACGAAGATCCTCTTCTATTGAGTGTTACGGCCACGTGCTTATTGACAAGTGTTAGCTCTTAACGTTTCGAATGACAACCTCGAGTGATCAATGTAACGCTGTCGTGTGGAAGCGCCTATGAAATAGCTCGACTAAGGCTTCCTACGTAGTTTCTTGCCGCGAACTACGCAACCATCGTCTAACATACAACAGAATATTGGTAATAGTAGGTAGTAAACACGCGTACACATGTCAAATCAGAGAGGATGGGTCTTTCCTGGACGTTAAAAGCAGAAACATGTTACACACGAATACCTTGCATTACCAATCGGTATAGCAACACAAGTGCATAACAAACGAATCGGATTAGACGAAACCTACATACGTGCATGTAGCGTGTAACGTCTATTCCGTAAATGACTGCGTTTTTCAATGTCGAAAAATTCTAGCACTCAGAATAAATTCGAGCACGGTTTTGTCGTGTATGGCGCTGCAGTACAGCGGGCAGGACTGTGAAGTCTGGATTATGAGAATCTCTTTAACTTGATTTAAACATCTGCAATCGTGTCAAAAGCGTGTTTAAATGTAGGTTCTACATAAACAAAATATCTTATATACAAACACCAATATTGATCTGTCCTACATAATCATGTTTCTCAAAGTTCGGATTTGGAGCTATAACGGGACGTAAGTGCGAGCTTACAAGAGCTGTGGCAAATTCTATCTTGTCAGACGTCGTAGAGCTTGGATAGCTCTGAACAGTGCTGAAGAACATGCCCCTGGATCTAAAAGTGCTAGCCATTTTTAGCACGCACCTGAAATTACTGGTGGCAGCCTACCTTTCTTTAAACGATTTACGAGGAAGCACATTATCACACACGTCAAAATTATCGGCATATTCGAATTACATGACTTGGTCTAGTTAAGTACCTGTTAATATCAAAAATAATGACGGCATACGCTCCTGAGGATGTACATCCTGTTTAGGTATCGCAGAGTGACGAAAAAACGACGAAACGTACGAGCACAGTACAATCACTCAGATAAATTTTATTTAATGTTTTTTTTTTAATTTATGCAATCATTGGGCCTATGGATAGGTGGCTTTGACGCTAATTATTGGTTCAAAATCGGGTAATTACTAACAGGCTTAAATCAACAAAGGTCTTTTAATTTTAAAGTACAATGCGAGTCTGAAATCGTTGTGCTTTTGACAGTTAACTTGATTGGAAGTTGGTGCCTACTCTATAGTAATCTTATGATTGTGCTTAATACTCTCGTATGACTCTGGTCATATAAACTATATCTCCAATAAGTTTGAGTATAGACAGCAGAAAAAGCGTCTAAGTTGTACTAACCGGGAAAAAAAACACGTCGAAGGCTATTTATAGTATGTGTCTTGTTACGCATCCGTTCGTCGTTTTTAGCCTCGCACCGATTTTTTTTCCACTATTGCACTATCGTGCGCACTGCACCCAAAAAGACCCACGTCCCGCAACCATCGCTGATAACTGTCACCTGGTTTCTATTCGCTTTTCAAATCCAAAGAATACTATACACTTTCTTTGTTGTCGTGATGCCTCTAGGCTTGTATTTGCGAATGTAGATTCTATGTTCTCACAGACAGTCTCACCATGCCCTGTATCCTCGATAGGCACTGTAATTTGGCTCACTCAGATGACAGCTTGTAATTTCACGAAGACCTGCAGCAAATCGCCTTCCCTGGACGAGTGCATCTTCGCCGCCATACCATCAGTCTTCCACTCGACGAACCGAAAAATTAATATTGGACACATGTTAATTCCGCACAGCCAGTTAACGATGATCAGTCGTTTTTGCCGCGTCGTACAGTGATGTGTTGCCATTCAGAAGATCATTGCTACCGGGCAGACTATTGCTAGAGTTCAATCATTGCAATTATCCATCAGTTCCCGACGTCGGTGTATAGTGATGCCAGTCTGGAAATCGGCTTGAACGTCGAAAGGCGAGTCTACAGGCTTTTTTTGCCCCTTACCCCCCTCCCCCTCCCCCCAATTCATTTTTGCTTTACCATCTAAAACAACAATGTGGTCCAACGGTTTCCGACCTCGAGACCTCACACTCTCACGTATCACATGTCACGTTCGTGCGCACTCGAAACCGAAGCTGTCGACAGCCGTCCCGTTCGGTTCCAATTATCGCATACATTTACGTGGTATCTTCATGCCATTGGCTTTTCGTTTTCCATTTACCATCCATCCATTTGGTCAATCGTTCTGCGGCTTTCTGACTAGTCGATGCTTTTGCTGTTCCGAAATTCCTGCGTCGGCCGCCGACTGGCGCCACGGTCGTGCGCGCGAGCCAGCGACCCGCTATTTCTGCCGCTGATCATTACTACCAATGAATCGCGCTGCTACTGCTGGTGCCGCCGGCACTAGTAACTGCACCACGATGGCTACGAAGTTGATCTTCCGACAGTACAAGCACTGTGGCCGTCTCCTACTAATGCTATGATCATTTCCACTAGGTTTTGCATGATTGCGAATCGTTGGGTTTGCTGAGGTATCCGTGCATCCAGTGGCACCACATCCTCACCATCAAAATCCTTTTCTTCGTCTTCATTGTCGTGCTGATTGACTAGCTGGCATAATCGGAATCGGTGGTAACGATGGTGGTCCACCGATTTTCCCCCTGTCGCCGGAGTCCAACGCAAAAGATGGTGTCAGCCGCCTTGAATTTCGCTTGCTGCGACTGCTATTACATTTAAATATAGACGTATCGTTTCTATTGTTTCCGCTCTTGTCGTCGGGGATGCGGCGGTGTCGAGACTTGAACGGCATCGGTGCCATCAACTCATCAAATGACCCTTTTGGATGAGTTGGCCGGTGCTTGGCGCCTAATTGCGTTTATTATTGGGAGAGATGGTGGGATTGAAATGGATTTTCGAAATTTGCGGAAAGATAAACTGCAATACGCCACCGCTTCACCGTCGCAGCGGGGGACGCGCTGTCCGCCACAATATAAAAAAAACAACCCAAGAGGCTTCAAGACCGTGAAGCTGCACGTATGTAAGAAGTTCATTCAAGCCAGAAAATTGCGGCTGAAGTATAACAGCGGAACAATAGCGGGTATATAATGATAAGACAGATGATGGCTAATGGAGACGCTTGTGGAAAGAACCGGCTAAACCGTGAAGCAGAGGTGGGGGAGGAGGAGGGCGAAAAGAGGTAAATAAAAACCAGACTTTTCGTTTTTACTTGTGCTATTGTATTTGTGTGTGTGTGTGTGTTTGTTTTTTCGATCATATTAAAATATATTATACCGTATTAATGTCGTTATTTGTTTGTGTTGATAGGATATCGAAAACAAGGTAGAAACCAATAAACGATACCGACAGGAATGTTAAGCACCGGTGATGGCATTTGAGTAAAACGCCAAATCGCAGACACTAGATGAACGATTCGTCTTTCACTAAATAGTTGAGCGAAGTTAAGTACGTGGAGTCGCTATTAGTAGATACTTTTTTTTTGACGTGTCTCTATTTTATGATGTGGTGTGCTCCTATGGCATAAGATAGGCGTTTACCCTAGTTATGGGAACTTTATTAATTTATGAACTGAAATCGTGGTCTATGTACTAGTGTATGATATGTAATTGATACAGCCATGTAATTTTGTCGTTTGCAATCAATCAAAACTTTCGATCACTAAATAAACATCACTTACTTTTTGCAGGAAGTCCAGTTCCAGTTTTTATGAGTTACACACGGGGTGTAATAGACCGAAAACGTACCGTATTCCGTACAAATAAGGTTTATTAAGGGAAAAGGTAAAGCTGAGGCTGAGACGTGAAATGCTTACGGCTCTTGAGTCAAAGATGTACTTCACTTACAAAAGCATTCTTTGATTTGTTTGACTATAACTGCTTACACAAAATCGAAAGTAAGATACGAGAAAAGCTGAAATCGAGGCTGATAAATTGTTTATATTATTCTCTTATATCGATTTGCCTTTTATGCTTACGTAAATGTGTCGAGAAAAGTTTCGAAGAAAAGGACGCATCTTCTGAAAGATACTATAAATAACAAATCTTGATTAATTCAACACGATTCGTGCGCCGCGGGGCAGACAGAACAAGGTGATCATAATTTCAACGAGACAATCATGTTTTTCAATCATATCAGCCAATAACAGGACAAACTACTACCGTAATGTCTATCCGTTTTCTAGTGAGACCGGTATCAATTCAGTCCTATTAGTTGATGTGGTACCATCAGTTAGGCGCTCGGCACCGAGCGACCCAATCACCTTTCGGAGCTGTTTGAATAGAAAGATTAAAATCGGATGCCGTGTTCTACGGATGTGAAGCTTATCAATACGACCTTTCCACTGGGATAATTACTGGTGGGCGACTAGAAAACATCAAGTTTCTGCGATGAACAAGACAATGTTTAGAAGTGCTTGTAACACTCGTTGAACTCGATGACACTACTGGTGAGAGATCGACCGATTGGGTCAAAACCCAATACGGTCTTGTTTTGAACGAGGAGCCGGAGTTTTCTAGTCTTTGTTTTGGATAAAGTAGCTATTGAGAGCTATGTGCTTCGCGAATATCTAGAACTAAACCTTAGCTGGCCACGTAGTTTAAAGATGGCATTTTCTTGTCAACAATGGCGATATTTTTACAAAAGAGAGAAAAGCTCATTTTCGAGGCAAAATGTTTGCCAGCGACGTCTGTTGCGGTCCAAGCCAAATCAAATACAAGTATATGTTTTCTATATATTTTTTAATGATTTTGTAGAATCCACAATATCTATTGATGTGTGTTAGTCGATGTGGTTTCTTTTCAGAGTAACTTCGCTATGGGCATCGGCAGTGGAAGCACCGTTGTCTACGCTGTGGAAAGGCTCGGTATAGCGTTCGCTACCAACTACCATTGAGAACTATCAATAACAAACAAGATAATTTCTACTATCGTGGCATCATTTAGGAAACTGCAATTGATGCTACGATAGTAAAACACGAAGCAAATAATTACACTTCTTACAAGGGCATCTATCTTTGCATGCATTGGGTTGAATTCTGGGTTGACAATGAGAAAAGTATAGTACAGAGCCAGCACATTTCTGATTCCTCCACCTGTTATTGTGAACTTTAAGTGAAATCCACGTGGCATCTAAAAAAAGCGACGGGTTAAAAACAATATGACGAATTTTTAATCAACAAACCGTTTATAAGCGCCGTGTAGTGCTTCTGCCTTTCCTTTCGACCTTTTTTTCTCTGATTTTCGTATGGTTCACTCTACCTGACTAAGAATCAAGCACTTGCTTCTGTACCTCACGAGTGCAGCGGAACGCATTAAGGGTGGTGAGCTTTCGAACATCGTCTGCGTACCTACATCGTTCCAGGCGCAGCAATTGATTCGTGCGCATAAGCTGACGCTCACTGATCTAGAGGAGACGCCTGAACTCGACATTACCATCGATGGCACGGATGAAGCTGATGCTCACCTCACATGTATTAAGGGTAGCTATTAACTACTTCGAAACTAAGCGTAGGTTCTGGGCACAAATGGATACTCGCGTAGCTTAGACTGAGCATCGTTAGGCCGACTAGCATAGACCGATGTGATAAGTTAGTCCTACGTTATCAGAGCGGTAGCGATGATATATTAGAAAAAGAAAGATCGATAGCTGGGAACTAACAAGACTCTATTACATTTTGCAATCACCGCTTCTTTGACATTTATGGTACCCATTTGTTTTTTGAGAAGTTAGTCAGGAATATATAATGATGGCTTTCTTAAAGACCAAGGCAGATACCAGAGTATTCCATGCAGCCTCTGAATCCTAGGTATGGCATATGTGGAACGAAAGAACCTGGGGTGTTGACTACGTTTATCTTAACTAGATGAATAAGTTAACGTTGCATCGCTTACGCTGGCTGTCTTGCTCACAGGCTTACAAATACAGTAAATTACAAATCGGTGCGTCGAAAAAACCTACGATGTCCCCATGTTCAATTGGCAAGGTACTTAAGCATTTTAGTATCTATCAAGGCGCTAAACTTTGCGCCACGTTTCGGTTTAGTGGCTTATACCGTTTAATTTCTAATAAGATTTCCTGTATTTGCAATTGACTAAAAAGTCTGATCAATTCAGGGTCTGGCACTTTGAAAACCAGACAACTTACTATATCTCGAATTGATTATTACGCTTAAAGGATGGGGAAAAGCATTTTAAAATAGCGTAACAATATCCTTGGAACTTCAAGGGATATTGCGCAACGTTCAGGGTGCCTGTTTCTGACGAATGATTTCACTAATCCAAGAACTGCTCCAGTAACGACTAAGCGAAATATACGTGTTGGAAGTAATTTTCACTACTATCTATGTCGGCATCTTATAGTAATAAATTTGAAGTTAATAGTCCATTGTCAGTATTTTATAAGGACCCTGCATAATATTATACTCACGGTGTCAGAACTATCGCTTCCGTGGCTTTTTAAGTCGCGCGAGTTTTTGAAGCTCATTCGATGCGTTTGATTGACGACGTGCTTCGGTCAAGAAAATGAAAAAAAACTAAACTCAGCTTAATAATGTACTTCTCAGAAATTTCAACAACCTTGACAATCCGTCTAAAAATATACATTCTCAAAAAGTAAAGTTGTATAATTGCGGGGATTACATACCCAAGCGTCTATACTAGTGCACGTGTTTTCGTTACATGGATCCGCTGGCGTCTTCCTTATTAGGGATCTTTTTCAGCAAAGGCAACCTTACGCTTCCATTAAGTTCTTTTGGCCGACTAATTCGAATATTCGTACACGATCTCTTGTATACTTTTTGCAGATGTTGTTTTTGGTGGTATTTTTAAACAGCGCAGTGCAGAAAAATAAATTTCTAAGTAGAAACGCAATATTTCCGAGAAATCGGTACAAGCAGATGTTTAGAAGCTAGACAGAAGTTCATAACATCCGGCCTTTAATTTACTAAGGGGCCAAAAGTCTTTTTAGCTAGTTCATAGTTGTCAAATTTCGCCGCCTATTTTTTTAGTAAAATACTTTGATTATTGTTATGTTGGTAATTCATGCATGTGATCTCTGTTTGATTACTACTTTTATTTTCTTTTATTACGGCGGCATTCTCGGTTTATAAAGCCTGAAGCAAAAGGCACAAAACTATGCGCCTCTACGGCATTATATTTGTATTGATTCATCTGTTATTTCTTTTGGGCAGTAAAAGATTTAACAATATATCACTAAATTGGTTTATTTACATAAATTCCGGAAAACGACACACACTACTGGCTTTCCAGACCCGCACTCATCTCACTAATTTTCAAAGTAATGACTCTTATAAAAGAGACTTTTAAATAAGATTGAATTATTTAAAATACATATTTCCTTATGTATCCCATAATACTGCTAAGTATCGTATTGGCCAATTTTCTATTATTATTCAAAACATATTCTCTATTTACAAAGTTTACTGGGCTTACTAGTTCGTTCCATTTTGAACGCATCGATGAACGTTGTGCCAGTCGATATTTCCCATTGGTTTTAGGCGGCGGCGGATGTCTAACACAAGAGAAGATCGTCGCAGCGGCTTCAAGCAAATTCGTTATAGTGGCGGATTATCGCAAGGACTCGACCCATTTAGGTGAACATTGGAAGAAAGGAATACCTGTTGAGGTGTTGCCAATGGCGTACGTGCCCTCAATGAACAAAATCAACAAGATCCTCGCTTGCAGGCCTGTTCTTCGATACGCCGTCAATAAAATGGTTCGTGTTAGCATGTCATAGGACAGAAGCTGTGGTCGCTTCTTTGCAGTGCTAACATAACGTTAAGCTGTGTCTGAGACATGGGCGTTCGTGCTTGTTTTACCGTTTGTAAATGCTAATCGTTTAGTTAATGCAGTGGAAAGGGTCAAGAAAAGGTAACAAACATTTTGTCCTTTAACCTGTCTTTGTTTGCCTGGCGCGAGATTGAAGTTCAGCTCATGAAGGTATGAAGAATACTTTTTCACGCATACTATTTATTCGAAGGACTCGTTTTGTAGCAGTTGTACAGATGTCGAACTCCTAAAGAACCTTGATATCAAAACACTAAAGAAATATGTAACTTTTCCCGAAGAGGGACCCTAGCCTAATGATATTGATATCCTAGCACTTTGCATATTTTTACGAGGTAGGCCTCAAGTAAAAAGATATAGACTATAGTAAATAAAAGAAGAAGAGCGTGTCTAAAACAGAGCACCCGCTCAGATAATGGTGACATCTTAAAGGAAACGATATTGAAACTTCGTTTGCGGTGGTGAAAATAGAAGCAAACAGTAAGCACTATAAAGCGAAGTCAACGGGAATTCGCTTTGTGTCTAGCCCTTTTCCCCTACATCTGTCTTACTATTTCAACAAGTGTTCAAGTTTTCTAAATTCATGTAATCTTATATAGGTTTAAGCTAACTATTTCATAGCCAGGGGATTTGGCGTATGCCTAGTTGGAAACACAGGGACAATCTTTCTATGTGCACATCATAGAAAAATTGAAGTGCGCGTTAGTAGTCAGGTACACAAGCATTTTTTTAACGACTTTTTGTTTTGCACGGCGTTTAGATTGGCTTCTTTTGTGGTAAATTTATAATGTTTCAAATGTCGAGTTGCAGCCCACTTTGAAGGTTAATCAAGCTCTATTCCATCGCGCCCGCTTTACTCTGTGGCATATATTAACCTGTTTGTGTGAATTTTTGTTTCTTTCCTTAAAACAAGGGCCCCGTGATTACAGACAATGGAAACTTTATTCTGGATTGCCCGTTTCCCTCCGATAAGAAGATCGACTGGGAGGAAACTTCGGTGAAAATGAAAATGATTCCTGGGGTTGTCGAGACTGGCCTCTTTTTTGGAATGGCTGAAATTGCATATTATGGCCAGCAAGACGGATCAGTGAAAATCGTTAGGACGGCAGGGAAATATTCTTAGTTGAGTACGATTGGCATCCTATTATATGTTCTCTATGCATACTGTCTTTGACTAGGTGACCTCTATCGATGAAGTCCTGCGTTCGAAAATTTGTTAATGAACTATGCTGTTGCATGATATCATTGTAATGACATCTTCCCCTTCCACGATTGCTTTGCCCCTATGGGTGTGGCAAACTGATCAGTTTTTAGCATGAGTGTCCCTTGTGTGTAAAATTTGCGCACGTGTGTTACAAAGTAGTATCTTTTATGCGATTACATCTGCCTTAGCCTAGTTTTGTGTTCATTTAGCAAATGACATAATAATAACAGTTATTTTTTTATAAATCCAATATTAATTAACCTTATATGATTGTTGTTATCGCTCAAAAGAGCTCTGCAGAGCTTATTTTTTGCAGATAGTGTAATATAGGGTCCCTTCGCAACAGAGGACAAATACTAACCAACTCATTGCGCAAAACGGACAAGTGAGGAACTTAGAACACAATAAAGGTCAACAGGGATTCTCAAAACAGATTTTTTTAGCTCGACGTATGCATGGAAACGCACCCCTTGTGTCAATAAAGAGAGACGTTTCAGTATTCACAAAAAGCTTGAAATATTCATTGATTTTTTAAATCAAAAAGTTGCGAAAATCGTTCGAACGGGACACCATCAGTAATTTACTTTTATGATTGTGAGAACTGTGATTGTGGTAGAAAAGGTCAAGGTGAGAGAAAAAAACAGGTTTACAGAGTCTGTCCTTTAATGTTCACGCTTTTTATCACCGGCTTCTGTTTAACAATACTGTCAGATAATCCCGAGCGCGGACGATTTCGTCATGCGCAATGCACGCATATTTGATCTGCAATGCGCGCTAATAACCGTGAATAATCAGTGCTACTGAACAAAACCAAGGCCATGAAGTTCAGAAAAGAGGGAAGACCTACTAACAATGATCAGTTTGGTCTGAACCTAACGATCCTGAAAATTGTCAATTCGTTTACATATCTTGGCTTAGCGTAATGACAGCTATAAGATCTTCGTTTGATCGCATAGAGGAGATGGATAGAAAAGCGATGATCGGAGCTGTTGCAATCGACAGTCCGCGAAGAAAAATATTGCACTGACTGATATGTACGGGACGGGCATTCGGGAAAACTAAACGTTCGCGATCCCATGAGTTCCGATGTGGTAAAGCCGGCCTTCTTCAAACTGCTGCTAGGCCTGCAACAACTGGCAGTTACCCACTAGGCTTACTGACCGACCTCCAAACGCGTATTTTTCCTCTGTGAAGAGAAGAGATTTTGTAGTCGTTATGTCGTTGCTTAGGGCTCCTCTCTGCGCACTTCGACACCGCGTGATACCACTTTAGGGTCGTCCCTGTTCGGCTCACAGCTGACGTACAACATGGACACATTGCCACCGTCGTTATACGTGAATATAAACCGAATTTTAATAGTCACGGTATGACTATACCACAGCTTAATATGATACTTTATGTACAAACTATAGACTATCCAAAGCGCAGCAGTAGCTTAAATCTCTTTATGGATGATCAACAGAGAGGTCACAGCGGACGGATACCAGTTGAAAGGATCAAAAAAAAAAACATATGCATATAGTTTACATGATTTATAGCTTAAACTAACCTGTTTTTGTAAAAACGCTGTTAAAAAAAAGTCAATTGTAATGATAGAATAGATGGTGTTGGCAGTCAGAGAAGCATCGCCAAAGATTACGGTAACTGGTCTCGTTAAAAACAAATCGCAAAAGATCGATTATAGGTACATTTTGTCAACATGTATTATTTTCATCGATAATCTTTCAATCGCATATTAAACCCAAGGAAAATTGAAGTTTACAGTCTTATGTATAAACTCAGTCTGATGCAATGCTCAGCTGCAGGTACCGCTGTAAAAGTGGACACGCTTAGTTAAAATTTAGTATGAAATCATAATAGTAATTTGAAATTAGCACACTATTTCATATTTTTTTGATACGCCTTAATATCTGCTTCAGTACCATACTTCCGCCATAAGCTACCTGCATACAGTTACTGCAAAACCGGATCATTAGTTCAAGTCTATAAATAATGTACCATTGTATAGTAGAATAGCGCGATTAGAGCATACTTCGTAAGATTGTCGAGATGATTTGTCACCGATTTTGCCAGATCTTATTACTACGCCCCAACCTCTTTTCTGGATTGAACAAAAGAGTACCGAACTTTAGCCTCGATACTTACCTTTCTGATCCAAGTCCGTGCGAGCACAGTATGGACACCAGTGGATGAGCATATTTTACTGTGGATTTACTTCGAGAAACGATAGATAGGAAAAGTACACATGGGAACGCCAATGGTAGATATGTGCCAATACAAGGACTGCCAGAGCGGCACAAGAAGTGTGCAAAAAATAGGGTAGTAAAAGACTGTCACTCTGGCTCAACTAGTGTAAAAATCACTTGATTTCAAACTCCGCCGAATTCACTTGTAACAGCAAAATATCCTAAGAAGTTTTCTATTGGCTTTTTCTAAATTTCGGATGTGTTGTTTTTTCCCACAAATAAACGCAATAGTAGTTATTATCATCACAATGTGCTCTACGAACGAACAACATAAACCTAAATCATGCATCTTATCAATTTGATATAGAAAACTGGAACCTTGATGCAAGTCTGCGGAGACATGGATGGGTCAGACATTACGTTCGTTTTGCTCCTAGCTCAAGTGTCTACTAAAAGACTCCTTATGAAAACACTCAGTATAGCTATAACCCCCGTTTATACGTCCGTCAACATAGATATCTCATGATCTATTTAAACACAATTTCCCTATAGAAATGCGAACCCTTCGCACTGTCCCCAGGGGTTAGATTTTCTTTTTCCGTAAAATTAATCGACATACTTGCTGACTAGATGAGTGAACATCGCCCTAGTTAAGCCGGCAGAATGGCCCAGTCCACTAGCTATATCTCGATGAGTAAGTATTTGAGCAATAAATACTTCAATAGGTTTGTTAACACGTCAGTTGCCAAACGCTTACGAAAACGATGGCATTTAGTCCACGGAAATTTTACGACAAAAAATCTAAACAAAAAAAAAATACCGCATCTATACAAAAAGCCCGCACCGACTTGACTGTAGGTACAAGACGCTTCCCAGTTTCAAGCGAGTTCTGTTACATGTCTCGACGCTGCGTTACATCCTCAATATACGCGTATGCATGCGTGAAAGGAAATTTATGAGACGTAACGGCGTAATATCGTGATTGTCCGTTTCCACTTCATGTTCACAAAAACCGTACGAGAATAATGGACCGCGAAAGAGCATGCTTTGGAAGAGTGTTTAGTAAAATAACAGAACCAACTAGAATAATTTTGAAACTTGGCCCAATCAGTCATTACTGCCTAGCAAGAAAAAAAAAACGCGAAAACGGGTTTGACATGCCTAAGAGTGCCATGGCGGAATTACGAATTGTCACCGCTAGTCCATCGGGCGAAAGGAAATAAACAAAAAGAGATATACGTCCCACAAGAATTCACAGTAGGTGGACAGTCGCTTGTGTCGCACAGTGTGACTGTCGCTAGGTGATAGCGATAAGCAGTTCTTCATGCTCCTATGTATCGGCCCTTTGTCGACTGAGTAGATACCGATCATACCCTAGCATGCTCACAAATTTTGTTTTCGCGACCGAAGAGTTAAACAGAAAAAATGTGTAACATTCACCATAGTAATAGTTATTTTTGTTGAAAGGACGACACTATGTTATAGGAGGATAACGAAAAAGGGAAGTAGGGGATATGGGGCTGATTGCAGGAAGTTCCTCTCTATGCGAACTAGTGAATGCAGTTTAATGTGCAGGATGACGAAATTAAGAAAATTAAAGTAGAGAGAGAACTGCAATGACCGACTGTACTAAATACTCTTCTTGAAAGCTCGTCACGAACGATTTATGTTTTAATCTGTGCTAAGTCGAGAACGCCGTCGATTGCATTATTATTCCTACACGAAAACTAAGTCTCGCTAAGATACGATGGTTCATGGTCATTGTAGCTATATTGTAAACTGCTACAGCACTGCGTGAGGCCAGCATCACGGGATAGTGGCTGAAAAATAGTGAGTTTAATATATTTCTCATACTTTACTATTTGGTTATGTCTTTTTTTAAATATATGCGAGTATCTGTTCGTAGTTAATTTCTTGATGATGCGGTCGTGAAATATTTGCCTCTTAGACTTAAACGTATGTGAGGTAGTTCAGGGTAGAATCCGCGCGTGGATATTACTACTGTCGGTAGCAAAAGATCATTATTTAGGTCTTCTCTTCCAACATTTAATAATGCTAAATAAGCATATAATGTTAAAATTACGCGGGGAAATGTTTGTTCCTCAAGGGTAACTCCTTAAGCAACGTCAATCTACGAACAAACAGTATTCGATAAAAGTCGCCCTTGTAGCTGGTCATATCGTGGTTACACGTTGTAGACAGAGGTCCTCTTTTAGGCTTTACAGACCATAACACACACAGTGGGTGGTGACTTCTTGTAAATAGCATTATACCGACTTTTCAGTACTGGATTAATCCCGTTGTTTACTGTGTGGAGCACGTTTTCTTCTAGCCTATCATTTAGTCCAGAAAGATCCATCTACTTCCTTGACTAAGATTGCCATCGTATGAGACTTAGTTCAATCACAGTAATTTCGAAATTATCCCTGTCTCTATGCTTAGAGCGTTATCGATAGTGAGTAGATCCTTGGCAGGCGAAACAATTATCCACCATTTTCATTCAACTAGTGGATAGAAAGAGGGTTACACCTGAAATCTTTTCATGCAGAGACATTCTATCCGAACCTCTTTCGACAAAACGTTTGTGAAACGGCTTCATTCTACGTACGGCTGACTTGAATATGGTTTAAACGTGGTTAGTTTAATTTTACAAAAAAAACACACACACATTAGAGTATTCGGAGAATAGCTGAACTCAGAGATAGAGACGCGGCTGGGAACACTTACGTTTTTGCCAACAACTTTCGAGTTCTTCTAAAAAATGGTTCAGGTGATTCTATTACTATATGTTACCATCGCTAAGCATTGCTATGGACAGCTGGCCTCTCACCACCGAACGATTTGTTTCCAGGTTGCAAATCTAGACTGTTTTAGCCTGCTTACCTACTGGGACACGTGAGGTGGCCTAAGTTCGAAATCAAGGACGGGAACTTTGCCTAGCATTAGAAGACCAACCGTCTGAAACAGTGCTGAACTGTAACACAGGAGATAAGACTCTACAGTATTCATTTATTGAATTCTTGTTTACGTCGCCGAAACCACAAATGATTCACAACTAGACCTATAATTACAAAAGCTTGAGTGAAGGATGGAACAACATAAAAGGTTAGATCGTTAGAAATCTACTCTATATTTTCAATGGACAACATCCGTTCACAGGATTTTTTTCCAATTTGTATATATTTTAGTGCAATACGGTCTCTGTCGTTTCTTCATATGCAGATCAGAATCTACCGGGATGTGAGAGAAATGATGATTAAGGTTTTCTGTTGTCTTTCGGAGTATCCTGGTTTGCGGTGACAGATCCGCCATCGATAAAGGCATATATCCCACTTACCTCGGCCATGAACTCAGTTACTTCAAACTAGAGCGCCATTCGTACGCTTCGCCTGGCATATGTATTTCTATTAAACGTATTTTACTTTATTAAAAGCTAATTGTATTTGTAACGGAAGCAACATCGGATAGCGGTCAGCTAAGGTAAGTAGACTCTAATAACTTGTTTCACAACAAAGTTTGAGCGCGTTTGTTATGTAACGCACGTTGAATGTACAGTTTCAATATTGATCATGCATATGTATGAATGCGTACGATGTTGGTGGAGGTACGGGGTCGTCTTTTTGGAGAAGTTGGCGTCGATTGACGACCAACTAAATTACTATTACGCTCTATAGTAAAAAGCAAACTTGACCCTTAAGGACAAGTGTCTGATCAATCTGCTCGACCATCCGCGTAGACTTTCCCAGGATAAAAATCTGCTGACCCATAAAGCACCCCAACCCAGGCCGACTACTTTAAAAGTCGTTTTATATCCAACAAACACACATGATTTCTAGCATAGACATTAGTATTTGTGGGCATTCCTCTTTTACGAAAACGAAACGTGTCTACAGAATTGTCATTTACTTACTTTTATTGCTATTGGATATATATTTACCTCATTGAACTGACTGGTCCACATAAGGTCTGGTTAATTGCTAAGGTCCCATGGTTTTTAACCTTATCATCGAATTTTGCTTGCGTTTTTTGTTACATATACTCGAGTAAGGATATCTTATGTCTTGTGAAGCTTTACTTTGAACCGAGCAAAGCGAATTGTGCTGTCAGTCCTAGAGCGCCCGCTCTTCGGTATCATTTCTATGAGGCGCAGGGATCCGACCTGCGCTGCTTCCAGCCTGAACTAACTCCTGAACTACGTCTATCATGTGGCGCGTCGTTGGCTGGGCTTGAGCCAGCAACCCCTGGCTTAGCCCTGGCACAACCTTAACTTCCATATTATAACTATTCCATCTCACCATTCGATGTTGAGCGTGTAACCTACGAAAGTTGTCAAGGGTCCGTTTGTGCGGCTCTAATTAACTGCCACAAGACTTCACCTATTTTTTATTTAAATCGTCTGATAAACAACAACGCAAAAACTGCGAATATTCGCATTAAAAAACAGTTCAATAACATAGATTTCTTCATATTATTATTATTGTTATTATTATATGACCTATAATTGGTCAAGTTATTAATATTCATCTTTTTCCAGATGCATCTTCTATACCACATCAGAAAAACAGTGTTAAAAAGCTATGGTCTGAAAAAGCTGTATGGCTCCTTCGGTGCAAAATGTTCTTGTTCTTCAGAACGAGAAAATCAGCTAAGTCGAGCTTTACAAGATGTAAGTGCTTCGTTTTGAACTAATTCACAACGCTTCGTTGCCTTCTTTTACACACTGTTTCAGAGTTGCTTTTACTTCAAAACTGCGACCGCGTACGTTTCGAGCGTACGCCAGGGTGCGAATGCTATCTCGATTTGACCTCGTGTTCTCAAAGACGTATCGGCAACTCTAGGCAATGACCGTGTTGGCTGTGAATAGCCAAATGCTTACACAAATGCATTCGTCAAACGGTCACAATGAGGATATCTGAAATCAAGTTCCTCCATACAGATTTACGTGCGTATCGAGAAGTGTTCAGACAATCATGTGCCAGATAAATACCGTAGTCCGCTAATATAACCTTAAAAGTTCGATTACGTTCGCAGGAAGCCTAATTATAATCAGCACTTGTCGAATGCTTCTGCCCTTAAAGTTGTACGAAGTCAAAACTTCCACGATTCGTTCTTGCGGACGTACGACTCACCTCACGCCTCACAAGTCTTATAGTCTATAAGTTGATAATAATCGCAGGTGCTTCAATTGCTTCTGTTCGAAAGAAAGTGTAACAAACTCAATATTCAGATCGCTACCCCTTTGGAGCTCTTTTAAAGCACGCAATTAGGAACCGTATTATCTAACGAAAACTCGATTTCAGCGTAAGTTAAACAATCGGAAAATGTGTATAGTTCGTAGCACTGAGAGTAATGTCCACGAAAAATTTGCGACTCGTGGGACAATGTGCTAAAACAAAGAAATTTCGGACAAACAAATTTCGTTACGAGAAGTCATTATAAGGATATAGATGAAGGATATAGAAGGATGAGTAGATCCCAGAGACGGCTAAGTGTCGTTACGCACTCAGAAGGATAATTAGCGAGTACGTATCGCGCGCAGAATGAAGTGAAAATTCAATACATCGGGAGAAGTAAATTCAGGAACGTAAAAATAATGCTAAGGAAAGCTAACACTGCAAAAAAAAGTATTGTAAATAAAAACGTTCGTCGGCATTCTATGAAGCCGACTCATAAAGCACATACTCCCGCGTTAAAAACGCGAAGGTCCGCATGGCGAAAGTAGATAATGCGGCATCTGTGTACTTCTACAACCCAAATCTATAAAAGAGTTCGGACTACGAATTGTAAGTTTAGCCTTAATCTCTCTCGGGTTTACACTCTACGAAACAGAGTTTTCTTTTCAAACACGATATATTCGAAAGCGTACATCTTTTCGAAATTATTGGCCAGCCTTTGCAAGTGGAGTGCCAAAATAAGCCCCCTGTCTAAGGCCGCT
This sequence comes from Varroa destructor, assembly GCF_002443255.2. Taxonomy (NCBI): domain Eukaryota; kingdom Metazoa; phylum Arthropoda; class Arachnida; order Mesostigmata; family Varroidae; genus Varroa; species Varroa destructor. Next base: position 30,770,865 of record NW_019211460.1, on the reverse strand, counting down.
ACAAGTAAAATAGCACTTATGCTCCGACTCGAAACGACGAAAATTCTGTCTCTAGGGAGAGGTGCATTCTATCCGAAAGTGAAAAAAACGTAATCGGTCGTCATTTACGGAGTCGCAACGATTTCGTGCACTGGTTGGTGGAGGTAAGGTGACTGAAACGGTCGACGCCTGTTATATGCCTGAAAGTACCTATAATCCGTAGCCATACGAGGACAGGGAGTCAAATTATTCGGGCGTGAAGGTTTGAATAATACAAATTTTACACGATAAGCTACCTCGATCTTCTCAAAATTTGCTATTAACTAGAGAAAATCGAGTACAAAAAGTTGGTTGCGACAGCTGTGTGTTTAATCTATTCGTTCCAAACTTACCACGTTATCTATACCGTAAAAACATAGCGGCGAAGGCCATAACCATTCGACTAGCGTCATCGACAAATACACCATATTCAGGCTAGGTTTCGACACCTCCAGTAAGCACCTGAATATTAAGGGCGAAAGATAATTCTTGAAACCTTAAGTTTACTTGGAATGATCGTTTTAGACGCAGTTTACGAATTCTATATAATGACCCTTGACACTGGCTGAGGTGGGGCCTAGATCGGCACCGTTCTTAGATGGTAGAAGGCGTCTTTGTCCTTATTCGACCGAAAACGCCATTTTCACGTTTTTCATAACGCTCTAAATCCAGCATTAGAAATTAAGGACCAGTCGCAAATAAAATGTTACGTAAACTGGTTGAATGCGCTCGAGCTTTGCATTGACCTCCTGCGTTGAACTGTGCAAAGTCTCTTGAGTGAAAAGTCTCTCAGAAATGATAGGTTTCTAAAGTCAAGATTAGTTTTTTTTTGCCCGGCGATGGCGGCAACCGCAGAGGTGTAACTGCAAGGGGCAGAGTGGTAATGAAAGACAATGTTCTGGTAGTGACGACGGCAGCGTTTTAAGTCTTAAGTGATGTATCTCCTTTACACATCTGAAAGCGAAAATTTTGGAAGTATCATCTTCATTTTTTGGGAGACTCGACAATGTGCGTACGAATATGTTTGGAAACAATAATTGCTACGAACGCAAATGTTCTTCGAAATTGCGGTACGTAGGTCAACTAAACGCAGAGCGAGTAACTTTAACATACTCATAGAAGTTTCGTTCAAGCAAATCGTGAGCACAGTTTGTATTCTGCTTCTTCTACTTGTAAGGTCCGGAATACTCTCAAAATTTACATCGTCATAAATACAACAAAAAGACTTGAGGAAAAAAAAGGCGCTATGATTCGTAGACGAGGTTGTCTACGGGGCGTGTGTTATCAGTATAGTCGTACCTGAAGAGAATAACTCGATTCGAATCACGATTCAGGACCGGGCAAACGCGTTAAAATTTATTATCATATAGATATACGCAGAGTTTACGTAAAGGCAACGCCGCTGTGAGTGGAGCCCGATCTTCTGGCTAGCTTATCTTGCCTTGAACAAAATCTTGACATAGTTAATTGACGGTAATCAAATAGAGGTTTATTAGACTATAAAGATCGTTACAAAGGCTGATACGTATCATTAGCTTTATGTTAAAGATAAAATTCTATTTTGTTCTCATATAAATTTGTGATTTTAATTGGTCCAGGTCAAATGGTTCGTATCACCATGCAATATAATTAACAGAAAATAAATATTTACCGATATTTTAACCGTAACTTTTACTCATTATATATATATATATATACGTAATGTTATCTTTCAAGACTCATTATTCGATAGTGGGTGTCAAATATTACTTGACCAATGTACTGTAGCCTAGGGGAGAGCGATAACAGAGTTAATTTCAATGCCGTAAAACTTCTAACGAAAGGTTTATTTAAAAGCTTCGTTTCACCGCGATCAGTCCATTGGTCTCGTTGCGGAAACGGATTTAATAACCTACAGGTAGCATTTTTTGGAGTACGTAACATTAGGGAACCGTCTTCGTTCACTACATCCTGCATTGGGCATATGTTATCATCGACGTACATCTTGATATCCCAGGTCCAATTTGAAGACCAGGGTTTCTGCAAAGCAGAAACACGATAACGTAGAGTACGTTTAGTTCAACTGAGTTGCGCATCTGCTTTGGATTAGGGTCACTCAATCGGAGAGTCTTTTCAAGAGAGGGGCTTTTTTTTTTTTAATTTAAGGTCTCACTAACATTAAGTAATGTAAACGAGGGCCGATACTATAATTGACGTGGTAGCGACAACACATTGAATTAGGTCAAAGTTGTTGCGGGATTACTATGCGATGTATAGATACCAATGTGAAAATCAAAGTAGCTTTAAAAACAACTTAAGCTAAAAAAACGAATCTCATCGTGTTCTCTGCTAACGTCCAGTTTCCAACTTATAAGATGTCTAATCCACATATCATGTAAGACCATTTGGACCGTCTAATAGCACAGGATGATTGAAACCCACCCGTTTTCGAGGACACTTCTCTTTCCCTTTAGCAATGGCAAAGTTGGTCGCCTTTTCTAAAGGGTTATCCTGTGTTGTAGATATGTGCATCGACGAACACAAAGGTAAAATGCATTTTAGGCCCTTGGGTATTACGAAGCACGAAGGTTTCGTGCGGTCAGCCTTAACAAATGAACGTTTCTATAAAAGCGACTTACACCAGTCAGTTTGAGACTGCTTTCGCCTACAAATATATAAAGTGATTCGTTACGCGGTGTCTAGCACGGTTCAGATTGCTATCAAAAGATGTTTTACCTTGAACCCAGCAATCTGGATTACGATAACACACCAAAACAACAGTGAAGTCTATTTTTGCGGCAGGTACTTGATATGAACATACTGAGCCCTTAAAGAGGCACGGTATCGTCACGCATCTAATAAATGTAGGTGGAACTACTTCAATCAGTTATAGATTGACTGGCAAACAATCGAATGGCTATGAATGGTGTGTATATTACTTCTCTATATTATAGTGAAATAGTTGCCAATAAAAAAAAAATGATCAATGTCAAACCCATATTATTGACTAAATTATGGTTCATTCAAAGATGATCCCACATTCACACACAAACATTCCATCTAGTATGAGCTCGTGTATATAACTGCGGCACTCAAACATCAGCCAGCTTGTTTTGACTGGTTGCTTAGAATTGCCAGTCGGTGGATATTTGGTCTCCTGAAGATTTCTTGTAAGAGTTTCATCGGTTTTACCCGATGCGGAAACGACAGAATTTGTTTCATAGCGCATATTGACCAGAAACCGCAGAATTTTTTTACTGTGTATATTTAACACTTGTGCCTTTGTCGTAAGGAAACGGTGGTCGTCTGCAGAAAATTTACGCATCATCAAAGTACTCTATGTTGACTTTGAATGAAGGCCTTCCAACGATCTCAGCACGTCTACTGCTGCCACCTTTCAGCTTTCAAACGTCGTGAACGCTGACATACGCGATTCGAAAGTCACCTAGCTAGAACAACGGTCTTTCTCAAGATGCATATATACATACTTTCTTTGTTTACATAGCTTGTGTAGAAAGAGACCAGGAGCTGCTGCTTGCTAGCAGCTCCTGGTCTCTTTGTTCCAGCCAGAGACTTAGCCATCCAAGTCATAGCCTTCACACTCTATTTATATATTTAGTACTGCGTTGGGGATCTATAGTTTTTTGTTTTCAAGCACCTTCAGTTGAAAAGGAAATAGCACAACAAACTAGGAAAAGATGAGGATTTCTGCGACTACTCTGAGGAGGTTTTAACGGAAGTAATTCCAATCACGTTTTTATACCGGGTGTTTTAAAAGCTGCGCAGGCCTGGGGGAGACAAATCGGAATTCGTTCCGTAGCTTCAAATGTAACAGTCGGTGCAGTCTATTTCATTCTTCGCATTGGAAGTAGATATTTGGATTATGACAATTATTCTAGGTAACAGAAAGGAAACAGCGCACATTTTGTCTAGACTTGATTGAAAGGCGTCAAAGTTTCGTAAATATCTTCAGTGATCGATAGGATTCTAGCAGAACTTACACATCTTCTGACGTAGTTTTTTTGCTACCATCAACTTTTAATCACCTCTCACATAACTAGGAACGCTCGGTACGAAGAGTCAGACGGTTAAGTACGCTGTTCCTTTATTTTTAACAAAACCAGCTCGACAATAAAGATGTGGGAAACTAAAAAACGATTGCATACTCGTCGTATAAATAATTACTAACTACTTTGGCAGTTACCGAAAAAATTTATTTCTGCAACATCATGGTTCAACGTTGACCTATTACCTAGCAATATCTAACAGTGTAATTCACCAACGTCCTAGACAGGGTGGGGTACTATTTATGAGCATCCTGCCACGCTTTATTTATGTGTAGTACATATGTGGGTGCACATATTAATTCTATTCAGGGCCTATTTAGATTGCGCCGTTCGAAGACTATCAGCTCCGGTCCACGTATTGTGATCATAATCCTTCGCAGTGCTGTTACCTGCTGACCTTCCCAAACACGGCAATGACTACCAACAAGCAGTTGGTAATGAGCCTTCCAGTTTGTTGTATATAACCCTAAATATCCAAATGAGCTGAAGCCTATCGCAGTACATACATTTTTATCGAACGCGATCCGGGTGCAATCGGGGTTTCGTCCTCGTTTACGGTGCGCAGGGGTCGTCAAAGGCCATCTGTGAATTACATGCAATACTAACAGGTTGATAGATCGAACAATCAATGAATTTCAGTTAGAGTAAATATTTCTTCATACATTTCCAGCGACTGTTGGCCATATACGAATTTGTTATGTATTTCATCAATCAGATATCATCTCTTATTTTGTAATATCATTTAATAACAAATATGTGTGTCGGCACACAAACGAATCAAAAGTGTTCACATATTGTTTGTGCACAGTGTCCCAGTAAATTAGCTGTTCTTGTCTCCTATTGTAATTACATACAGTCACAAATAATTAGTACTCTTTTAGTACGCTTTTAATCAACGACGATTTACCCTGTCCTTAGATTCGTTAATGCAGTAAGGCTTAAGGCCGGTTTTAGTAACGCTGTAGTTCCGGCATAACAATCTACGTATGCTGTAAGCTTGGTAAAGCTCGAAAAGGTCGAGGCGATGCAGAACGGATGTAATACCTTGATGCATCCCTTCAATCGTCAGTTTCCTAAGAGTGAGCTCTTTTTGAAATTTCACTATAGGCTACGCAAGCGGAGTTACATAGAAGATCAAACTAGGAAATTACACCTATTGTTTTCATTAAAGCCTGGTTTTGGTTTCCCGAGTGATCGCACTGCCTCACTGTAATCAACTCTTTCATGTGATTTTTCGGGGTCATTTTAGAAACGTTAAGTGCGTCACCCTCCGGCTACCAGTATGAGACAAGTAAACTGATCAAACCCGCGTCACCCGCAGCCGACCCCAAGGGTCGTGACTGCGCTAACATTATCTAGACATCAACTGGACACCACATTTCAGGCCCCTGAAGAGGTTTTTTACCCTTATGGTCTAAATCCAGGTTCAGCCGATAGATCCACCGAAAAGGGTATAGATTTATTTATTGGTTAATGATTGATTGAAACTCTAGACTCTGCTGCGGTAAACAGAGCTAAGTAACACCAATTACATTATGTTTCAATACATGGTTACTTTTGATCTAAAGGTTCGTCCGATATAAATGAATCAATAATTGCCATTGGTGGTCAAATATTGTTTAGCCAATTTGCATCGTATATCTTTAGAAGTCCGCATGTGCGCTCTAATCTTAAGAGCGCAGCTTTCCATGGTCCTTGTAAAAACTCCTACTCTCTTAGTATCTTACACCAGCTAGCCGTTATAAGTCAGAACTTCTTGGTTCTATCCCCATGACATGAAGAGCTAATACTGGAAAACATTTGTACCTTGATTGACCTTGGCCCTAAAATGCCACGCAGCTTGCGGTTCCGGTGTCTCAGAGGAGTATAAAACATTTCACTTATTAAGGAAGGACGTCTACTTCCCCTTATGTCGGAAACAAACATTTTCTAGTGTATATTTGGCCCACGAACTAATTTGGCTGGTGATCCATGTAAACAACGAACTTATAATTAAGAAGGAAAAACGTTCCGACAAAATATAGCGTGCAAGTTTTCATTTGCCTCCGTCTGTTCTGAATGCTAACAGTGTAAAAAGTTATCGAAAACGATGAATCATCGAATGGGATTACTCGACCCAAATGGTACAGTTTATCTAGTACAGGCGAAAGGTGGTTCAGTAGAGAGCTGGTTAACAAGGGTAAGTTTCTAAGACAATACGTTACTCTAATTTTCGTGAAACCCAATGTAAATACACAGATTTTTACCCTTGGCGGCGAACTAGCAGGCAGACGGTTTCTGGAGTTAGGGCAGACAGAACAGACGTCACCATCTAGTACGTAAGAAGGCCGTCGGATACGGTTGAAAACCTACAGAGTGAATAGCAGAGATTTAGCCACTACTATATTGTAAACCTTTGAGTTTTGGAATCGATTTTATGCTGTTTCGAAGTTATTGTAGCAATTTCTTCTGTGGACCTGTGCCGTCGGTCCAGGCAACTCTTCAACGCGATCTTTGGCCTCTACTCGTACTGTTCAGTATAGTAACTTTAGCTATGGGCTATTGGACTGCGCTCATGTTCGTACGATGGAAAGCCAACCGTATGCCATACACGCATCTAAACACCGAACGTGATGCTTACCCACGGAAGCCTTCACAAGCAACACCGATAGTGAATACTAACCAAGCCGTTCAAGTCGTCAACCCTGGTGAGCTATCGCTGTCGACACTAGCAGAAATATATCGTGCCCATGAGATAGTTTGCTTCTTCTTTGTAGCTGTTGCCTTAAGTAGAAGATGGATTTATGAATTAGCGTTCCTTATCCCACTTTTCGTTGTCATAAGAAACATATTATTACATTGATTATACAGATATGTACTATTAATTGTACGTGAAAGACATAATGCTGCTTGTCAGATAAGAGTTTATATCGAATTGTTACGATATCCACAGATGAAACGCACGCAAGAGCGATGACAAATGAAAAATTTCATAATCATTTTCAGTTGCTGTGTTGGAATCAGTTTTTCTAATAGGCGAGCACTCTTAGTCGGTCTATAGACCGATAATCAGCTCGACGAAACTAGTGAGACTATATGTACGTTATAGGTGGCCCAGACGATCAAGACAACATCGTATTCGAACAGAAATGGCAGTCTGGACCAAAATGCAAGGACGCGTTTCATAAAAGTCTGCCACCGTATGGTGCCGTATTTCACGACAAAAATATGAAGCAGACAATTTTTAGAGAGCGACTGTCAAAGACGCATTCAAACGATGCCGTATACCCTGCAGGAGGACCAGATGTAACACGTGTCATTTCGGAGCGGATTACTGATGGACACGATCCTGCAGTATAAAGAGCCTGTCATTGTTAAACAGTGAAAATACGCCAAATATTATTATTAAAAATTTTTTACGTCAATGGGACGCTCAGCAACTTATGACAACAAATTATTGAGCTCAGCTGAATCTCGCTCACAAGAGGTCGCTCGGAGGAGCTCCATGCAAGTATTTACTGCGACGTGGCAGATTTCGAGCACATCGGCGTAAAACTCGCCGATGTGCCGAAATGTATTGAATGTACATGTACTAGACTGATCGGGTTACTCAGGAGGGCTTAATATGACGGATACTCTCTTCGGCGTTTTTATTGTCTTAACCAAATCTATATTTCCATCCGAGTGAAATCCGTGTGATTTTTGACAATTTAAAGAAAATAAAGTAGCTTTATTTAATTTCTTGCTTTCTTTCATATTTCAAGTTCTTTGGAAAACCTAGTTAGGCCATTGCAATTACAACTGACATGTTCGAAAGGTATTAAAATGACGCCTATGATTTGCAGTATGCATAAACATGCAGCTTTCACAAGTTCGTATCGACTTTGATGTAGCTCAATGGTTTAATATGTAAAAGTGTTAAAGCCACGCAGTTTGCTAGGTCGTCTAAAGTATGGATGTGGATGAGGTCGTTTGGTATTGATTAGCGGAAATTGCTTCGACTATAAAGCACCTAAAGATCTGTGCCATTACGCAAGTTTAGTTAAAAATTTTGTACCACTAAATAATATGGTTTTTACTTAGTTTCTCTCAATAGGCTTACGCAATTAAGGTTTAGTCAACCGATCTGGTACACACTCTACGAACTATATAACGGATACTTTGTTTTAGTAAGTAGTAAGCTGCCGAATGAAATGATGCATTGCGAAACGTAGAATTTTATCTTCGCTCATTAAATCCTGCGTTACTACAATGATTGTCTCCGCGCATGCGCGTAATTTCGTGTTGAAATTTACGCTAATGAGACCAACTGTACATGCGTCTATTCGGCAGGAACCTCTGCAAATTTTAATATTATCTAAAATGCATAGTCTCGTAGTCTGGGTGAAATCAACAGAACTATGTCACACTGACGCGCTAAGCTCTCTAACTTCTAGGCCAGGATGAACTTTACGAAGCAAAAAAACGTCGTTAACAGTGGATCAAGCACTACCACTTGTAGAGCACCCACACTTTATTTTAATTTTGCGATGGCGTGCTCCAAACCAGTCTGCCGATTCGGAACAAGCGCATGCTTGTTGAAGACTCAAAGAAGTAACTGTATAAATGCATGCTACGGTTAACCAATTTAAAGTATCTTTTTACAATATAAAGATACGATACAAGAAAAAGCTCGTCATTGACCAGTAAAACAGGTAGCCTTTACTTAGACGATTTTGAATGGGAGTGTCAACAGGTGAAACGATATCGTACACATATACTATGGCTCGTCTCACCAGGGCCGACGTGCTCAATTACAAAATAGAGGTAGATACCTTCAGCGTCAGGCCTGAGAAACAACAAAAAGAAATATGCAAAAATTATTTGGGGGTAAGATGTTTTGCTTTACACTTAATTATATGCTTGATAAGTAAATTAACTTAAGCTTTAACATTTCTTACTAAATGAAAAGAAGACTATTTTTAATTCATCCATTTTCGTTTAGTCGTGAAACGTTAGGTTAGCGAAGCATAACAATCACCCTGTAATATTACATCCAGTTAATGTTTGAATATTCAGTTGTTGTTATATGTCAAATATTGTTAATATGTTCAAATCGGATGTATACTATAGTTTGTTTTTGATAAGCTTCACCATCTATGAATCTAAAAATTTCTATTTTTCGGCGTTGATCGCTTTAGTTAATGTTAGCATAATTATGTAATACAATTAAGACTAGCGTGATAAACTCCGACACTAATGACTAACTACGTCTAAGATGATGAGAAAAAGGTAAACTAAAACAACTTCTGTTACATCATAAGCGATTTTGAATTTCATCTAAGTAAAATTTTCTTAGACGTACTTCCATATGAAAGCCTAAAGTGAAGAACTATGTGCCTAACGTGTGAACAAACAAAAATTTAAGCAAAAGATACTCCATATGTTTATTATAATTCTTCGGATAATATGAATATATGATAGCAGTTGCGTTTCGTCTAGGTAGCTCATGTCAACGAATGAAATCAACTAAAGTAGGAACTCTCCCATAAACTATGAAACTGAGATAAACTGTCGTAAGGTTACTTGAGGGTGTGAACATTCCTAAAATCGCGAGTTTTTTACTTTCTGATAAACATAGTGTTTTGTCGGTCACGAGCAAGATAAGCGCGGTTTCCTGGCGCCCAGTAAATAGCGTACCAAATAGCTATCATTTTAATACTGGCTAAAACTGAATCCGCGCAAATAGTAAAATAGGATAACACACTAATGAACAGGAAAACAGTAGTTCGGGTTGCTCAGTAAAAAGTGCATGTCTGAGAAGAAGCTGACCTTACTAGAAACAGTTCGATCGCACAAACGCATTGACCTGAATGGTCATACTAGCATTTCGCATTAAAACGAACTCTTAAGGGTTGCTGTCCCAAGCGTAGATGGGCAGCGTGTTAAAAAAACTGGTGTTTAACCGGATGTTTCTGCGTGACTTGTATATTGAGCCTAGGTTAGCAAATTACAGGTGAACTTGAAACACTATTTGGCATTTTTAGTGAACATCATCTACGTATCAAAATAGAAAACTGTACCTGTATTTCATTATTAATACAGGTATTCAATTTTTAATCCCTTTACATCGTTATCGAAAACGTTGCGTATGTCTTAAGATGAACCTATAGCCAATTTCTAGGCGACTAGAGAGTCAGTCTTTGAACTGCGATAAATCGATTCATAGCCATTAAATTAAGGTTAAAATTGATTAAAGAAGTTTAGAATTGAACGCTTCATCTTTAGTGCAATAATCATCTTATTTATCTGAAAACGGCAGAAGATTAAATTAATTTCGACAATTTTCAATCGAGCTGTCTTCGAACGGAAGTATCTAGTTTGGAATTAGAGACACAATTACTATTATTGTTATTACCGATGGCGTATAATTAAATAGGCTCCGCTAGTTGAATATTTTCTTCATTTCTTTCCCATATGAAGAATCTAAGCAATAGAGCTACGAAGATCTTTTGTTATAAAGCTCCAGAATAAATCATAAGGCTCTTACGAATATTGAGAACTTAATAATACTTAGTATACTTTTATATTTTTAATTAATAATTAAATAAAATTTGATAATTAAAAAGTATATTTTTAATTATCAAATTTTACCCTGATATATATTTATTTCTATTGCCTATAGGATTAAAAATAATGGATATAATGCTCACCAGAGTTCTAGGCAATTCATGCAGAAAAGAGATTTAGTTTTTGTTATCAAATATACTTTTATTACCCCTAACGGAACAATATTCATAAAACTATTGCGCCATATTACCTTCGAAATAATAATGCAGTTTGTCAATCTCTGGTTGAATAATGGTGAAGAGGCTAGTTGTACCGTAAAATCTGACAAGTACATAGTTTTGTGCATCTACATTTTTGCACATTTAGCTTTTACGTATCTGTGGCGGAAAAGATTAATCCATGATTCCTTACGATCCATTTAAAAAGATAGACTTTTATCTGAATTACAGCAACAGTTTGGTAAATATTCTGGTTCGAAGAGATTTTGATTTAATCAAGCTTCGTTTAGTTACTTTGGTTGTTTTTGAGAACGTACTTATCAATGCAGATGCTAATTACACGATGCCAAACGGGAAATGTGACGTATTAAAAATGGAAGATACGAATATTACAATTTCCGAGAACTGTCTATAATGCATTTAACATAAGAGTGCTTCCCGCGCTTACCGAAACTGCTTTCTAAAAATAAAATTTATTGTCACGTGTTTTTGGCTTAATACGGGTCCCATCAATAATATTACGTAGCGCTCAGTCTTGTTGGAAAGAAAAACAGCGCAAGAGATAGGTGTGCCATAACTAATTAAATTAATTAGACTGCGGACAGGAATCTCAATTAGGGCCCTAAAAGCCGTACCGGTATCTGTCCCGCGAGGCGTAAGGCAGTTCACTGCATTTAATTAAATGTTCGATAATTTTTATCAGCGTGTACTACGTTCCGCATTCTAGTCATTTCTATTTCAAACATAACTAAAGGAAGTCTTAGAAGATAGCATGCATAATCATAATAAAATTTCTTTATTAAAATGAATATATTGAGTCCTATTGTAGGAGATTTATGTACAGGAACGTAAGTTCATCTGACTCCATGGTAATGCTCAAGAGGTTTCGAATCCACAAGAAGTGTTTTTCCTACACAGGAGACTCCTATCGGGTAGTCTTCGAGGCAAATGTATACAAATGGGATCATTATATTACCGAGATCGTCACGAGGGTCCGGGTATATTGGTCGGTAATGTCGACTACATTACAGTGATTCAATAAGCTAGATCCCCGTATCAACGGAAATGACTGACTCGGTACGAACCGGCCCTTCATATATGCTAAACAATGTTGGCTTAGATTTACTCTCTGTACAGACATGCTACATTTTCTTTCAGTCGTTAATTTACTCTATCACATTAGAGACTGCCTCTTACTGTTAATTGATCAGACAACGGTAAGCGCCATAGTTTTGAAGTTCTACATATTTTAAAAAATGTGCTACGAGCTATATCACAAGCTGTACAGTAGTACCTTAGGAACCACCGACCTTTATTCCTATCCAACGTTTAAGACAAATTAAGCTCGAAATTGATATTGCTTTTCACTCACGTCACTTGACGGCCAGCTAACGATTCATGTTACATACTTTAAGAGGTCGTTCTAATCCAACTATTGCTTTGTGTTATCTTGGAAGGTTAATTTTGCTGTTTAAATGAATTACAACTGAATAGGTCTTCCTTCTTGTCCGGCCTCAGAAAAAGAATTTAGGCATGATTCTGTGTCCGCCTCAACATAGAAATAGGCCAAAAAATTGTCTCTCCTAATTAAGTGACAGTACCCGCGACGCAACGTCATCTAGCATCCAATCAATAGCCTGAAGAAGCGAATCCTCTGACGTAAACGCTGAACATGGAAAAACACGCCAATGATGCGAGGTTATAGACTCGAGCCGTAGATGTTCCGCTATATCCATGCAGTTCAGGGCTCCAGGTAGGTCCTGCAATAAGATAACAAAAAAAAACAAACAGTTGTCTTCGTTGATACAAAAACATGTAGGTCTGAAGGCTGACAGGGCTTTAGCAGCTTTTGAACCGTATTTAGAGCACTTTTATTGGCCACTGTTCATACCATCTGATAATGACGAATGCACTGAAACCCAACATTCCCATTATTTACTTCCTTACGGTTCTTTAATTTTCACAAAGACAAATGTTTATATAGGTGTAAAACATATATGAAAATTATATTTCATATATACCATCCTACATCGAATATTCTCGACAGGAATATTAAACTACGAGACGCATACAAGGTCTTCACCACTTCACCTGCTTATTAGCCAGTACAAGCAGTGTGGCGCCAAGCAGTCGTTCATCCTGTAACAGCCCGTGCAATTCCGTAGCGCAATCGTCCAATCTTCTTCTATCAGCCGAATCCACCACCCACACAATCGAATCCGTCGATTCAAAATAGTTCCGCCAATAGCAGCGTAACGAAGTTTGACCGCCAACATCCCAAAGATTAATCTGCAAGGTTCGTCAGGGGTGATACAAATATTTACTGGATGCCCATAGAATTTATACTACAAGCATGACTTGGACAGAGAAGCCACGTAGGCCCATACGGAGTTACTGCAATAGATACGTTGATATATTTACATGCAACAATTTATGTGCCCGTGTGGAAGATACAATCACGAAAACCGGCTTACAGAATTATTATTATTAACTCTATTATTGCTACTGTATTAAACTGACTAATAAAGAATACTGTGACAGATTACAGTATTGCAAACCTCCTAAAAGCTACATACGATAGGTGAAAAGTAAGGCATTTAGCGCAAGTACTGATTAACAGAATATAAGTGGAGAAAGACATAGAATTGTTTTTCTTTAATGCCGTACAAATTCATTTTTCAATAAAGTAAAATCAGTCACCATTCAGAATCTTACAGTGCTAATTCACTTCTTCATATGAGACGTAAGCTACCTTGTAATCACGATACTCCAGTGTCGTGATGTTAAAGCCTAACGTTGCCGCAATTACGTCAAGCGGCTCTCCAAGCAGTCGTTTCGACAAAGTGGTTTTACCTAGAAGCAGGAGCAACAAGTAGACGACTGATACGATTTGTCAACAGAAATCAGCTTTAGGCGATAATTATCAATACACTTGGTCGACACGTTTTGTAGGATTCCACAGTAATCACAGTAGATCAAGTAATACCTGAATGCAGCATTCATATAATACAGAGTAAATTATTTTAAATTAAGCTATCTGCAATACACGTTCTAAATTTAGAGTTCTAACGAATTTGTAATAGTTGTTCATTTTACCTGCATTATCGAGTCCTAAAACCAGAGTTCGCAATTCGTGCTCTTTTCGACGGACCTTGCGTAGAATATATAGTAAAACCATGTTGATGCTGAGAAAACGCCTTCTGTCTGTGAAGACAATTGTTATGGGCCGAGAGTGAACGTTGATATAGAACAATATACAAAAACGGGAATCTCACTTTACTAACACATTTTCGCACCAGGAAAACGCACTAGTTTTTGCAGTAGAAATCGTTCCCAAACAATAAGCTATAAAGATCTTCACTGTGCTAATTTTGTAGCTGTTTTGCCTTTTGAATGAAGCCAACTTTATTAGCGCCTAATACCTTGGACTCAAGATAGCTAGAATGTAGATACAAAAATCGTAAGTTAGAAATCAAAATTTAACTAGTATTTGTTCCCACAATACCATAATCCGAACGCCCACAAGGGAACGTGCATTGTGTAACATGTAAACCCAAGTGGGTCTTGTTTGACTCTCATTTGAAGCTGATTAAAATGATATCAATTTCACGACAATAATATCGTAATTGACTGATAATATAAAACTAATTTTCTTGTAAATACTCTAAACTACTATAATTATCACAAACACTAAGTAATGTATTCGCGCTGCTAGTCAAACGTTGTCGACTTTGACGTTGTCTAACTCAGAGAACGTTTTATATCTCACTAGCCGGCCGGTTTAACAGTTTAACCTCGAACAACGATTGGAAACAAGCTACTTCTACCACAAAAAAATACAACAAAAAAAAATACTGCTCAAATCAACAATTCAAATTTGTTACTTTGTCAGCTGGTCTAAACGAGCTAATCAACCGCTTCTCCAAACTTAGTCACAACCATCGTTTTTGAAGACTTTCCGTCGTTTAACGGCTTATTCTATGGAAGTCTGGGCGCGGGCTTGCGTAAGAGCTCACTGAGTGTATTAACCAAGGTAGGTACATATACTATGCATGTAATATATGTATATCAATCATCCGCTTTTGATAAATGTAATATATAATAATATATATATAATATATAATAATGTGCGTTTATGTGTCGTTATTAAGACTAGAAGCATTGGCCTACGTTCTCTCGTACATACAGGTACATGCAGTTAATATATATATCTACATATATATTCGTACAAAGGAGCTGGGCCAGTATTTGAATATATATATATAACCAAAAACATTTTAGGATAAAGGTAGCAGTGTATAAAAATTCTAATTTAGTCTGAGAGTGTCTCCGTTGACGAAAGTATCAAACAAGTATGATAGAAGTTTACATGTGTGAAAAAAAGTGCAAAAAGTAAGCTTCAATAAGCTAAGAAAAACTAATCAATTATTTGTACAGAGCATTACAGATTTTTCCTAGAGGTCAGTCATATTATATAATATTTTTTAGTGGATATTTTGAATTCCAACTGTCGATAAAAGCGTTGTAAGTCTACCACACATTACCCTGACGATGCTGTATGAGGAACTTATCGTATAAATAAATGATTCGGGTTTGGCGTATGATACCGGCGTTAGGCATTGCCTTAGACATCTGGCTTTGAGCAGAAAACGAAATGTATCTATAGCTAGTTTTAAACCTAGAACAATACGCGTTCTATAGTGCAGTAGACAAACACATTACTACGGCGCTTTTCTCTGAGAAAGGGAGATCCACAAAGGAAGTGAAGGGTTGATTCAAGGCTTGGCACTTCGTGGTACTGTTAATTTCTCAAATGCAAAGTATGAGTTAACTCTAATGAGGTGGGGCGAAAAGAATCAGGAGTTTACACCTGAGCAAAGCTACAGAGAGTTGTGGGACACTGTAGATTGTCGTTAAAAAAGTATTGAGCAAACTGAGAAGTACGCTTTGCTTACTACCACTTTATGTTTTAGGCTTTAAAATTCAGCAAATTTTAGTAGTCATTTTATATAATTTTTATTTTGATAATTTTATTTTAAAACCACCGCTTAGGTTTACCAACGTTCTACATTGAGGTCGTTTGAGTTGTTCATGACATCTGTAATATTCTCACAACGATGACACTTTTAACTTATAGATAAACTTGAGTAGTTATCTTTGCAGTCTGATATGTATGATAAATATCATTGAGTAGTTGTAAATCTATAGACATCTATAAATTGTGGACTAGTGTGCATTTTGGCTTTCATTCAGTCACCAGGCGACCATTAAGCGCAGCAATTCAAAATTTGAAATCACTTGAATATATATATAAAACAGTGAAACCAAATGAAAAACGTAAAATGTTGACTAAAAATCAGCAACAAAAGACAGCGTAATATTATATAAAATTAAAACGACTTAGTCCAATCTGTTCAGGTATTTCCATTTTTTTTTCGGCGGGGTTTGTTGAGATCTCTTAAAAAATATGCTCAGAGAATCTTTGGGTCCATATTTTCTAAATTTAGCGTATCTGCATACGGTCCTTAACATAATGCTTAGTGATTTCTCGTCTTTTATGCAGACATCGTGCGAATTCGAATACGAAGGCAACACCAGTTAGTTTTATTATGGCAAAGCGGAAGTTGTACGGTTCTAGTTGTACGGTTTTGTAAATAATTTGCTCCGAACGAAGGTTACCTATGCAAATATATGGCTCAGTTGTTCTGCATAATGGCTACGAACGATGACAATAACAAACTGATCACAGCAAAGCGTTGAATGGAAAAAATCGAACGGATTTTCAAATCGGATGCAGGTGTGCCGGTTTTCATGTAATGTTCAGCCAAAAAAAAAGTACCCCTTGTCCCGTATTCGATTATCAAATAGACATGGTCATACAATGAGATTACTAGAACCGTAGTTATAACGGAAGACATTGCGTTTAAACGTAAATGATAAATTTTCAGTGTAACATGCTTGTCAGTATAAAAAAAATAAATGAAAAATCGGCCAGGTGTTGTATTATAGAAACAAGTTGACGCATTGGCCGATCATTTCTCCTATGACTATAAGGCCTTTGCGAAACTCTGAGCCAACGAGCTTTACCGTAACTATAAAACATGTACAGAGAAGTTGTATTTTGGGAATTCTTGCGAAGATTTCCGGTGCGAGCTATTACACTTTGCTTGCTTTCCACTCACTAAAGTCTCTCTATAAACGCTTGTAGTATGCTGGAAGAATCCAATCTAGTGTCAGGTATGATATCTGCATGCGGATAGCAATTATGTTTGGCAGATTTGTTTCTATAAGATTAGATAACTGAATGCAGTATTTACGGTGTGCCTTTTAGGAATACTAACGGTAGTCTTATACAGTAGTTTTGTGAACAATTTCAGAGAAAAAGAAATCTTTAATTTAGTAAGAGAATACTGGCACATGCATCAAGCTTTAAGCACAACAAGCAAGAAATAGACACGAAATTATGTACAGTTGTATTCTAACAATGTCTCTGCCTTGTTTACTAGCCAATACTTTCTTGGATTAGACCATAGTCGTCAATTTTTGGTGTTGTATACAATGCAATGCATTTTTCTTTCAGGCGCAGTTGTCCTTACCAGTATGCTCACTGAAAGCAGAAAAAATGGCGTTTTTAATTGAATAGTCAGATCTCATATGTTGTCCAGAAACTACTTAATCTATCGGGCCGCCCATCAAACACATCAGCTATTGTTCCGAGAAGCTTCTCTTAATCAAGGGAGTTTCAACTCTCTCATCACCCTTACTCGACATGTGGCGCTTGCATCGCCAAAACTAACGTTAAAAATTGCATCTCATAGCGCCTCTAGGTTCTTTCAAGCGCCTTCAACTGGCGCAAGAGTCGAGCTTTTGCACGGTGTATCTGTGAATTCGTCTTGACCGTCGTCCGTAGCAGAATGGTCTTGGATAAAATGGCTCTCATTATGAAGTTTGTAATTTTTGCGATATTGCTCATATCCGTTGTCATAACTCGATCAAAGGCTGTCGCTACTGACGAACTTGAGGAGCCGGAACAATCAACGTGGTATCTGCCCTCGTGGGATCAGACAATGCAGCTCACAAGGTTTTTAGTCGACGCAATGGTAAAATCATCTGTACAAGAGCAGCAGAACCAAGAACCAGTACTCGACACAGGCATTCCTATAAGTTTACTGCCACTTCAACCGCAGCAAGAAGAGAATGTCGACGACGATTTGCTGAAACGATCACAGAATCTTGTGACTCAGCAGAACTACTTGCAGCTGGCGCCCCAGCAACACCAGACGGCTGAACAGGAAGAGCCTGTGACGTTACAGCAATCTACTGCTCAATCGGCTACACGACAGCAGGTTCAGCCACAAACTCGGTCCCAGAGCGGGTTCCAACCAGCAACCCAACGACCGATCGTACGAAAACCCGTGATTCGGCCAACGATGACACCAGCTCTTACATTAACGACAGGACCAGCGTCAGCTCTGGCCTCGATGTTCGTCTCCTGGATGTTCGGCTCACAGCAACAAGAGCAGTTAGACCCTGCAACAAATTCGGCTTTACCAGCGAACTCCGTCAGTGATGTTCTTACCAACGCGGCTAGGGATCCAGCTGTTCGTTCGGTCGCCCAGAAGATAATCGGTGATCTGGCCTCGGTCTACCTCCGGCCACAGTCATCAACACCGATGAAACAAGCCCCTGTTGATGATTGGGGTATAACGGACACTTCTAGTGGGGGACACAATGAAAGCACTGAGCCCGCCGATGCCGCGATTCCACCTACGGAGACGAAAGCAGGCGGATGGGGCAGCTGGTTTGGTTAGAGATGTGATATTTGATAGTATGTGTATATTGTAGGTAAACGTGAGTGGAGGGCTGTTGACAAATTTCGCACACCCCGGAAACTGCAGCACGATATTGGCGTTCAAGAGCAAGTTAAACGTATCTCTACAAATAAGATTTTTTACTCATATAGTAAGCAAATAATACACAAAATTATAATTATTATATTATTCATTCTAACAATTCTTCCCTTTGTTATGGTTCAACATAATTTTTCACAAACTTGCATCGTTGACCCGTTCGGCACTCCATATAGCCAATCGTTCTATGCTGATCGCTGCACAGGCGATCATACCATAAAAGCCCCTATTTAGTAAATTTTCGTACTATCGTACAGTATTTGTAATCAGCTTCAATGCGTTTCTTTGTAATATAGATAGATATTGGAAAAAGTCCCATGGGACTTTCGTGAGGTACAATCAACTTCAATGAATCATGATCTTTATAGTAAGTAGGTAGAATCGTATTGCAAAGTTTCAGAACATGTCTTGAAAGCCTATAAGGTCATCTTTATGTATTTTGTACTGAATCGCCTAGTATACTTGCGCAGATCTCACTTAGAAGGCAACTTTAACATAATGAAAGTAATAATAATGATTCATACAATCTTATTCTTTTATGATGTGTACTTTATGGAGCATCGTATTTTCAAAAGTATTATTTAGCAAACTATCTATTATTGTACAGTATTTGCAACATGTTCTAACACGCTCTAATATCACTACTATTCATGATACTGTAGTAAGATATTCAACGTTTAAATAAACTGTCTAATTATGTGGATTATGTCATCTATGTTTTGTTGTGACTACGGCTTCTGATTCAATTGGACATATATTTTTGTTCCAAATCGTAAACGATGTTAGCTATTTACTCGCAGCTGGCCAACACTTCATTCAAGTCGTATGATACTTCATCTTCGTAACGATCCCCATTAAGTCGACCACCTTGAAATGTGTGATTTTACATATATATATATATATATATATATATATATATATATATATATATATACATACATATGGGTAAATAGTGGTGTTGTAATTATATATTCAGATTCTATATACACCAACTGCTCGGGCTACACAGAAATATATAGATATTGTGGTACTGAGCAAACTTTTCTAACCGAACTGCTGAGCTGTTCAGTTAGTGCTAAGTCAATTTAATAGTAGCGTATAATCGACACTGGGGATACAAGTTAAAGTATAAAATCTTATGTCAATCTTATTAAGCGGCTACGTTTAGGGATATAACTTTCGGTGGAATTGACAACACGCAAAAACTGTTTAGATTGTTACGGAGTCCTTAGTAGATGCTGCGGTAACTCTGTTCATGCTATATTCTGCATATTTTATTTGCCTTATTTTGTGAGAGGTGTACACAGTTCCATGAAATTTTCTAGCAAAATAAAGTAACTATGTTGGAAAACTGTAACGCAGAGACCGAGATCTCATTGTATCGACCCCTTATTGGAAGATGGTTTATCTACACTGTTACTGCTAAGACCTAGTTTTCAATAGTGTTAACATCTGCAGGAAGTATTTATCCAAGTCACTGAGATTTTTGGGACGACCAAAGAGGTCTCGCAAAAGTAAGTTAAAAATTTTTTTTGTTGTTGCTTAGCGCTGGATTTTACCCGTCTACGCACGCTTGCACCACAATTTTATATGAAGTATTAACGAAGCCATCAGCTACATCGAAAGTGTCATCTCGGATTCCTTAATATTATAATTCGGACATAATTTAAACATTAAATTTAATTACTGATCAGGCTACATTCACTACATATCACGAATTCATTTTCCGTCCAGGCATTGTCGTATGCAGAACTGTAGATAAATACATTTTAAGTACGACATTGAATAGTAAACTTGAATCATATGCTACTCCTCTTTTGAGGATTAAATGCTCATTTTAAATAACAGCAGATATCAAAAGGCCAAAAAAAGCTATGTTCACAACACGAGTGAGCCACTTTCGTTAGCAACAGCTATAGCAAAAAGGGTACTGCAGTAACCTACGAGAGTAGTGGTCCAATGATCTGCGGATTAGGACTTCTCCTTTCCGTCGATTAGTGTCGGGGCAGATCGTTCACTACGAACTGTTGCCAAACACACTTACGTGGCAGAATCGAGTACTTTTCGATTTGATGTTTTTTTTTTTTTACCTCTCCACGTGGTTAGCAAGAATCAAAAGCGCTTCACAAGCAGATCGATCCAAGTGTTAGTGACGCGTCGCACTAATGCGCAATAGGAACAATCAAACCTACTGCGAACCTTTGTGGTAGAACGAAGTTTAAAACCGTCTGTCACTGATTGCCAGTTGTTTGAGATGGCCGAAGTTGATCCAAAAAAAGCGACATCCATTTACGAGTTTACTGTAAAGAACATCGATGGGGATGAAGTTAAGCTTGATAAATACAGGGGAAAGGTCAGTGAACTATTATTACACAGCCTGTTCACTCACTGCATTAAGAAGAAAGTACACAAATGAATAAAAACATTCTAAATTAGTAGAATAATACAGCAATAATACATAGTGAAACTAAGGTAAAGTCAAACTTCTTTGAGCAGTCCGTAAGATTCGCTGGGTTTTTGTTAATTCCTTATTGTAAACAAGACATTCTCTCGGACCATAACTGAATGAAATTCTTAAACGGTAATGACGAACAGTAGCAATTAATAGGAACCGTACGGTTATTTTTATAGGAGTTGAGACTCTTACGCTGGGCCGTCGATTTGACAGGGGAGACATACCAAAGTATAGCTAGCCTTCAATTGTTTGTATAAAAAGTCGAATTACTTTAATATAAGCACTTTTCGAAGCCAGTAACGTGGTTTTAATAATGGCCTAAATGCATTTAGTTGGTAGTGTGCAGTTTACGGGAAAAACTGTAACGATCAGGGATTTTCTCGATTTTGCTAAATATAATTTGTTTTTATCAAAGTATTCCACATGCGTTTTGGAAATAACAGTGGTATATAAAAAGCTGTCATCTCATAATTATATGCTTTCAGCATTTTTTAGTTTGAACCAAAATGGCAGTCGGTCATCCGATTCAATGCCCACCAGCAGTAAAAAACACGAACAGAACCTGCTCGGTCAAATCGAGGACTAACGCACACACACGAAAAGTCAACTAGTTAAACTAACTAATTTACCTATCTAATTATCGTAACAAGAGCATTATTGTATTAGTAAAAATATTTCCTAATCAAAATCGACATAAATTTCTTCGCACGGAGAATCACGTAGATGGCGTTGCTTTAGCATACTTGACTGATTCCATATTAGTGAGCCTGATTATTATATTAGAGACCTAGGTTATTCTACCAAAACATCCAGTTAATAACGATACCCTTAGCGGCGATGTTAACCAACCGAATTCAGATCAATTAGAAATTATGACTACTCAATGGGCTTACTCAGTGACTTTTATGCAACATTCAACAACTCAAAGAACGCTCATCGCTTCTTTCGAATTTACGAGTGGCTTCTTTGGGACACTTATTTGCCTTCAAGATCGTTGTTTAATCGTAAAGGAATAGCCTTAGAATGCACTATATTGAATCCATAAACAATTATTAAATATTTTTAATGGACAGTTAAATTAGGAAAATATCAAGCTTGCACGAAAGGGGTGAGTTCCACATTCACTATGAACGCGTAATACGACAAACTTTACTGTACTGCTGACTCACCATCACCGGTATAATAATGAAATCGTTATTATTTTTGTCTTGCAGGTCGTACTTATCGTAAACGTCGCGTCGAAGTGCGGCTATACCGGACAATATGAAGGCCTTGAGAAGTTACACCAGAAGTACAAGGACCGAGTAGGTTATTGTACTGTGCTCCAATACCGACTCTTATCTGAAGTTTTGTAGGATTGTTCAAACGAGATTTATTTGCTAGACATCGCATATGATAACGAGTGATGACTACGAATCGGTTTGCTCGATTATCATCGTATCTGTGGTTGACTGATCTATTTCTGGTGAACGACAATTTTTAAAAAAGATATTTTATGTCTGCGATCATCATGATTTATATGCCGACGTAGTGTATATATAGTGTTCTGTTTCACTTTCAATCAGTGACCGTACGTATGCGAGGAATACCCGATTTTTTTTATCAACAGATTACACAAACTTATGTATGAACCAGTGTTTGTAGCTCGGTTTAAGAAGAGAAACTCGCAGGACTGCATTGTCGATTGTATCGTACGGCGCGTGCGGCGCAGAATTAGGGAGTCTTTAGATAAATTAAGAATTTTAATATGATTAATCTCTAATTCATTTTAGGGCTTCGCTATTCTCGGCTTTCCGTGCAATCAGTTTAAATCACAGGAGCCCGGAAATGAACGAGAAATCAAAGAATTCTGCTCATTGAAGTATAACGTCACGTTCGACATGTTCAAAAAGGTGAAAAGGCATTTGAATGAGATCATATGATTTAATAGCACCAATATTATGAGCCGTATAAAGCTAGACTGGGGTATCTGTTCCGCGGTAAGATTCAAACGTGGTGACGCATTATGATGAAACTAAGTCGCCTTACGTGCCGTTTTGAGCTGGAGTTGCTTCGCGAATAAAGGCGCCTCGATAGAATTATCCCTTCGTAACAGCGCCGACAGTCAAGTACTGTTCCTAGAAGCGTTTAAAGATAGATTTGAATACGACATTTGTAACATTTACTAAATGTGGCTCATCGTTTATGTAACGGCTTGTTGGTCAATAAATGTCCATGCATTACAAATTACTAGTTTTTACACATGGATTGTATGCGTGAAAATAGTTTATATGCATTACAATAGTAATTAATATGTGATGCGTTTGTTGCAGATTAACGTGAACGGCTCGCACGCAGAACCACTTTGGGTGTATCTAAAAAAAGAGCAGCATGGCTTTCTTATCGATGCCATAAAGTGGAACTTCACCAAATTTCTTATCAATAAAGAAGGTTGTTTTATTATCTGGAATAGAGCACAGATGGATTTGCATTTTTATACTTCTCTCCTTTTGTCTCTCCTTTTATTACGAATTTCCTCGAAATTCGGATCGGGTCATGCTTTTCAGTTAATGATATCCTGTTTAATTGAATAACGTGGCATTTACACATGATTTTATCACTATGGGCGATGTCGCCAACAGTAAGCTAAGGTTAGGGATTACGTTCTTCGTTAGACTATAGGCAGTACCCTACTGACATTGAATCTGCACACATGAAATAGCACGCAAAACTCCAGGTGTCAGCGCTTATTGTCATTAAGATTTTCTTTTTTGCTGAAGTAGTTCTCAAATGATATACACGATATTTCATATCTCAAGGCTGACCAAGAGTAAACATAAACTATTGTACGCACCTATTTCACTGTGTATGCATCTGCGTTACTGCTGTTCGTTACAAGAGAAAAGCATAGAAACAGTCGATCGTTTTGTCTGTGTTTTTGTTTCAGGCAAACCGGTTAAGCGATTCTCGCCTGCAGATGAACCGGTTACTCTGGAAGCAGATATCGAAGCTTTGTTCGCTTAAGTGGCGAGCGAATCACAGAGTTAGCAACGGGCTCATCGTGAATGCTACAAGACACTTCTACCTCGATCGGGTTGAAAATAGCAAACAAATCTAAGAAAATGAAGATGTGACTATTCATTGATAGAAATGAGCGAAAAGGCGCACTTTTTTATCAAGGCTGCAAGAAAGGGGTTCGATGCTGACAGCAAAAAAAGATAGTGCGGTAGAAATTCTGAACAAAATAGATTGGACGAACGAAAATTCGTAGAGCTGGTTGTTGCCTCAGACAGTGCTATCGATAGATAACTCCATTTAGATTCAATGTCGAATAGAAAGTGCTCAAACATTTGAAATAGAGTATACGAACTTAATTGAATGACAGTAACATATTTAGTCAGTGCAAAACGATATCCAGTCCGTCTTATCGCAAAGCATGCGATAACGGCACTGGCGGACGTTTTGAGTCACACGGCAGAGGCCTTGCGGTAATTTACCAATTCGTAACTAAAACGTTTGAAAATGAAAAGTATAACTATTTATGGCATGCTATTATGAATGGAAATCCAGGGACCTTCTTCCGTGCAATAAATTAAACATTTTTTACAGAACAATACATTTTGCCATAATCTTGTGGGGTTAATTTGTTTGTAGTGTGTTCAATTGTCGTATGTATCACTTAAAAGTGTTCCGTGAACACGTCAGCCAAATTACTTAGTCCATAACTACATGGATTCTATTGATGGAATTATTTAACAGTGATTCATTTTTTTAATCATATCAAGTCCGTGAGCTCTATGAAAACAAATATCCCACCACTAGATACGAATCCACGGCATATCGAAACAGTTTATCAACAAATGTAGCCACGTCTGCAAAATAAACAACTATTCACAGCATAAATTCGTATAATTAATTATATGAAAAAATAATTTTTATGAGATTAAACAAGGTCTGTAGAAGAACAGCACAAAAGATATACTTTTTTTCCCGGTTTTAGCTATCCAAAGACATGCTCTGGCTTTCGCAATGACTACTCAGTGATGATGACTGCTATTTGAACGCTATCTAAACATAATTCAGATCGGCTTTTCATCTACAAATTTGGCGAACTCGAAAAATCATAAAGAGCAGAAACTAATAATTCGTCGCTAACACAAAGCGCATAGAATTTTTGTAGCAATCGATTTTCAATTCTTAAATTACATTCTCAAACACTGGTTTCTGACGACTGACCCAATTATAATTCCAATTCCTTTCATCTTAGAGATGTGTCTTTTCGTTGCTGGAAATAGGGCAATTAATGCGCTAAACGAGCTCGAACTAAAAGAATAAATTCTTTGTTTAGGTTTTCTGGCACTATGAGTATTCCGAGAATCGAAAGTATCGCCTTTAGGGAAAAGACCCGATTTACCTAATTACGATTTAGTCCGATTTACCTAATCAAGTTTTGCCCAGATTTCGACTACATTCGTAGGTTTTTTAAAGTAGGTTGTATATTTCTTTTAAATATTAAATGTATGTGGTCCGGTTGAGGCTAGAACGAACGAGGCATGCAGACTTCTGTAACAATTACTTCTCGAAGCTTTACTTATTATTCTAATGAAGCATTTTTTTAGATTCGCGAAAACTTAAGTCTCAAATTGGAGTTCAAAAACATATATCATGCACAAAAAGGAAGAATTCCTCACTTTAAAAATGGTTTTGGAATTAGTAAGAATTTATACAATACAAAGATTGTAGGAAACGATATAGAAATTACTCTTTGATGTGCCAATTATCTTCTAATCAATTATATTGGTTTGGTAAAAAAAGATTTATTGTTTTTAAGCCAAAATACTAATTATCAACCAAATACGTGCCAATTTGACGCGTGACGTTTTGCTATTTTTCTGGTTAGACCTTTCTATCATCATTGTGGAACTTCTGTGATCTCCAAGCAAAAATTGCAGCAAGCGGTTCTTGTATTTTTTCATTGGCATTAAATTTGCACACTTAGAGAAGTTTTTCGGATACTGAAACAGATGGTGGCTTTATGGTTTATGGTGCAAGATTTGGGCTACATTGTGGATGCATAAAAATTTTTGACCCAAGTTCTTCCGATATCTTCCAGGTAGGTAAAGATGTATGTGGTCTGCCTTTGCCATAGCGGGAGAGGATGCCCTTTCTGTACACTAATTACCGTCGATTTTTTTTTCCAGTGGACTGCTGTAATCTTATTAATTGTTGACAGTAGAAGTCGAAATCAATCAAGCAATTTATGTTAGATAGATAATTAGAAAATTTAATCCTACCGAACACATACAGTAGCCAATCTGATTTTTGCCATAGATTTTGGAGCATATCTTTCATTTACGCATTATTATCGTATCCCATCCACATTTCATCATTCATGATTTACATATAGCTTGATTTCGTTGCGTTTTTGCTAAGTTTCATGAATGGAAGTATAATCGAGTAGATTCTTTTGCGTCAATCTGACTTTCAATCAAACTTTGAATTTTTTCTTATCCAGCTTTCTTCGAATGGCTTTGGTAATGGATATTTAGTTTCTTGACGATGTCATGAATAAGTGTCTATCGATCTTGCTCAACTTTTGCAGTAATTTCATCAGCTTTTTTCGTAATTGGGTGATCTTTGCCTGGAGCATCTTTCACATCGAAATTTCTTGAATGAAACTGACAGAATCATCTTTGGGCGATTTCTTCCAATGGCGCGTCTTGGACGTTTATGACTTAAGATATGCGGCTTTAAAACTACCTAGCTAGAAAACTGGTAACTACTTTTTCGACGATCAAATAAATCGTTTTTTTTTTCATATTTTCATCACTGCTTTTAGAAAGCTCGTTATCGATAGTTATTGTACACTCTGTACGATTGGGATCGTTGACGCAGGTCATCCGCATTAAGACGTTCATAACTAGGGTTGTAGAGGAAGCTTAAGACTGCATCATCAAGAACACCGAAAGAAAACAGTAGTATAGGATTGAGAGCACGTCTTACAAGTGGTCTGATCTTGCAACAAGCTTGTATGTACTGGCTGAGTGCGTGGATGATATCCCTAAAACAAATCATTCGTGTCAGTTAAAAGATCTTGCCTACTTTCTCCTATAAGCATTCTTCTAAAAATGACCCGTGTCGCTATATAGAAGGTTTTATATAGGAGGTACCTACCTACATATTTGTCAGACGAACTATCACTAAACGAGTATCATTTTTTTTTACTATAGATTAAAGTGAAACTAAACAGAAAAGTTGGAATTCTTTATTAGTCATGTGGCTTCAATCAGCTTCAGAAGTAAAAAAAAGATACTCCACTTTACGTATACGTACACACACATACACGTATCCAGCCGGCGCTCTTATGCGTAGGCATGGTTTTATGCAGGGGCGTTGGACATATTCCCGCTGCACACTTTTGTACTGCGTTTTTTCTACGCCTTCTTTTCTCCGTCTTCAAGACGTTGGTGCTCTTGTTTCTCTCTAAGATGACTAGTAGTATTGATGCGGTGGATCCCCTTTTACTGGAAGTTACGCCATCCTACGCTCATTCTGCCTTTGTAGCAGCCCCTTTAAGAGGCTGTTCTCTTTACCCGTCTTTTTTTCTAAGACAAGCCGCGCGTCTGCTTAGATCACTCAGTCAATACCTTTAGATTTTCTGCTGTTTGGGTGGCAGACCATACCACGGGCTGGTCCCGGCGGCCACGGAAGTTCTTCCTTAATTATGAGGGGTTCTTCCGCTTGTCTACAATGTCGCAAGCGACACCTCTTCTCAGACCTTCCGCCCCTTTCTCCTCTAAGAGAGCGCTGAGCTAACAGCGTTACTCTGCTACTCAGAGCTTCACATGTGAACGCAATTCCGACTGCCAACAACCCTTTCCCACCGACACTGACGGCGAACATTACGGCAGTTACTACAGTTTGCTATCAGGAGTTCCACAACCCAGCATACCTTTTCCGGTTTTTCTTTTCCTTACACTTTTCGATTTTACACACACGCGCATACTTCCCAAAGTTCCGAATTGCTCCTCTCTTGGCCGTCCGGCCAAGAACTCGCCGAAGTCGTGGTGAGCCGACTTACCGCGGGAGCTGGGGCACCGCTCTGCTGTCCTATCCGGTGGGTCGGAACCAAAGAAAAAGGGTGAACGGAGCAACGGAGGACAAGTGGGGTTGATAGAGGGGCTTAAAAACCGGCTTCCCTTATCCTCACTTCATTCTAGCCAGCGTTCCCTCTCCCAACTGGAGGACTCCATCTTGCTTTCAGCGTGCCCCCGGAGACTCTGCTGGTTGCGGCGCATTCATTGTGACGTTGTCTACCCAACGTTTCGCATCTTGGCTGAGAGTATTATTTTACATCTTCAGCCGTCTTGTCGTTTTCGATTGCAACCGCATTAAACGCGTCGCAGGAGCTTCTGTCACAATAACAAGCAGGTGGCCCAGTGAGCGTGACTGCAACGCTGCGTTTACTATTATTTTGTATCCATCCGTGGCCGGTGTTCGAGTCGCAACGGGCATTGTCGTAAATCTTTGCAGTACCGCAGAGAAACATCGTGCGGCATTACCGCTGGTGACTTAGCTGGCTTTTGTCGACCTACCTGGTCCGTCGGCAGTCCGTGCTGTGTATCATTGGAACAGGCTTAAGTGTGCGAGATGTGCGCGGAGTTCAGCAGTTTCTTGGCTGCCGTCGTGGCGATTGTGAACCAACCCAAGAAACAGATCGGGGTAAGTAGGTGGCGGCTTGTTAGGTGAAATCCTTATGCTGCCTTAATAGTTGATTAAAGGCAGAGCGCGATACTGGACTAGCAGAGCTCTCTATATTGTTAATAATAGCATCTGCCCGCCAAAGCGGCGTTAATTATTGGCGCGCTTAGAGGAAAGCGCTGCTAGTGCACAAAAAGTAAACTGTACATATGAAATCAATTCATATCACAAATGCCATTGCCAGCACTAAACTGAAGCTTATCGCAGAAAAAACGGCTGGCCTTTACTTGGAAAGTTTGAAATCGGCCAAGTCCTTCGCTGGCGCGCCAGGTACAACTTTCTCTGAGTAAAATATGGATCGCCTATCGTAGAGGTCAATTGTATTCTAGAAAAACACTCCACTGGTCACCATCATAATCAGCTGGGGGAGCAGAGTATGTTAGGGTGAGAATTTAGTCGGTTTCGCAACCTCACAATAGGAAGCGTAACTGGTGTTACCGGCGGTGAAGAACAACGGATAAACAGAACGGGCTAATGTTCAATCAACTAATGGAATGTCCGATAAGCAGTCTAATTGTATCCAATGAAGAAAAATCTAGGCGTAACGAGCTACCGGTCCAATATATCAGAAGGACTCTTAGTTAATCTAATCTCGTTAAGTTCTATTTTATAGGTTGAGCAAAAGCGCAAGGGCATTACCAAAAAGCCTTTGGAATTGCGATTAATACGACGAGACAACTGAAAATTAATTGAGCGTACATTGAAAGAGAACTTCAGCCTTTCGTTATTCGCCTGTTACGCTGTCTGATAGTCGGATATTTTTCGGATAGTTTTCAAACTACGAATGGATCGGCTTGAAGCAGCCCCTGCCAATGGCATACAAGCGCACTTCGGTGGCCGCGATAGTATCTACTTTACATAATGTTTCTCGTGACAAGTTATTGTCACGTGCCGTTGGTGCTTACGTGTGAATAAACTGTAGAATGAACGCCATTATGAAATTCCTATAGTCGTGCTTGAAAACGCATGTTATGCTTTCATTATAGACCTGTCTTCATGCTAAGAATGAATGGGCCAATAGCTTTCCTAATCATGTGTAAGTAAAATACTTATTAAAAACGCTCTTGTATTGCGATAGGCGCGTGTGTAAGGAACGCACTGTATGAACGAACGAAATCAGCGACCAAGAGCGACAAAAATCGATAGGAATGACGCATTTAGCAAAACGTTGACTATAGTTTAAAGGGTACCCGTATCAAATAGAAGCTTACTTTTTTAGAACGGGATAAGATTTCCTCTCTTCTTTTGAGGATCGTTTCTGATTCGTCTTTCGCTATTGTAAGCCAACGTTTCTCCCACTCCGTGTTTATAGTATGTATCAAGCGCAATATTTAACACTATTCATATGGGCTTGCATATGACAATACCTGTGATCATTTTAATGAAAAACTCCTTATTAGTTTTATAGTTTTCAGGCATCTTGCATGGAAGGGATAGTAGTTAAGTGATCCCAGCACAGAACCTTGCGTTCGACGCTTATGGTTAATGGTTAATAGAACAAGAAGCCACTGTACAGCCCAATGTCGCAGACCTTCATTAAATGGCGTGTCCTTTGGACCCAGTCACATTATATGTGATCCACTAGAGAGTATATAAAATCTGCTTTGGTATACACATTGTGTATATTGTATATGTGTTTGTACGATTGTATAAACACACGCCCTAATACTGCATTTGACGGGAAACAGTCTTAAATAGAAATAGCTTTTATATCAAATGTTACGCTAGTTATATAGGCTCATGCCGAGGAATTGTCGGAAATGAATTCTTCACTAAAAGCGTCAAGATTCTCACGCACCATAAATCACAATTGGTGTAATATTGAGAGCCAATTATCCGTGTTATTTCCTCCTCTGATGAGGTAACGTGCAGAAATTATTGCCGCGAGACGTACGGAGATACAAAGATAAGTGCATGGTGCTCAACACGGCCATTTTACATAACGATTTTGGGTCAGATTTTCCGTTTTTAGTTTATCCTAAATTCATTCCTGTCTAATCTACTTGGGAAAGGTAGCGTTGGCACACTGTTACTTCGTATTTTTTGTGCCGGATGTCTGTATACTCAGATTTTCGTATATGGATCGAGAAGACATGCTGCATCTACCTAGAGTAGTTTTACATTTGGCATTGACGTTTGACACTCCGTCAGAGGGCTGGCTCCCACTAGGAAACGAACCGTGTGTTTATGCGCGAATCCTAACCTTGGCGATCATGTGTTCGTAAAATTATCAGACAAGTGCATTACACATTAAACTATCGCCGGAATATGCTCTTTCTATATGGCCATTCTTACCAGAATACTGAAATCTCCATCCGTATCTTTATAGCTCTAGATAATCCTGCACTCGTGAGCTCCGCCAGTCGCTCTCATCGTTCGCCGCTGCGAAGCTCCCAGTATCACTAACTGTTACCTCCGTGATGCTCACCGGGTGTTGTGAGCAACTGGTTTACCTAGTTAGTTCATTACTCTACCATAATATATTTGCCTTCCACGAACAAGAAGCAGGCGCATAGAACAGGACATTTTGCGTTTTTTCAATGTTCCAATCAACCGACGACAGCAGACAACCAACCCACTGGTTATTAATTGAATTCTAGCTCGGTCATACTCGATCCGCTCAGTTTTCTCTGGTTGATCTTATTGTTTTCGCTTACTCGTAGTTTTTCATCACGTCCTGCCTCCTTCTGTATCGTGATAACCCTGGCTCGCTGGAGTCTTTTTTGCAGAGATCCACTACTTGATTGATTCTGGTTTGCTGCAGCTGCCTACCGATTCAGCGTTTTTACGCCCATATTTTACATAGCCGACACAATCCGTGAAAAAGAAACTGATAATTAGTTTTCCAGTGAAACGTTTTCGAATCAAAATCAGCACCGCCATATCTGAGCAGACTACCACCTCAGTCTCTCCAGATATATTCCACCGATTTTGTTCCTTTGCTGTAAGCTTTGTAGAATGGCAGAGAGTAAATGCGTACAGTTTATATAGAGGGCTTCGAGGAAGACAATTATATAGCCGTGACGGCCTTGTATGAGAAAGGAGAACAACTATCCGAGACAAGTCTTTGCTCCTAACAATACTGGGGGTGAGCAAGGGGCGAAAGTACTTATAGCAAAGTCAGCAATGAGAGAAGGGTTAGAGAAAAGGAAAAGAAGAATAAGTTTTTGACTTCGAAAGGACTGGGCGGCAGGGCTTCTAACGAGCTTAGCAGTGCATCTGTGCGCGTTTGCATGCAAATTGAGCAGTACGATCAATAGGAATTTAATAACGAACTGATCCGAAATTGCAGAGATGATCTTGGCAAAAGCAGTACGAGTTGCTATGGCGGGTAGCACCATTATCTAGAAGGCGTGTATCGACGTACATACACTGAAGAGGCCTTTAGCAAATCATATCAGTATCAATAGCTCGGTCTAATTGGATTTGCATATGAGAAAGACGTGCTCGCTTCGCGTGACAATAGAGCGTTGAGTTTTTATAAGGCCAGCGACAAAAATCAGACAACTACCAAAAAACAGTAAGGTTGACATAGTCCCGATAGGGTGGAGTCGGCTTATGAACTTCCTAGCCTTGACGTTTCTACGTGGCGTTGAATATGAAACAGGACGTCAGTAATCTTCGTTGATGTGTCACAGTTGCCATTTGCTTAAATTGGTTTGTGTATTCTATTCCCTAGTATGTAACATGATGTTGTCACACATCTAGTTGCTGAAAACGCTTCCGTTTGTCACTAAAGTAGACAGTTATTTAATAAATGTCAGTCGCGGCTATCCATAGCATTTTACGGGTCTTCTGCACGATCGTGTATTTTTTTCTATAGAAATCGAATCTTTTATCCGCGCAAGAGTTTTGCCTTGTCTCTAGCTGTCTCCAACACCAATACAAATAGTAAAGTACAATGGAACATCTCCATGTTGCAGATAGGACTGAAAGTAAATAACACATTGGTCCTAATTTTCAACAGTCTCCATACCTACAGATTGTTCTGTAGATCCCGGTGTTTAAGTGAAAGCCGTTCATTTACGAATTTGAATAGAACAAGATTTCGCCGTT
Organism: Varroa destructor; assembly: GCF_002443255.2. Classification (NCBI taxonomy): domain Eukaryota; kingdom Metazoa; phylum Arthropoda; class Arachnida; order Mesostigmata; family Varroidae; genus Varroa; species Varroa destructor. Next base: position 30,737,894 of record NW_019211460.1, on the reverse strand, counting down.
ATTCGCATATACAGTTTGTTTGGGACTTTCTTCATTGTGGTTGCCACTACTTACGCTCAATGAAGTCACAATTTGTTGCGGACTTCCCGATTTATTACGTGATCCGCCATTTTGTTTTCCCATCGGTCGCTCGAGGGTTCGTCGCGAACAAAAGCTGCCCTTTCCTAAAAAAAGTGGGTACATCTAAAGATCGATTTTAAGTAAGCTTCTTACTGTATTGTAAATTAATGTTACATTGAATAGAACTATTTCTTTGACTTAAAACAGCCGAGCGTTAACAATGAACGTTGGATTTTTTAACAGAGTTACCTACGAAACCTGCATCAATTATGTACGTACTTCCTCCACGTTAATACTTACCGTCTGAATGCATATACATATTTTACATGACCGACTCGATTCATAAAAAAGAAAGTGATTATTAATTTTTCAATGAAAACTTGCAGCTAAAATTGTTCTAGGTCGCTTATCTATCTAATCGTTCACAATTTATTGTGAAATAAGGCAAAACATGACAATTTTCTCCATGTGAACGGCGTCAAATCGGCCAAGTAAAAGTATATATATATTATTTAAACATTTCTATTTTTGTAGCTACTTAAAAAAGGGAGCTATAAGCCGGACAGCTGTAAGACATTTTTACCGTCAGAGTCTTATCTCGCGAAAACATGTACTTGCGCCCGCAGTGGCAATTTAGGCAAGACGTTAAACTACGAGCAGTGTACCGTTTTCAAACGGCTCTAAACCGGCCCGGATCAACTTATTGTTGACTTTGATACCTCCACCAATCAAAAAGAACGATCGTTTGGTTATCAGTGGATTGTAAAGGATAAGGTGCGACCTTCAAAGATATGTACAGGTTTGCTAGCGGCTGATGGGCAAGGGACTCATGTAAGGGCTATAGAATATCGCAGACAGTGCGTAAATTGCTACGGCGATCAACGCCGTCGAATTTGCACTATTAGTGGATAGCGCGCTAGGCCTGAACCAATGACAAGCCGCTTGAGTGATAACCTTCAGTTTGCCTCGAAGGTTCTAAGGTAGCAACGGGTAAAACTGTGCACCAAGCAATTTCCCCTCATGTCCTTTCGGAAAGACAACCAGCGACTGCTCAGCTGAAGTAACTTAAACTGGCCCCTTGGTGATTTCGCCCACTTTTCCCGGCGCTCCGAGGCTAGGAATGGAACTAGATGACTAGCTAACTGCCTTAAGTATCAGGGTTGGATAAAGGGGTTCTCGATGGGCGTATTCGGTATGGGTAGAACCGCGGGCAGACTTCACTGTGTTGTAAGCAATTTAGCAGCGTATTTGTCCATCTGTATGGTGGAAAACGAAGTGTTTCAAACAATAGGAGAAACTTCGCATTTGTGTTATTTACGTATCGGGTATATAAGCACGATGCACAGACGTTTGAAGATTTATCAGTGAAAAGTTAGTTGCATATGAGACCGATCATTTAAGCTTTCTACCTGCATTTCAGCCCGCCCCTAGTTTTCGATCCTTGATACTTTTAAACCCAGACAGAATGCACAGCCAGCGGCGTGATCTACTAGCTCTAAGACTGATAATTTGGGTAGCGGATATGGCTAATGTAAAATTTCTATGTGCATCTCAATGTAAGCTACCAATGCTGTATTTACCTAAGTATGGGTTTATAGGAGAACAGAGATAATTGCCGAGGAGCCCTGCGCAACTCAATCTAGTTGAGCAGCTTTCGCCTCACTTCTTTGTTAGATCACTACTATTATTTTTGTTTTGTACGTTCCTCACCAACTCTTTTATCTAGAAAATGCAAATTTGATCTCCCGTTAGATGTATCATTGTCCCAAGGTAGTCACGAATGACGTCGCACAAGTTGACTGCTCTGATCATGTACTTTACTAGAAAAAATCTAGGTACGTCATCGTTGTTTAGAGCCCGCATCGGTCCTTCGCCAAATCCCTATTAGGAAAGAAGCTCGATCAAAAAAAAAAAAGAACATTCATTGAGCCCGTCTCTGTTGGCTTTCTTTTTGTAAGTTCTGCCGTTTTATTTATCTAATTTATCTAAGCTAATAATGAGAAATGAGCAATTAATTAGTCTCCTAAAAAATAAACTTCCTTCTTCTGGATCTACGAGAAGACTACCGCCCTAGTCATATTTCAAAATCCGCTCCGGTGAAGTTAACAAATATTTAATATTGCTTAACATCGTGACGTCTTCTTTGTTGTAATCAGGGATACCGTCCGCTTCTATGAATAGGACTAACCTTGTCGTTAAAACAGCCTTAATTTTTAGGACAAGAACAGGCTACCCGGTTGGATGTCATCGGAAGCTTAATATAGTTTGTGGCATTTCTCTACTTGTCTACGCCCTGTTTCCAACTTACGCTGCAGTGTCTTTTATTGGGCAAAATGAAATTGGTTTATTAATACTTGCGTTCCGTCCGGGATTAACGAAGTCCTGAAAACTTTCATTCGAAGTAATGACTTTATTATTGCACTGCATCATGATTCGTGTTTTTTTTAAGTATGTTTTGTTTGGCTTACGTGTGACCCTGCCTCATTACTTCGAAACATAAATTCCACAGTATATATTGCCTGAGTTTAGTCGAACCCAGCTTGATATCCAGCTACCTTTCTCGACGGTTCTCTCTACGAGCAGTTAGACCTAATAAATAACATACGTCGTATTAATGAAGGACTGGTCCACCCAGTCTTTTTATATAGATTGGCAGGTAAATGCAAGCTAATCCGGACGCACAATATCCCCCAAGGCTGTCTAAAGCCCCCTTTGCGAATGGAGCTCGTACAGGAGGCGACCAGCGTGGTACAGTGATGCAGTAACTTCAAGACATTTGCTAAGTGCCATCCTCGACTAGAGTCTATCTGTGGCGCCCTTGAACTATCCGCCATCACTGATAGCAGAAGCCGCTCTTTGAATGCCGCTGTGACCGCCATCGTTAGACAGATCGCATTGGCGCGCTTTTCAAGATCCTTATATTTCACTTTGCTTGCACTCGGATACGCACGCGTTAACAAGTCACGTTCTGCAAGGTTTTCGCGGACGTCAGCCGGGAACCTCTAGGGTCCACGTATCGGCATGAAACTCACCTGCTATATGCTGGTCTGGGCAAGAGGAGAATTTGAAATGTATTTTGATGATAATTAAGAATTTTACACAGATTTCGCATGCGTAATAGAGGTTTTATGAACATCTAAAATGGCTCAATAGTACAACACTGTGCCGACTATAACGCAATATACAAAAGACAATGATTATAACGCAAGTCACGCCATTTATGGGTCCCGAAAGAGACGAGAAATCATCACTTCAATGACACACTCACTACATAATCTGTGTAAATAAAGGAGGATACTGTATGAACCGTAAAGCAAATCGATACTACCGTAGAGATATCTTTGCTCACTGTTACCTGTGGAGATACGAATCGCATGGAGATGTGCCAGAGCGGTGTGTAGTACGGGATGTTTTCACATTTCATCCCCGTTGCATTACGGCCAACGAACAGCACTTACAATGAGGGGTCGCTGTTCGGCACTAGTCGAAAACACCGGTGTCAATGTCGATCCGATGATGGCAACCTTGACTTAATTCGTTAGTTCAAACAGAGCTTATGGTTTTCTGCTAAAAAAAATTACCTAAACAGAACAGGCTCGAAAAGACCAACAAAACCACGATCGTGCGAATAATTTAGACAGATGACGATACGATAAACCAATAGACCTGCATGCGAAAAATTCGCTGCGAGCCATTATCTGTTACGCTAGACACCATGCAGGAGCTTGAAACTTACTGAAGTATCGACAAGAGCACCTATCGTTTATCGGAACTGGCTGAAGTAGAAGAGTTTTTCGACCGAGGAAACTTCATACTGCCTGTAAAAAATATGATTTCTATTATCATCTCCTTATTGTATACACTCCGAATCTTTGTAGTCGAGACAATATTTCTTAAACAATGCTTTAATAGGTATGTTTCCCTATGGTCCACTAACCATAACGACTAAAATAAATCGTTTTTTTTAAAAAATAGAAAGGTTCATGTTCCAGTTCTAACAAGTGAGCACCTGCTTTACGTCGATGCGTATCGATTCAGCGTCACTAAATGGCTAGGACCTCCAACTAGTCAGTACTCTAGCAAGGCCGTCAAACATTGATTGTTTTTTTGTTTACTCGTATAATGCCGGCTCCATTTGTCGGCCGTCCGATCCTAGTTTGATTTGGTTTAGCTACTGTCTAGGCATACCCTTGTGGAATAATCGGAACGTTACATCTACCGACACATAACAGCAGGTGATACTCATAATGGTAATGATAGGTGATGATGTCGCTCTGAACTGATTTCACAAATAAGAAACAAAATCGCTATGCAAGCTCGAAACAGCAAGGCAGCTCATTTCTGCATAAATACTGTTTAAATATTTTTATATATTTTCTTATAGTATCTTATCTTATATTTGCGTCAATGCGTGCGTCATGTGGCTAGGATCTAACGAGCACTGGTCAATTTGAATGTTGAAAACTCAAGATAGTCTAGATAGCCGCAACTACATAATATTTTTTTCTCTTCAATGTGCTCGATGTTAAAGTGTTATAACGATACCGGTGTTATTTTAATGTTCTACGCATTGTCTACGTTCGTATTGTTGATACATACAGGGAGCTGTGCAGCATCACTCAATGTGCGGCTCTGGTGCGCTGCAGGAGTGCCGCGAGCGCTCGTCCCCAATCCACCAGGTTCCCCAAATTCCAGTCACAACCCAGGTAACTAGAAAAATGGTCACTTTTGTTTACTCATTGGCATTAGCGCAACAGGCACAAGCATCGATGCTGGTTTTAGTGACAACTGAATAAACGTGAACTTATTTTTAACTCCCAGATACATCCACCGTTTTCTATTCCACTATTTCTATCCAAGCTATTTTCTAGAAAAACTGCGTAGATATGTCGTATGTTGGCCGGCTTTAATACATAGACAATTGATTTATGATGACTTAACGATTTTTTACACCCTCACTTCATAACCATTTTCAGATCTCGAAAAATAAATCGGAGTAACCCATCGCTAGTTGCTGACATTCATGATCGCATCATGTAAATTTTTCGTCGCATTTCCGGCATTTCTGCAATAAAATCCTATCAAAATCCAGATCGTTTGTTTCTTGCATTGTAATTAAATACACTGTGTGTACTTCGCCAGAGGGTAACTTCACAGTCCCATGAGGCCCTGGGTAAGATAATATCATGGTTGTGCTTTAGACCTGCATTGGGTCCTCTTTGTGCCATCATCGTGTAACTCCTAGATGATCAGTTTCTGACATTTAAATATTTAATGAGGCAGGCATGTCTGAGGACACTGCTAAAGTGAGTCGATCCATGTCCTTTAGGGGATGTAAAGTAGATAGGATGGTCTGACATACATAGGCTATCGCTGGACCGCTCATTGTTTCACTTTAATGTCAAATCATAGTTAATTCTCGGACGAATACACGAAGATAACGAACGACAAAAACCAGGTATCCAAAAAAACTGGATGGGCAGCTGTTAGCTGTTTTTAACGACTCGAGACCTTCTCCGCTTAAGATTCTGGGGAGAATATTTCAAGTACCGTCTGGTAGGTAAGACGTATCCGCGTTAATGAAATAGACATACGACTTCGTTGACGAAGGAATGCGCAAGCAGGCTTTTTCAGCGAAAGAGGTACTTTAACCGTATTCTACGAGGTGAAGCTACACGCTGTGACTCCCTCTATTGAGTTTAACCTAGGTTCTAAGTTAGAAACTCTTTATTATAAAGCAGACCTGGTCTTAGTTTTACCCGTCACGTTACTTTTTATATCTCCAAAGTTATTAAGAACAAAACTCAGAGATCCAGGTATTAAGACATTTATGCACGGCGTTACAATATTTCTTAGACGCGAGACTCAGATCTGGTTCAGGTGGTTCTCGGAACTCATATACAGGCATGCTTTCAGGATGCCAGAACTCTCTGGCCTTTTGTTTTACCAAAGTTGTGAGTAGTGATTTAAAATGCCTGAATACTAATCTAGCAATTTGATTGCAGCCAGAATTAATCAACTATTTGTTGCCGAAATGTCCTTTGCATTTATTGTGAGAGTGAAGGAGTGTTAGACAAATTGGTCCTTATTTTACATCTAAGTCTTTCCACATAAGCACGGCTGGAAGTCCTACTTAAAAGTTTAGCTGTGGTAGAAAGCCTTTTTAGGATCACATAATTCCCGATTTAGTTTTCAGGCAAATCTTTACTAATAGTCGTAGTTATTCATTTCGTCAAGTGTTTTGGTCATACTGTCGCCAGATATTCTCATCAGCAGGTAGAAAAATCTCGATCAATAGTTTAGTAAGGATCGTGAACATTTACAGAGATCAGTACCAGGGGAAGTATTGCCGGACTCACGCAAAAGCAACTTTCAAAAGCCTATTTTTTTTTGCTGCCCTCTTACAATTTCAATGCCAACATGTAGACGGGCTGCCCCGCTTAAGCGTAACTAAATAAAATTGTTTGTAGTATTAATGGCCACACTCATGATAGAACAGGCTTTGCCGGTATAAAACGAACAATGTAACCTATACATTTGACGACCTTTTATTGATTGCTGTCTAGCAAGACATATACGGATAGGGCACGCAGAGCTTTAGGCGTCCTGTAAAAATTACAGCAAGGATCTACAACCTTCGACACTGAAGACTTCGGGATAACCTATCGTGAGGAACATCATTGACATCCATTACACATTTACTACAGAGACATAACATTAAAGGTGAAGTTCAGTTGTACAATGTACACAAGAATTTTTATATAAGTTTCCATCACTTTCGACATTTGATAAAAGCACGTTTATCTTAAAATTAAGAAAAAAAGCAGGACTGATGGTGGTTTATAAGCTATGTTTGTATGTACAATACAGCAACGGTGTGTTACTAAGTTCAAAATAGTTGGCCACATATTTGAGCAATATGGGGCTTTCCTAATTACCTTCTACCCGAATTTATGCTTGATTTGGGAAGATACACTGTAGCCCTTGTGTCAATTTTTCGCCGAGTCTTACTGCCATCCATGTGACAACATTTAATATACACCTCATGACCTTAATCAGGTACAGATACGACCGTATTTATATATTTTTTCCATTAATTGAAATGTTACAGTTCGTTTTGTGTATAATCTAATATTAGCACCCTGGCCATCTAATCCATCATGTTACGTAAATTGCCAACCGAGCTCAAAAAAGGCAAGTTTCCTCTCCTTCACAGGTTCCGCTCGTGATCCATGAACCAGCGATGAACAGGTAGTGTATTTACTATAATGTGTACAATGTCGATTATTTGGACATCAACATAACAAATTAAATTTAGAGAAACTATGTAAAATTGCGACTACGTTAACCGAAAAACGCTGGCCAAGTTCCAAGAGACTGCCATAACGTTTCATGACGCCTTGTGCATGACGTTCCTGGTATATCATTTCCGGACGTCTTGTGCGTGACCGTCTTACCATATCGTTTCGTAACGTTCAATGGGTAGCGAAAGTGTCGCTCTTCACAAGCGGAGTACTGCGTAGGCTTTATTGTTCACGAAGCCGCCAGCTTTTTAGGAGAGGGCCAACGTCGAGAAGCCTCATGGGGTAGCGGCGCGTGCTACTATTCCTTTCACCAGTCAGCTCGGGCGACATATTCGTCTGTGCGAGCCTTCAAACTTCCCGCCGGTCGTATACTCCCGTCTTCCTGTGTTGGCTTCTATTTCTTTTTTCATCCGCCTTCCGTCATCAAGTTTTATAGCCCATATTCGGTTCCTCACTTGCGGAGTTCGATACTGCCAACCCATTAAACCTACGAAATATCCCATTAATTTGGATTTGCTATTATTTTAATGTTTGTTCTATGATGAAACTTAGAGTTTATAATATCTTGTATCCTTAAACGTTGGATAAATATAATTTACAATATATATATATATATATATATAAAATACGTATAGATATTGGAATAGTCGAAGAGACATAGTTAACTACGAACACCGCAAATGCAGACCTCTAAACACTGTGTATGGTCATAAAGCCCCTTTACGTTTACAACGAAGATGGTGGTTACCTATAGGAAGATTAGACCTTGAATTTATTATGAGGTCTTTATGTTGTTCGGTTTTGAGGTTACCTTTTTGGGAGAAGGCTTTTGCTGCTAGCTTTATGTCTAGCTGCGTTGCCAAAGTTTGAGATGAGAAGATGAAACTGGCAAGACTCAAGCGTGCTTGTCAGATGGGCTTAATTGTCGTTACGCTATTCCTTGACCAGTTATTAATTTAACTAATTGTAACAAGATAAAAATCGATTGAGCCAGTGCCATATCAGTGGTGGGCCTTACGCATAATTCCAGATTTTCGAAAAAATGACAAATTATAGGATTTCCCTCCTCCTCCGAGTTTTACCTCGTAGTAATCCAGATTTAGTTAAGTGATGACAAATTGTAGCAGGCTTTATATAATTGGATCATGATACGATTAAATTATATGTACACTGTATTTTTCGAAATTGTGAATTATCAAAATAAATTACGCAGAAGTACGAGTTTATGGACTTGGAGCAGAAATTAGAACAAAATTTGAATGCAAATCTAGGCTGTATATTGAAGATGCAAAAGCCTTTGTCGATTTACTGATGAAAAACGCGAACAATCAACTGAATTGTTATTAAAAATTACTCGCGTAAAATATTTTCTTCGAAGAAAATATTTTACGCGAAGATAGAAAACATCGATTCGACAACAATAGTAACAATGTCGTAGAACTCTAAATCGTATTTGTCCACTATTTTTTAAAAATTAAGCTATGTTTCATGTAAACTTTCATTCAATGTATTACCGATTTTCTAGTAATACGCCTTTTCTTCGCGGTTCTATTTTTATCTTCGTACTTGGAAAGATTGAACCCAGGTTGAAGTTACTAGTTACCATTACTTTATACAGGGATGTATTTGTAATTTGTTCGCTCTGTCAACTTTCTTGTTACGACGAGTTTTTTTTGGGTAAATATGTGTGATTTCACCACTTTTCGCTTTTTGCTTAACCTTCTATTGACACTGCAGTGCAGAAGCGATATGCGCCAAGTTACATGTTTCCGAAATTACAGTTTCTATCGGTAGAATGGATATCGGCGTCTCACGCACCTATGGGCAAAGATATATTCTCTAGTGAGCTCCATATTATAAATATATATTACATAAGACTGGCCCTGATTCTTGGAATGATCGGTGTTGACTGTCATACACTTTGTTTGCCTGTCGGCTCATACGCATAAAACGGGCTGCTTTCAGAACGTCCAACGGATTAAATGGGCTAAAATGAACTGATCATTAATTTACGTGAGAACAGGTAGTTTCAGAAGTGAATGTATAGTTAAATCACCGATATGTCGAGAGATGATTGATTCAATAGCGTGTTCGCGGACAGCGTAGCTGTATAGCTCAGCTAAACAATGCCTTGGCTTACCTAAATTGAGTGCTCAAACAGTATCCGTAAAACTCGTTCCTTTTCGGCTGGTAATTTGGAGTATTTTCTTGGCTTTTGAGTTTTGTCTTTACGCCTGTTTGAACAGTTTGATAAACATCTCTTTTGTGGAGCATCCCTGAGCTTCTTGCCGAACGTCATAGTTGTGTTTTCTCCACAAGAATTAAGCCCTATGATACGGTTGTACTCAGAGATATAGAAGGCAATAGGTTGCAAAACTGAGGAGATAGGTATCTACGCGTATTCGAAATGGGTGTCTGTGGTCAACCCGTAATAATCAATCCGGTTTTTCGACACGAACGATTTTTGACCTTCCAGAAATGACGTTAGGGAATATTTTAGACCATTGAGGGGCGTGCGCCGCTAAAAGAGGGCGAGACATGCTTAATGTCCTCTTGAGTCGTAGCCATCCCATCAAAAATGTCCATTAAATCTTATTCGCATTATGCACAATGTTACATATATATTTCGCACTAAACTAATACAACTACTGTTGTACTGTTTCACGTGGTGGTACCATTAAAAAAATCCCTTAATTATTTAACATAATTCTCTTAACGAGAGGTAAGAAGAGCTGCCGCATTCTATGAGCAAGTTTCGTTGCTTACGGAGCACTGCCTAGCTACGAATCCAGGTGGTGGTGATCTGTCGGAAGCGTGAACGAGGAGCTATCATAGTTTCTTGTCCGGCTTCATATCCGTCTGTATCTGAAGAAGGGCATAGCATAGCGTAATGTGTATAGATTGAGTTACAAATAGCGGCAGTTGGATGTATGGCCGAACTGACGAACACCCCAAGGGAGTCATCATGGCGCCAGCAGCCTTCGCTGAATTTTCTTCCGTTTGACTGGACACCGAACACAAGGCGTTACCTTAGTCTACTCTATTCTAAGATAACCCCGCTGTATTAGTACGTTTCCGCTGTAAGCCCGGCAGTTATCTCTAGAAATAAAGACGGGGGAAAGAATAAGGTGGCTTCTTTACAAAAGCTACCTGTTCTGTCTGCAGTATGGCTAGCGGCGAATTCGTTGATTTTTAGTTTTAGATGATAGTTCGTTTGCTAGCTGCTTTTCAGAATACCTCAGCAAAACAGTCGGTTAAAAAAAATTATATTATAGCGTCCCGAACGGTCGCTTTCTGAATTCGAGCCGTCAGAGCGCTGCGCTATCGGGAGAACAAAAGTGCAACAGGGAGAAAGGTCAAACCCGTGCAATTGTAGAACAGCATCCAATACCGGTGTGGGCATTGCCCTGACATTGGTATTCTGCAAGCGTTTTCTTTTCCATTTCTTGAAAACCAAAAAGGCGTCAGGCCGTTGGGTCGCGTTTTCCGAAAAACTTGTCTGATTCGAAGCAGTTGTAAGGCTAAAACTACGGCTTACGAACAGCTGCAGCCACAAAGGCCCTCAGTGCAGGGTGTGATTCCAAAATAGAGATGGGTCGGGAAACCACTGATAAAAGGGATCATAGACGAACATACTCCGAAATTAGCCAGCTGTTGAGTGGGTTTAGACAAAGGGACTGTGTAAAGCCGGTTGTTTTATCAATTATGGCCAAAAACTGCCTTTTCCGGATAGCAATAGTACAGGGGACGAACATATAAGTAAATTAGAGCATAGACGAATCTCGGGAAATTTGAATTCCTCGCCGCTTAACTACCTTAGCCAGGAAAAGGGCAATAAGCGTTAGGGGTAAACGTAACGTATTGCGTTTAGAAGGTGAATACCCAGCCAATTAATAAGTTAAGCTTCAGCTATCTGAACATAAATTATAAAACATCTGATGGCTTTGTCAGCCTAGAGTATGTTTTATAATTAAAAGGTAGACAAATCTAAAACCTAATGTTTTAGATATGCGTCCGATACAAACAGACTAGTGAGACCACAAACATTCAAGCTGATTATATGAGATTCCAGGCTAAACCTTCGACGTTGCTAGCCAGCTCTAGCAAACTATGATGGACGGCGTAGAATTTTTATCTGCGAAAGATGCATTTGAGTTGTAATTATCCACATGAAAAAAATATACACTATCTAGCACATGACCATGTGAGTAAAACTGAGAATAGATACTATACTGGATTTTTAATTGGTTTTCATCACCATTAGATTTTCTAATCTTTAGGAGAACGTGATATTCGCTCGATGAGTTCTTGCGGTTTCCACGCTTCAGATACTCGTATCGAGCGACACTTGGGCTATTTTTGTAAATGGATGAACGCATTTGGTTAGGCCGGGATTCACTTGCTTTTTAAACATTCGCGAAGTTCAGTGGCGCCCCTATTAAGAATATGTCTCGAGACAGCACTGCGGATGAAACGTTCTGAGTTCTTCCTCGAGTCAAAATATGTTTCATTTGATAAGAACGCCAGATTTTTAAACAACACGTGAGCTGTGGGATAATAACACTTTACTGTTCAATAAAAAAGTAAACATTTAAAAAAAAACCTGGACAGCGTGTCGCAATAATTATTGTGTAAATTGTTGTCGTTTGTTTTTTTTATCAAATAACGTCTCAGTGCTCTGAGCCACTCCTCAGTCAGAACTGTACAAATTTGAGTTATGATAAACAGCGTAATCTTTCCACAATGGCAATGGCGGAAAAGGAGCCGCCAAGATGTATGAGGAACGTTCACATTGAAAGTACTGATACGTGCCTCCGGAAGATGGCTAACTGTGCCAATGGTGGACGTAATGCGAAATAGTCCAGTCCTATCTTCTTACTTTTAAATAAAATTAACTTGTTCTATGACATACATAAAAGTGCGGAGCCCAGATATTTAATTAACAATAGCAAGTTTCATATCGGAGAATCAAGTCGATAGTTTCAGTCCTACTACGATAACACCCATCATGATCATGATTATTATACGGATTCCCATTGAGTCTGAACTGGCTTTTTGTTCGCCCCTTATGACAAATACTATAGGGTAAGGTTGCACTAAGCCTTTAAATAGTTACGAATTACGCCAACCTAGCCATAGATTATTTACAACAATGAAAGGTGTTCCCTTTCAGTGCAACCCTGCAGCTCAACGGGCATACTACTGATTTGGCTACATAAGTTTTATGCGGCATATTTAATTTTATATCCGAAAAAAATTCTATTCGTACAAATTTGTTGAAAAGGTGTCCATCCCGAAGGCCCAGACAGCCTCTCGTTTGTCTGACCTGATCGACGTTGACACGGACGCCAAGAGCCTTTACCTTCAGCGCTGGATAGCAGACAGTATCTCACTCCCGGAAATGAGTCCGCTGCAAGAAAAACACCGCTAGGCTTGGCCTGTGAACTTCTCTGGCTGACCAGCAAGCGCTTTCTGCGTAACCGAACTCCTTCTAGCGCAAGAAGATTAATAATAATGGCTATTTTTTCTTTCACTTATGAAGATATCAGCGAGACAAAAGGAAAGCCTTTGGGACTACTATATAAATACTAAATTTAAACTTGTCGCAGTCTGTTGCTCATTTACCGAACGAACAATGCTGATAAAATACGATACTAATTTAATACTCTTTGTTAATTGCTCAGTAAACGCTACGGGAGTTATGCCTTTAATAAAAAATAGTTCATTTGCAAATTTACCCAAGCACTAGAGCAACTTAATTTTAGGCTGTAAAGATAACGTTTCGTAGAGGATACGTCTAATCTTTACTTATATTTAAATACAGGTCTGGATATTAGACGATGACCTTCAAATTAGTGAAAGAAGGAACCATGTGAAGAAAAATCTGTATCAGAGCGTATTAAACTCTAGTGAAAAATCCTTCGATGACCACTCAATCTATAAATAAAAATTTCACGTGCTCAAAAGGTTCATTTGTCTGTAACCTCTTTTCATTCTATAATCTACAAATACATATCTGAATATGTATTTGCAGATCATAGAATAAAAGTGTGTAGAATCTGTGTAATCATTCTTTGATTCATCCAACTAATATGTCCGTGCCGGAGATTCTGAGTTACCGGAGCAGCGTCGTATGGGGCGGAGGTGTTTTCACCGAGAAGAATAGCCCCCTGTAAAGAGGAGCTTCCCTAGGGCTGCTTATTTCTCTAACTGTATTGAAAGCACCTGTTGCTGAAGGCATGTCTCGCTATTGCACATTCGACTATAATACTTCGCCAAACACATCCTCTTTGTTAGAACTAGGAGCTTTGGTTCGAAGACATAGCATTTCGTCACGTTTTTTTTTGTTTGCTGCTCGATTAGTCATGTCCAGAATAGTGATTAAAGTTTAACTACTTATTTAATCTGGCTTCTATCCGTTAAGAATCGTTACGAGGTGTTGTGTCGCGGGTTGAGGTTTTGTTAGCACACCTGATCAACTGATTTACCGCACAAAGCGCATGGTAGTTTTTAGAGTTTGCCCCTATTTCAATGCACACAGCGTAGCTAAGAGGCATTATGCTGCGCAAAGGTGCGCGCATCCCATGTGAAAACGTCGGCATGCTGTCAATTTAGTCAAACCGCAAACTGATATCGGAGCGAAGGGACACTAGCTTTACGATATTTATGTCTGTATGTTACGATTGTAGAAAGCCTATTCAATAGATTTCGAGTCGAAGACATAGACGATAGAATTTCTCGTCCTGCATCGTAGACGAACCACCGCGCCGTTGCACCCGTTGTACAAACGTTTACACTGAGAACGTGATCATGTACGCTTTAAAGCTCTAAGCAAGTAGATTTCTAGCGAAGGCAGGAAAACGGGAAGTAACGCTGGCAGGAACCCTTCGGGGGAGTGGCAGAGTGTAGATAGACGTAGCCTAAAATTGCCCTTCACGGTTAGCACAGACGGAACGCTGCGACGTTTGCTAGCAGGCCGACTCGATCAACGTCGAAACGATTCGTAAATAGCGAATAAGAAAAAGAAAATTATTTTGAAAATATTGAAGCCCGAATCTACCAGACAAAACCATAGCTACCGCGCTTTTATAGGGATGCGCTTTAGATATCTGCGAATTGCGATGTGGTTTTTAGCTGAAATATGCACCTAGTTTTTAAATAGCAATTTATGTGCACTCATCTTTGACTTTAGTAATTTATACTTTTTCAACCCGACAAGATCCCTGTTTCAGCCAAATTTCACTAGTACCCTCGAATATGGCGGCCGCTGTTAAAGAAACTTGTACATCTTAAGTTGACTAAGAACACTTCTTACCAAGTTGACACTTACATTAGCACAAGAGCAACACGAACCTTTGAAAGTAGTCGAAATCGTTAAGATTTTGCCAAAATATTGTTCGTTCCCGAATAGCTCGTAAAACAATGAGTTTTTACGGAAATCGATTGAATACAAGGGACGTGTATTTTTGTGAGAGCTTCTTGATTGCTGGCATTAAGATCGACGGTGGTTTTACTGATTTTTATTCATATATATGCATTTTATTTACATGTATATACAGATTTTGATAGAGCTATGCGATGACCCCCTGTGATTCTTCGCGATTTTCTACCCCACTTTCTTATCCAAAACCTACTCGAACTGCAGATTCTAACGGGCCATGCGGAAAGGCATGAGGCTACAATCGAAGAAGGATGCAATGTGTCACAAAAGCGAAGCATCATATGAAACAAATCGTAAAAATATCAAAGACACGTCTTTCTTCCAGCGGCAGTTTGCATTAGTGGTTTTTGGGACCATATAATAATTTATACCTTCGTTAATAAATCTGTCTGTAGCGCATGGATGGAAGTGGTCTGAACCCAAACGACAATAACAATAGAATCACTGGGTTTCTAACTGACAAGGGGATCTTAATTAAAAATTGAACATGATAGCACTGGCTGCGGTGAAACATAACAAACAGCGATAGATTTTTTAATACGCAGAATTTTCGTAGAGATATCGTGTTCTCTCTGAAGTCACTAGGTAAAGTAGGAAATTTGTATTTCGGCGGAAGGCTTGTAGGTTGGCCACCTTTAGTAAATATTATATCGGTTACAATTGGTTTAAATATATGAAGAGACACCTAAAAATGATATTTTACGAAATATCTTAGAGAAGTTCAAGCGGGAAAACAATTAGCTTCAAATGGCCCCGTGTGCCTTAACACATTTGACGGCCAGTGTGAAACAACTCTATCGGTCTATTTTATAATTCCAAGTAAAGTTCCTAAGATTGGTCGGGAGACTAGATACCACTGCGGCAGTACAGAAAATTTAGTAATGTACCATACTGTCTGTCTGTTTCGGGCGATTACCGTTAGTAAAGCTGAATACATACGATGCATTAGCTCAGGTTTACTACCTGTACTATCGTTACTAGTGTCTGTAGGTCCAAATGTCCGAAGTCAATTTTGGCCTATCCGTAGTAGAAGGCCGAGGGGATCTTTGTACGTAAACAAAACATTAACTGAATTTTGTTACAGGATCCTGGCTGCAAGGTGAACGCGAAGGGTTTGATCGGAGGCCGACACCTTAAGACGTGCGTGTTACCTCAGCATTTTACGCCTTTCGGGTGGATCGCATCAACAAAAACTGTAGTTATTTTCTGCAAGGCTCAATCTTCATGACCAGTGCACTATATTTTACGACAGCCCTGCGCCATGTTAGACCAGGCGAACGCCATCGGAAGCCACGCTCATAGGCTCAGCTGTTATGTCCAGCTCACTCCCAAAGACTACCACAGCGGCTGGTTTTCTATATAACAATCTTCGTTGTGCACACAAATCTTCTCATATTCATGTATTGTTGATAGGACTCGAAGTAACGAATTTTTGGTTTGTGTCGTTTAGAAGCTTGGTCGTCCGAGCGACCTCTCCGAGCGGCAAGGCGGTGATGTTGCTGTAATTGCGGGTAGTCCTGTCGCAGGGCCATGACTAAGCAGTTGTAGAATAATTTGCTGTTGTGACAGCCAAAATTCGGTGCCGAACGAATGTTCGATGTTCTAGTGTAAAACGTGTAGCCGCATAAGTTTGTAAGAAACATTGGCGTATAATAACAGTATGTTTGAAACGTTTGCGTTTGTTGAAAATACGGTGGGGTCTCGCTGGAAAGTTGTCTTATTATCTTACTATTACGGTATTGTTTCGTTAAGCATAGTCCGGACCGTACTATTGTAATACTAATAATACTGATATTAAACGATATCTAAAAATTACGAAGCATGGCAGAGCTGTAGTACAGTATCAAAAATATTCCGGGGGGATCACAGTTCAGTTAGTAAGAGCTACTGGTACCGTGGTAGGCTGTTGAGTAATCACCGGTCTATTCTCCGCGCTCTTAAATAGAGACTAGGCACCAAAGCAGTGCAGGGGCCATCGTCGATTCACGGATCGTCGTAACTGAGAGCAGTAAGTAACTTGGCGAACGGTTTCAGTATTACACTGCGGTAGCCTCTAGGGCCACAATAATGATTCGTTTCCTCGAATGGGATAAACGAGTTGATCGCTCCACGTAAGCGGGAAGTTTTCTAATGGTTAATAGCGAAGTACAACTTCGACTAGGCAAGTGGACTAGTAGAAATTGCCTGTAAGTAACCAGTGGAATCAGAAAAGCTCGCTTCGGACCGCTAGTGAACTGGTATGAATTTTCCTAGTAAACCATCATCATCCTAGTAAATACATCATTCTAACTTGCCCTTGGAAGCCATTACGCCTTGTTGCAGCTTTGTTAGCCACTTCGTAGCAAACACTATACGACGCCTGAATGATCGACAAGCTCAAGAAAACCGGTTCTCCTTTAATTGGATGGGGCACAGTTTTCGAACTACAGCTATCTGATGTTTACCATCCACAATAACGAGGCCGCCATGTTTGCGTGTTTCTCATGCACACTTACGCCATCTCTGAGGTGGCGTCATGGACGCTAGAGCTCCTTAATTGACGGACACAAGAAAGACGCACAAAGATTCCTTCCAGGATTTTATATATTTTCGAAAATATTGCCTATCATATATTAATTATGTGATATTCTGGGTGGTATTCTGGGCAAGAGATCGACTCACGTTCAGCAGAACGTAGCGGCAGCTTATAACAAATATGCCGACTGCATTTCAATAACGATATAATCTGTGCCTGTTTTACGTCGTCTACAAATAAATAATTCCTCGCATTTATGCACGTTTCGACAAAAATACGCTCCCCACGGTTCCTTGCGAAACCAATGGCAGGGGGATGTACTGCAAGCGCGTATTCACGTCAGCATTATTACGTTAGCTAATAACAATCGGCTTATTGCTTTAATAGTTTGCTGTGTACGATCTGCTTTGATTCCAAATGGCCCGAACGGGACCTCCCCGTATCACATTTTCGGCGGCTCAAACCTAAGCGCACATAGTGTTAGGCATAAGCTCAGCCCGAATCGTCTCGAGGGTTAGTGGCATCGTATTGTTATTAGGGGCCACATTCTATCCTTTGTCATACATATAAGGCCGTGTTTAAGTCCTATTTTGTTACTTCATTATGAGTCAGGCTGTCTGTGCTCCGCCATGTCTCTATGTCTGATCGCCCTCTTATCTGTCATCGTTCGGTGTGAGTGGACAATATGTTCGCCTGTGACGTAGAGGACGGCAATGTTTATCTGGCTTTTTTGACCTGGAGTTACTTCCGACTGCGACAAACACACATGTAAAAGCACTGAAAAGTTCGACTTTTCACCGCCTATACTTTGCTTCCGCAGAGTGTGCGGTTACCGTGCCGGTACAGAGACTAGGTATCTGTTAGTAGTTTTCTGGGAATTGTAGACTGCCCGACAGGAACTTAATTTGAAAACTACCCAATGGTATAATGGCTTAACGTGCAGTGTAGAAGAACATCGGTAGGCGATTCGAGCAAATACACACATTTTGAAACGAGCTGCTTGCTTTTTTAGCTCAAATAGTACTTTTGCGTACTAGGGTCGTATATCAGTGTACGCTTATTGCAGGAAATACGCCCGATAGTAGCTTATGAATTATGCTACTTTCAGATATCTTCAAATGTGTGTCCGTTATGGACGGCCATTGCCAGTGTCAGATTCAATCGACTCAGTCGATCGCTGACACTTATCCCAGAGGCATAAAGTAAAATTCAATTTTGGTACTATTCTAGGAATACAGGCGCCGTGCGGTTTGTGTTAATGCGACGGCTATGGCGATTTGTCAGGAAATACCGAGAGGACGAATGAGCGGTCTCACGAGGTACAATTCGAATACGAGGATATCTCGACAAACAAAAGCTATAGTTTATCACCTCAGATTATCCAGGCTTTTGTGGAATTATAGAGCGTTACGTAGGCGAGTACCAGCGTTACAAACGTTGGCTTGATTAAGTAATAATAATAATAATAACAACAATAGTAATGTTTTTAGCATCTGTCATATGATAATGTCCTCTAGTCCTTGTAGTCCTCTAGTAGCAGAAACTTGATTCTTAAAATGTTGACATGCCTCCTCAAGGGAGGAAGTGCTAGTGGTAATCCTGCCTCACTATGGAAGGGGCAATTACGATCAACAAAACCAAAATCGAACAACAAAGTGAACAGTGTTCTCGGCCGTAGCCACTATTGTTGACTGAGTCGACGCACGGCAGCGATACGGTTTTCAGAAAATCTGTTTTACCAACCAAAGCAACTTTTCTGAAGAGCTTTAATTTACTATAACTAAAAAGCCCTTTGTTTTTATTCCTTTTTCAAAGTACACGTGTATTAATAGTTTGTGAACCTAAAAACGGCCCGGGTCAAGGACAAAGTACGCGATTTGCAAGCGTCTGTTTAGTAGTGTTTGTGTTTGATCGACAGACGCTTTTGTGCCGTGCCGTGCCGTGCCGTATTTTCGGTTGATTTGACGGAATCCTCCGATTACATTTCTGTTTACCAATAATAACGTGTGCGGTTAACTACCATGTACGTGGTAACTGGCGTTGTATAGCGACAGAGAATTCATAGGAAACCATCAGCGAAAATTCGAGCTGGAGCCTGACGATATCCCTTAAAATTCCTAACGACTCTAACATGAATAAGGTAACCATGGGAACTAGGTAAGAGGGTCTACCGATGCGACTGGGCTCGACTTTTACTGTTTAATACTAAGTGCGTTTCCTCTATAAGATCTCTACTATTAACGAACATAGTTATCTGAACCTAGATGCAAAAAATCACATTGGCTCAATACAAACACCGCAAAAACAAACAAAATAGTCTCAAATAAAGTCATTTTCAATTTAGTTCGGAACACCCACATGATTGTAATAGCATAAATCGATAATCTTATCATTTTCATTACGTCAAACTCAACCGGTATCAATTTGCTCTAATTAAAACAATCATGCGTGTATTGTCCTTGTATAAACTGCGTATATGTGCAGATTTAGTACGCTATACTCCAAAGTTGATCAGAGCAAATGGGTGATACGTTTTAACTGGGAGTATCTGAACGACAGCTTATGCCATTTAGCAAATGCTTCTTTTCATCTGTACCTTAGATCGATCCTACAACCTGTACCTACAATCAATGACCGGCAATTTGCGAAGGCAGATGATACTCAATATTACTTGTAAGAATTCAGTCTCTATCATTGAAAAAGTGAAACGGCTGTCACCAAAATAGCTGATGACATCTGTTAACAACGCATCGTAAAATTTTGCGATAAATCTGGCCTCGATTATACACACATATATAAGACCCAGATATTGTCACTCGGGCTTTTCGCAAGCGAATTTTAGCGGGCCATGAGGAATTGGAAAATTCAAGTGCTCTACGAGTGTGAATTCCAGCTCGGAGATAGCTGATCGTATAACCCCTGTTTTTACTGAAGGTTTTACACTGGAAACATCGTAAGTTTTTCGTTCAAAGAAGCTTGAAGGAAACGCAGAACGGCAAAATGTGGTTGTTCCTAGTACAGGTGCTATCCATTGCAGCTTTAAGAGTTCCGATCCGTTACTTATATGCTGAAGTCTACTGTCAACAACTGAAAATAGATGATGAATGATTTCTGCATAAACAGCCAAGATTACTGAACAGCTCTTACTGCACCACGAGAATTTCGATGGCGGAAATAACGAAAATTAAGTGGCTATTTTTCGTCTTGCCCGCCATACTCGATAGACATTGCCCCTACGGATTGGCATCTTCTTCAAAATCTCGATAACTACGTCATGGAAAAAGTGTTTCAATGGCCTTTTTATGTGTTCGTAGACTCTTTTACCGCATTCCCCCGCACAAGCATGAAATAACAAAGTTCCAAATGGGAAAAGATCCAGAAGGCCTACTTCGATTGAAAGCAAAAAAAGAAGTAAACCTGGGAAAAACCATCCAAAATTAGCGAATATATGAGATTTTTAGCAGTTTTAGCTCTTGTTAGACCATGTTTAGGCATTTGTCGCAACTGTATTCAATAGGCTTTTTCGTTTCTTATTAAAACAATAGCGAAATATTAACTCGTATCCAAATATTTCAAACTATTTTCGAGCAAAAAAGATTTTGATTGACTGAAAACATTAGGCTGTTATCATGAGTGTCCTGTTAGATCGTTCTGTTGAAAAAAGAGGTTTCACTTTTAGGTTAGGGTACCTGCTCCGATCAGATTCAAACCCCCGTTGTATCCAACTGAACAGATAGCTGCGGGCCTAAGGCGCATCTGAGCGGCTACACCGTCTGCCCTAGAGTGCCGTTATCAAGAAGATGGAACTCTTCTCAGAATGATTTCGCATTACGAAAAACAGAGCGTCCACTTCAACGCTAAGACCCGAGTCGAAATTTTTAGCATTCGGAGGAAATTACGACAATGGCTTTCAGGACTATGACAACTTGGCAGGTATCACAGATTGCAAAGAACAATTGCCGAACACAAATCGTGACAACTTACTCACAGACTCGATATATCAGGTAACGATAGTAGACAAAGCTGTCAACAAGTTGCAAAGTACATTTTAACTTAATTTTATTCGTAATCTGAATCCATATTACTCGTAAAAATTATTAAAGAACATAGAGAAACGATTATCATGCCGTGTCTGACGAAGAGAGCCTGCAAGAAGCAGAGGCTTGGGTGTTTACCGAGTTCTCTGATAACGTTGCCTAGGACGTCGATGATTAGTTGGACCACCTTCGAGCGCTGAGCCGAAAATAGAGGCATGAATTTTTCGTTTAGTCAAAAAATGCTGTATACACTGTTCAGAAAAACCGTAAGTTGGAAAATCAAATGAATATAAAGGTAGGCATTATTATGGGGGCTTTATTTTAGCACATAAATTTAATATATTATCATTCTTAAAACGGTTTGAATAATAATTGTCACACATCACCTGAAGCCGCTAGTATTCCAATATGATCGAAAATTTCTACTCGATAAAATTGTGGACAAATTTGTTTAGGCATACTGCATTCGCAACAGGGGCATCGTAAATTTTTTTTTTTACTAAATCATTACGGCAATAGTCCTTTCATACGTTTCGAATAGAGAAACAAACAAAAAAAGCTCAATATTAAGCATCACATATTGTACATTGTACAAATAAAATAATTCAATAGTCTTCTCTGCAGGATCGGAAAAACGTACGTGCTGATTGCTGAAGTGCATCCTATACAATAGCGAACCTAGCACGTGCTCAGTAGTTGGGGGTATTGCCCGCGGGGTCCTTTCATTTTACTTTGGAGATATGGCATACTATGGTATGGTAAAGCTTAAAGTACTTAATAACGATGATGCAACTGCGAGAGCCATCTTGATTGAGAATAATCTTTGAAACTTTCAGGTTCGTTACATTCTTGCTCCAATCTTCCAACACTGAGAAGAATAATCATGCAGCAGAGACGATGGTAGTTCACTCTAATGACCTGAACAATATCTTTATTACTAAAAGTTCCGCGTTAATCAATGCATTATCTATAGAACGAAACTGAAGAGCGGATATCTAGGATAGCACTCTAACATAGAAAATAAGAAATTACCTATTACGCTACATTTACGATATTCGGCACGTACTGGTTAGTCTTGGTTTGGGGAAATCCTCGGTTGCTTATGAAAATAGTGAGCAGGTCGATGCATATGATCAGATTCGTCCTAAAATCCGTCTATATTTGCCGCAGGATGAGATTGCAGAATTTTCTCGGAAAAATAATGCTTGTAGACTTTGCCTCACCCTCTATCACAGGAGAAAAGCGTTGGCTTGAACGATCAATATAGTGAACTTTAACCGCCTTGAAGGACGGCTGCGGTCTTATGGTGCTAAAGAAACTTTGGGCCGTAGGATTGGGGCCTAAGGCGACCGATGTTTTGCAAGGAGTGTCCGATGGACCTGAAAAAGAACGCCGAGTGCAAAAGTTAGATCCCCCATGCTGTAACAACCGTTAATGGGAATACAATGAGGCCGCTTACGGCTGTGATATTCATGAGGGACGAAGTAGATTTTCTGCTTCACTCGAACAAATGTGAAGGTTAATTATTTAATATTACATATGGCCGTGCCTTATAATTATGCGAAATTTCATAGCGTTAGAATAAAATAGAGTTGATTTAGTATTAATAGAAAATGCTATTTATTTATCCTATTCCTAATAAACCAAGTATAATAGACAAAACGTAAAGCAAACCACATTAAAAAATAGTTGTACCTAAAGCTTTGCTAAATATGTAAAGTGTAAAATTCTTAATGAAGTGGATGTTTGCCAAACTTCCAGCGACTCTCGTCGTTTAGGCCAAGAGTTACTCTTCCACGCACCTTTCTAGTCCGATAGGGTCCGTGCTATCTGGTACGTCAGTAATACTTCGAATAATTCTGCACGAGGTGTAATTGCGTCGTCATTTTTAGCCATGATATCGCGATTCGCCGATAGACTTTAAATTGCTTTCAAGATATGATCGTATACGTAATAACTTGGACGGAAATACTGATTAATGTGATTATAGCTAGCAAAACAAGCACCAAGAAAGCGAAAAAAAAGACAACGTTCAACTTTCGATGTGGCTACCCCTCTTCCCGGCACATCTCTCATGATTCTATTTAATCTGTCTCCACTATCTGTTTTCGAATTGTCTAGTCCAGCTTCTCCATGTGGAATCAGCTAGCTCTATTGATCCAAGCTACCCTAACCCCTGTCGACTATGCGGGAACATGGAGCCTGTACAGATGCAAGCACGTATACCGAGGTCATCATCTGCAGCTATATATCCACAGTTGCCTGACTCAATGGCTACTGGCTACTGGGCAAGTAGACTCCTCGGAGCTGACTTAACTTTACGTGACGTGAGTTCTAGTCTTACGGAGCCCGGGGAGAACCCTTTTGGCAAAAGGCGGTGGATGATGGCAGAGAAATGATCTGGGAGCTCCCTTCAGCACGGGTGATAGAGACAAGCTTGCCTGAGACAGATTGACTTTTCTCAGAGCCGTCAGAATAAGATCGCAAATCGCAGGATCAGTCCGAAGTACCACTAGTTGTATGTTAGCATACCTCTTTTGAGTCTGCCATGTTTTCCATCTACATATTTGTTTGTGGCAAGCTTACAAAGTCGTGCATTTCTACGGCACATACGTGTATGCATACAGTGACTTGTAAATATATCTGGTCATCTTGTTAAATTAGACAAATGTAGAATCGCAGAGAACAATCGATTGACAAAAAAGTGTACTTACCAAGTGATCCTTCACTATGAAATCCAATCGTGTTGGTTAATGTTCATTAACAGAGTAATTGTGTACGATGATTACATACCTGAAAACTGTTTGGCTCATGAATCAATCGAATTTGTCCAAAACGACAAAGTGGCCAAATTGTGACAACTAGCACATACGATCGATGAAAGGATTTATCCATGTTTGCCGCTGGTTTACGTCCCATAAGCATTTTGCTGTTCGTATAAGGCGAAACCTAGGCTAATAATAGGTAAGAGAAAGAAATGCTAGCTTTTGATATTTTGTTTGTTGCTTTATGGATTTATTACGGGTTGAAATCAACAAGATACTATGGCTACAACGTGATGGGGGACGAACGGCTACAGGTTTTTCAACAGCCGAATAAGCTGTTTATACTTACTATGTTTATGCCTTTATTATGTTTATGGTTCAGGTAATCTAAGACCTCCGTTACCTCATACCAACATCTGATAAATATACGTAACAACGAAATAAGGACTCGTCCCTAGCTGATAGTCCTAGTTAGAGGCGTATTTCAGTTATTTTCGAGTTATCTAAATCAACTGTTTAATATAGAAAACAGAGGGATAACAGTTACTCAATTGTAGCTCGAGTCGTCGCCAAATGCGCTCCGGGAGCAGACGCTGATTTCTTGATGCGCCAATAATCTACAATCGGTTATGTTGAAATTGTTGTTTCAAGTGATTTATGATTGTGCAGTTTGTTGTCGACGTAAACGGAAGGGATCTTGAAAAAAGCATCGACCTAATAAAAATTCGACGACTTCTCGTGTCATCCTTCAAAGACATCAAAAAGTTTCGGCCATGTGCCTCGACAAAGAATTCGCTTTGCGATAAAGTAGTAAATTTTACATAAGCGCTATGCTTTTGCCAAGCCTTTTTCACCTTCTGCGAAAAACCTCTGGATCTATTAAAAGCAAGGAATTGGCTTAGGCGATGGGTGCTGTTTTCAGCCAATCGAGGTGCCTTAAGACAACTTCAATAAAAGGAGGAACCTGTCTGCAAACAGCGAATGCTTGATGATCTTGACCTTAGAGGCATTTGTCGACCTGAAGACTAGCAAACACATCGTGCAAATTCTAGCTACTGCCAGAAGCCTGTTTAACACAGGCCAATTTAAATGTTAGAGATAATTGCATCCGAATAGAAAAACTAGGGAATTCGAACGCCCGAAGAATAAAGATCTGCTAAAATTGTAAAATTTGTGCGCTCTTTCTATTCGAGTAATACAGAGACGGGTAATGTCTAACACAGAGGATATTTCTAAATTGCAGTAACTTCTCAGTAGAAGGGGTCACAACGCTACTTTATAGTTGCGTGATGCTGCTAAGTATTCTACATCTAATACCGATATTCAGTCGCTCACCGTAATGGAATACGATTTATCTCAACAAATAGTTTACTGCAGAATCATTTCCTTCACAATGTTCCTCCTAACTTTTGGGAAAAGCTCGTACCACGCACTCAATTCGCTTGTTGATAAAGCCACCTTTTTGTGTGTCGGATATCGATATAGTGATATTTCTAACGAGACGAATGAAGCAAGAGTTGAAGCATCCGTTGCGATCTCGTTTTAAGTTTTACTTCTTCTGGCGCGGTCGAGCTCTACCGAATCCAAGGCATCTCATAGGCCTGGCCTAAGCACCGAAGAAGTGTTTTTCTTAAAGCTTACTATTACATGGTCAATGGGTACGTTTGGCCTACATTCCCGCAGACCTTAGTCCTCGAATAAAAGGAACAACTCATGGTGTACAGCGTATCGTAAGACGTAGACCCAGTCGGGTGTTGAAGCACTATAGACGATTAGTTGAATGTTGCACTTGTTTATATTAATTTCCGTTATATTACTATATAGCAACATATTTACAGAAATTTCTATCTGGTATCTGTAACGACTCATATAAGATCTTCGCACTATAAGCTGTCAGGGAATTTTTGTTGGCATATTTAAATCTAGCTTCTCATTTGCTTCCTTATTTTACTCCAAGTATATTATTGTTTGTCATTGTTATGTTTATCTAGGGTTCACTGGCCGACGAAGCAATTGAAATGATGAATACACGGCTCGTCCTTCTCTAACTGAATTTATCTACAAAGAAATTTTATAGCACAAAAAACGATGCAGAATTAAAGATCAAAAGCAGCTTTTTGAAAGTGAAGCTTCTAACTTAAGTCTGCTCCGGCGTTACCGGTTCACACATAGCTACGCCCGCAGAAACGCCTTATGTATCACGGTCTACTTTCGAGCATTCGGCTTGATAGCCTATTGCGAGATCAACTGCCTAACGTTATTCAGATTAAGTGTGAGAAGACACTACTATCGAGTTTAACCTTGGCCAAAAACATATAAATATATGGAAAAAAAACCTGTAAATATATGGAATTTTGCTATAGGGCGTAATATGGCAGGTTGAGACAGGGCCGTTAGTATAAAATGGCCAAGTAGGAAAAAAAGGACCAAAATTCTTTTCCAGAAAAGTCGATAAGGCGTAAGTACAACTTGACCATGTTGTACTGGAATCATCAGGTGGCAATGCGTTTCGTTTTCTCAGCATCCATAGCTAGGCTTCAGCTATGAAACGTGTGAAGAAGATGATCTCGACGTGAGAAGACATTAGTACGTGATAGAAAGATCGCGCTCTATAGCATATGAAACCATATTGGGCCAATCAGCCTTTTGCGGACGCATTCCATCCCAGCGCCATGTTCTTGCCCTATAAAAACAAATACATATTGAGACGGTCTCTAAATGGCTGTCGAAAGATGTGGAGCTAACGCCATCTTGTGACTTCTTTTCACGGAACTATACCTTTTACAGGTGGACATAGCATAATACAATTGCACTCTACCTGTGAACATGCACGTCAAACGTTGCAATAACTACCGTCAATTGTGCGAATTAAATAGAATAAACATATGCCAACAAAACAAAGGGGCGATGAGTAACCTAAGAATACTGTTTTGCCGCTGACATTGCGAGCCGACCTGTTGAATGCTAGACAACATCTTTATAGGGACTTGACTCAGTTGAGTATATTCAAATTCTTATTTTTGGATATATATTATTGGTTACGGGTTGAACTGGGTACGCGGTCTTCGTAATCTACCTTCTTCAAATGATTGTTGTTTTAATTGTTGCCAATACGTATGACACTGCCGCTTGCATTAGTGAATTTGATGAACCCATTGCCCTATGACTACCCTGTAAAACGTAGTCAAACGTAAACAGGTACGTGAAGTCTAGAAGCTATATCCGGTCGGATAGAAATTAGGAATCGTCTACTGTAGTTGTGTGTCTCATACGTACATTGAAGCTGAAGATAGGATAATCTTGATATAGAACATCCTAAAAAATAATAAATGTTGGATAATTCACCTCAGTTGACCTAGGCGCTCCCAGTTCCAGAGGAAGCCAGGCATGTGAACGGCGAGCTTAGTGTACGCACCTGGTGGGCATATCTAACCACGGGGGGCAATCCCAACCAGTGGGTATTCAACGCACCAGCCCGTTAAGAGCACTACGATCGGGGCTGGCAATCTATAGAATGCAATATTCTTTGCAAAAGTACACTACATCCTTTTCGTACTGCTAAAAACACTAAAAGTCATGTTTATCACTAGAATAGAAAACAGCCTTCTAATATAAGGTTATAGCTTAGCGTGTGTTTCGGTCATGTGATACGGGTCACGTAAGCATTATGTTCCAATCAGAACTTCAATTTAGAAGTACCGTCGTGTTTGCTAGTGATGATTCCGCTATGGTCATCTTACATGATCATAAGACATATGAAGAAGACATTAACCTGTTGAAAAATGTATCTAGGCCTATTTTTAATGTCAGCCTATATTTGAGCGAACTATCCATTATCCCGTAAGCGGTATATTTGAATATATCGGCTCCTTATATTTTAGTGCAGTTTCTTACAAGTTACTGAACCATCATGAACCACCGTTCTTGACGGCAATTGAAAAACGACGGTGGTGCAGCATGAATTGCATATACTTTATCTATTAGTGATTTTACCGATCTTTTTATAAATGTTGATGCATGTGCGGCTGGTCTTACCGGTTTCTATCAATATTAGATAGATATATATCAAGATGAGAATTCTGAATAGCGCGAGCCACCCATCAGCCTGATAGTTATGTCATTTCTGTGTGGCTTGAAGCATTGTCAGTTCTGAGACAGTTGCCGAAATTATATGAGAACATCGACCTCCCGCTATTTGCTCCTAAAGGTAGTTAGTGACTTAGGTGAACACTTTTTAAAACTAGTTTCCACACCACTGATTACTTGGTGAAGTAGATCTATTTTGTGTGAAGCGTTTTTTTCCTGACATTTGCGGTACGCCTGCCAGTCTGTCGTCACGCCTCATAGAGATACAATAGCAAGAAATGTTACATGTGGTGCAACAAGTATCATCATTTAAAACGAAGTAATTACAATATGGAAGAGAGTTTGTACCTGAGGTAATTTTTTAGATAGACCCGCGTTGTATGGTTCGTCATCAACCACACAAATATAAAATAGATTTTTCTGCTAGTGAACATCCCCGTTTAACCTTTGACGCCGAAGCAGATTGCTTTCGTACTAGCGAATACGCTAAATACTAAGCTAGTTCTGACGTAAGCGTAGAGTGGAAGCGTTATATTTTCTTATTAAAAAATCGCTAATTAGACAGCCAATGATGCCTTGTCTGTAATGTAGAAACATTTGGTAACGCGAACGAACTCCAATATGTCATGTTGCAAAGAAACGCAATTCATCGAGCTGCCATCTTGTGTTTATGTCCATTAGCAACTGATTGGTGGCTGATAAAATCCATCAAGGAGGGTTGAGAAATACGAGAACAATTTTTTCGCTATGGATGGTATTGGCAAGCTTATTAAATGTTAAGCTAGATGATTTTACGGGGTTAGCCATGCTAATTGAAATAGACACTGATCCAAGAAGACACTTGGCCACGGCAAATTATGGGAACCTCCATCGATGTCTATTGCGCTTCAGCGAAAGTTTCACACACCAACAAATTATGATGACCATGAAGATATTTAGGGCGAATTCCGTGTCATTTTGTTTTCCTATTGCTTCTTTATATCAATTTAGTCTACTTAGACCGTGGAATAAACACAATAAACCACGTTTGTACAATAAATATATATATTCGGAACCCGTTGATAACGTTTGTTTTTTTCTCTTTAGTTACCTTATATTTATGGAGCCCATGATTCTCATTCATTTTAGGAGAGTTTCTTACAATTTTTTGCAAAAAAAAAATCTTGTTCCAAAGTCACAATAAAAACAGTTCACTATTAATAAGTATTTACAAAACACAGCAGAATTAGCCGGTCCATTCAAATGATTCCAATGGTGTATAACTCAACACTGAAAACAGTCTATGTTCAGAATGGAAACCATTACCCGTAGGTACCGCAAGGTAACTTAATGACGATGCATTATGTGTATGGTTCAGGGCTGAAAAAGGGGCTCGCTAATGGCTAGAAAATGGTTCGCCGTACAGATAGAGAGCTGTTTGCTAGATGTAAGCCTTACAGTCGACCGGCTTTTTTGAACTCCAGTAGGTTACCGCAATAACTTAAATTAACTAACTCGTTCGTAACAAACAGATCATATGATCGCAGTACGTATGTCCGACACTGAAATGGGTAGTTTTTTAAGCCGGAAGCGTCGACAATATAAACATGCATGCCGAGTATTTTTACGTGCAAATTAGCTAATAGCATTTCTGCGAGACTCTCGCCATAAGGACCTAAGAACATAGCTAAAAACATAGCAAACGTAAACAGACTTAGCGCCTTTTATGCTAAATCTGACCTAAGTCAACCTTTGCCAAACTAAGCCTAGAAAAGCGCTTTATGTTAAGCAGCATAATAGTTTTAACACAAAGGAAACTACCTAACCTAAAGATTTATTCTTCAAGTGAAACAGTAATTGATCTCAATTTCAGACAAGATTAACTTCAGCTCCCCTCCTCATAGAAAGCCTTTATAAGACAATCTTTTCATTACGCTAATTCCACACATGAACAAATACGTTATTCCGTAATATGACAGGTCGCGAATATTTTCACCGGTTGAACACAGTTCTTCATTACCATACAATTTCTCAAAATGACCATCATCGCCACCACCGCCGCCGCCATCAATATAAGCCTTGCGACGCACATTTCTAACCTGATTACTCAACGTTCTAGACCAGAACGGGTCGTTCTGATATGCTGCGAATTTGCCAACGATGCGGGCCGATGTTTCCGCAGGTCTCAAATGCAATTGTGTGACGTTTGCCGCCATGCTCCGCTCTCCGCCAACAGTGACTGTGTCTTATTTATAAGGCACTCTGACGACTACAAACCTCCCTCATTCGACAGACTCGGCAGTAAGTGCATCCGCAACCAATAACGAATAAACGAAGAAAATGGAAGCGACGTCCACCTACGTAGTGGATGCGATTACAGGGGTGACTGTTTGAAGAGGGTCCATGACGCCTTTTTCCGTCCTCTTCGGCCCGTTTCACGCTTCTCCATTGCTATTCGATTGACACAGCGCTTGTGGTTTTTGTCATTGTACAAATACACATATACAGACTAGAACGCGCTAGAAGCTGCACTGGACGGTGCTTTCTGCCGGGGGCAACAATACTCACTGGCAAAACGGACCTGCCGGCTAAGGCAATAATAAGGATAATATAGCCGTTGTCGCTTTTTTTTTCTTTTTTGGCAGGCGGCAGAAAAGTGTAAGTGTTAAAGCTATAGAAGAGACTCACTTGGGCGAGATGGAAGAGGCCAATGGTCCTCTAACTATGCGAAGTGTAAAGCGGGTTACACATGAGACTATCCGACTCACGTGTGTGTGAAGTAAATTTGTCTGGTATGGTGAATGTTTTTGTTTGGTCGTGTGTCGTGCTTCATGCGACGGTCTGACGTATTGGCTTCCAATATCGACTTCGGCGTGCGATATGGTGCCATTACGATGAAGTACAACTACAAACATGACCGGCACGTTTAGTAGACTATATGTAAATAGCAGGCCGACGTCGACAACAAGGCCAACACTTTGCCTCAAAAAGGAAGCCAAAAAAGCTATCTGTGTTATCAAATAGCGAAAATGTGAAATTGCTCTAATGATTAATGGTCATTAGTAAAAGCAATTACATTTTTCACGTAAGACTTTTATCGCGGCTGGCCGTAACGTTATTGACAATTCTATAGCGTCGTTAACGTAAGTGTGCAATACCGTTATTGAGGAAAGCCTTTGACACTCTAATCCTAACATACATACTACTGTAGCATATTTAATGAACCGGAATGAATGTAATTTTAGATATTAAACTCCCGATTGTAGTATGGTGCAATACTATCGACCTCTTCCTTTTTGGCGAGCACTCAGATAGCCAGGAAATGAGAATTTTACCATGAAATTTGCCTGTTTCATTCCTAGCTGATTTAACCAGCAAGCTAAGTATGAGCGATACACCTGGCCAGATAGCTACATGCTGCGACTGCCGGGATGATAAGGGACGACGTTACCACTGCAGTATGAGCCACCTATAGCACCACGTCGAACCCAACTTTGTACCATTGAAATATGACATGATGCATACAATAAACAACCCAATCCGACCTGCGTCCCTATGCTTTAAGCACTATGCGAATTTAGTTGTACAGGACGTACCGGAAGGGTGTTTGCCCTTTTCTGGCTTTGTCAGCCCCACCGAAAATCTAGATCTATTAGGACATCTGAAGATTCTCGGTGTAGAATAATATTATAAGTATTGTCAAGCGCTGAAGGACACAGTCATGTAGTACCCGCTTGATAGCTACGTTTGGTTATCTTAAAGCCACTGTTGTGGCGATAAACCTGTAATCAGGTATGACCAAACAATTCCTGGGTGGGGTAATTGCTACTCTACTATACAGGAGCATACTGAATTTTATTCAATACGCGTTGACGTCTACATAAGTTGCACAGGATGGTAGTGGCCAAACTTGCAGCAACTGCTCCACTCACGTTACTGACAATTCACTATAGAAACATTTTGTGTAGGACGTAGCCTCTCTAGAAAGGTAATCTTAGGTAACTATTTGATTTTCAAGTATTAAGTGATAAATGGAACAGGATTCATCTGATTTACGACGACGACCAACGTATATGTATATACATAGAGTAACGGACGGTCGTGCTAGATTATTTGCGATATTGCGACTCGAATGTGTCTTCCACCTGAGCTACTTCAAATCTCGACTGTCTCCCGACCCTCAGCGAATCATTGATAAACCCTGTTTTGTCGAAGGACCCCTTCGAAACTATTACTGACCTAAAAAGGCAGCCGTTCCCAAAAGGAACAGTGGCTTTGATGTAGGCCTTCGTTGGTAGACGATTACGCTTAAACTGCGCCCCTCAGCAAATGCCACTTGCGATCGATGCGTACTTCGATGGCAATACCGAAAAAAATAGCTATGCTTTTTTCCTATATCGGGCCTGTAAAACCTACATAACTCAACGAAATTTTTAGCTATAATACACGTAAACATATCTCTGGTAAGTCTTCCAGTATTTTTATTAAAAACCAGACATCTTCTAAGAACTTAAACCAGATACACATCTCTACGCTAAGCCAAATGTCATTACGTGAACACTACACGAAACGTACTTCATTAACCCGTAAACTAGGCTTAAAAAACAATGAGGATGCGTATTGAAGGAAACAATAGGCATAAACGTTTCGAACCTCAAGTGAAAAGCCTAACACCAAAACGTACTAACGGCTAACCAGAGATTCTATTGTATTATGATGCCTGTGCAACTCAAACATAGTTATCATTCTGGCAACATTTATGAGCCTTTAAATATCAGGTTGGCGAAACACTGAATGAATTAACTAGAATCCAATATATGTGGTCTTTTCATTTCCTTGTTAAGGCAAAAATGCTATCTTGTTTGATTCTACACGGGCGATGCGCGCTTTAGCCTGTACCGTGGTAAAACCCAGCATAAAAAAATGGGGTGGCCAACCAAGCTAGATGTTCGTTATTCAGTCGAATGAGCTAGTTTAAAGCCGACTAGGGTACAAAAACGTCCAATTTTAGCAACTGGTACGCCAAAAAACTCAATATATGTTATATTGATCATAGTCATGTATGAATAGGGCCGCTGGGATTGCTGGAACGTATTCACATCACGGATAGTATTATAGATCTAATCGAAATGGTCGGCGCGACCTCAGCCGACGTGAAGGAACTCGTGTAAAAGTTTACCTGCCCTTTAACAAAATGTTCCGGTTTGTTGGCACAGCCGAAAAAAATGATGTCTTCTAAGCATCATTATATAGAAAGATATTCTCAAAGCGATATTGATTTACCGCCGACGTTTTCTGACGTCACCAAGGCCGACCGAAGGCACCGACAAAGGCAAGCAGGCAGGCAGGCATCTGTCAGCTGTCTAAGCATGGAAGTTACACGTGCAAGGCAGTGATGTCAAGGGTCTTTAAAAGAAAGCGTCCTTTTCTTCAGCAAAGTTCTTATATGCACGGCCTTTCGAGTTTTGTCTGTGACCATGAAGCAGCTCGATAATACCTGCCACGAATGTACGATCTCAGCCCCGCTTTCGCCTCACATTAAATGTCTTCTTTCTGCATTTACTAAATGTTTAACACTTTTTAAGCAACAACTGGGCATTTTACGAAAATTGAACAGGTGTTCCGGGTTATGGCCCGCAGGAAATGCATCGCGCATATGCTTATATAGCCATTTAATGAGAGCTAGCAGAAGTTACGATTCTTTAATTATTACAGCGTCGTTCCATTACGATGCACTTCGATTTACATTATTTTTTTCAAGCTTGATGGTAAACGCATGTGACTGTAAGGCTACCGATTTGAAATGATTTAGCTGAAACTGATATTTTAAGAAATTTTCTGTTTTTAACCTGATGATCTGCTGCCAAAAAGACAGAAAGCTGTCTCTAATTTTTGCCATTGTGAAATCGGCCGCACCAGGTTCTGAGTTCAGTAGCGACGTTGCGGCATTTTAAAATTAATTCCCCAATTAAGACAAAATGGACGGTGGCCTCCCTGAAGGATAGTTGAGCGAACGCCGAAGCCAAATTACCTAGACAAGACGTGGCCTGAATATACTTTGCCTGGAAAGCCCAGCAGGCTGAAACGAAGTAACGTCGATCCTATTGTTGTACTAAATGCAAAGGAAATTTATTGCGGGTGCATACGCTATATGGAAAAATGGTAAGTATGAAATTTAGCGACAGGAGCTATCGGCGTAAATCCATGCTCAACGGGCGAGTCGAATCCTCTCGAACATTACACTTGCCCAACGTTAAGCTAGAGTACTCGATGGCTTTGCTGGATGAACCAAAATGTTCCAAATCAAAAGGCCAAAATGTTTCTTTCATTACATTGACGTGGCAGGACCAAACGTGCGCATCTACCAAAAATGCCATACTGTAGGCAACGATTTAATTAAATTTCAACCTGAATAATGTTTGCCCTGTTTTCGGTCTGCTCTCGGAAAGTACGTTCCGAGAATACGAGAGAGTATTCGCTCTAAGAGCTAATTATAACAACGATCGTAATTTACAATCATGCATTTACGCGTCCGCTCGAAAATTTTTGAGATTAGTTTGTCGGTAGATTTTGTTGGACTTTTGCTCATTGTAGTGCATGGAAAAGAATGAACTTCCCGCTAACTAGGCAAACATCGATTTAGGAGACGTGCGTCTGATTCATAAACAGCGTCGGCGATTATCAACAATGTAACAAGGTAAAAATTCACAAGAAACTGAGCCATTTTGGTAAGCTACGATTGCGCACAGCAGTTTGTCACTAGTAACACTGACCAGTTTCAGTGAATATCTATCAGTTGCGTCAAACCCATTTAAGGAGGTTCATATTAAGCGATGTTGATACTGCCGAAAAGTGCTGAACTAGCGTTTAATTTCATAAGAAAACAAAATGAGAAACGTAAGGCATTCTTGCTTATCTATTTAATTACCTTAATTTAATTAAATTTTATTTAGTATTTGCCATGAGAATTGATCAATCTCAATTTTTTCTCTAGTGTTCCTGTACTTGTCAGCAGATTAAGTACAAGTTAATCACTCATTAAGGGTCAGCCCTCGCAAAAAGGGAAAGTTACGGTGCCTAGCCTAATAACTGGTCACCTCGCAATTTTTCCAAGACTAGGTTGTACTTTCGTAATTATGTTATTACTCTCTCTCTCTCTCTCTCTCATATATATATATATATATAAAATGAGGTAGAACATTTTTCAATCCACAGAGTGTAATGCAAGATGAAAGCGCGCTTCAAACCTGAATTTTCTTTATTATTAGTAATTTTAATAATAAATCTAATCTGTTTCGCGTTCTTTATCACGATAATAAGTTAGTGGGCTCTAAACTACTTTATAGGCCAAATTGTGTGATTTTTATTTTCCTGTATATTTTGATTGGACGCTTTTCGTTCCTTCGATTCATTTGTCTGATGCGAAGCGACAGTTCTCGGCGGTCCGAAAATAATCTTAACATGGTAAGTGATTCCATTTCAGAACAAATCTGTCGATAATCAAAATTCAGTCAATGACAGTGTTTGATCCGGGAATGCATTAAGTGGACTTTTTACTCTGAACAGTTTCACAGCGACCCCCATACAACCTGTGCGTGTGATCCCTCGAAACTGCCTTGTCATTTTCTTCTCGATTCGTTCTCATTACAAATTCTAAAAATACACTACACTTTAACGTACGGGGAAGTATACCGAATACAAAAACTAAGCCTAGTCGGAGCCAAGCCATGCCCAACAATGTTAGAACTGCGGCCACCCTCAGTCTCCGACGTTGCTGGAATGGATTATTTGTAACAAAAGACCAATCCGGCCGGCTAAGAGCATGTTCAGGGTGTAATACCAATTCTATCAAAATCGGTAACCAGAGGTGGACAGGGAATAAAATCAATTTTTCAGCTCAAGAATCACAAAGCTTGGGTTCTTAAAGTACTCATTGTTTTCTCTGCACAAGGGCAGTTAGCATCGGTCAGATAACTAATCCCGGTATGCTTTTCTTTCTTCTAATTCGCTTGTCTCTTGTCAAATCCCAGCTATAAAGGGCAATGGTGTTTCTCTCTGATGGAAGCACCGTACCCACAATCTAAAAAATTTCAAGGTAACCCATCGCACTGTTGTCCCTCTGGTAAGAGTAGGTTAAAGCTCCTCGACTTCCGCTGAACCGATTTCCTTCAATTTACTTAGATTACCTAGCATGACAATATTTGACAAAATATCAGAGTCACCTTTTAGCGGCATATTTCCAGGGTTAAGGGCGACTAAGAAAACTGGCCATAACGCACATACACAGAAATTTTGTCTCCATATCAGCCGTTGAAATACTATGTAGCAAAGGTGTTGGCTATTCTAAATAAACATTTAAGGGACCCCTAGCGATTGGTTAGATGCAACAAGTTTACAAATCTTAATTGAATCTAACATATGTCTATTAAATACGAAAGTAGCCAATAGGAACGCGCGAACTATGACCATTTAGTCGTTCGAACTGCCAGGGCTATCTCTAGTACTATCGCTGACCACGCGGCATTCTTGATTAATAAGACTGTTCTTCTGTCCGGTACTTTCGAAATAGGTACTTACCCAGATACATACAAGCGATGAGTAAAGAAAAGATACTGAAGGTAAGCAATTTTAGCGCCGATTAAACAAGTGTATAAGTAAACAAGTGTAAAACAGAAGTGCTTTACTTACAAAGCCAAACCCCATGTAGTCGGGCACGTAGCGTTCCAAGTTCTTCACAGTTGCATGATTTTTTCTTTTGCTATCTAAATGTCGTAAACTCAATATCCGAAACTAAATGTCTCTTCCTCCATCATCAATGACGAGACAAGCTCCTATCCAAATTCAAATTGGTTGGCATTTCCGTTAACAACGTTTTATTAACAGGAGATACGTTACATGAAATCCAAAACAAAATCTACCTAACCTAGCATTAAAAACAGTACCATTAAAATTGAAAGAAGCTATATACTTTAAGCCCGTTGGGTCTTTGCAGCAGATTTCATTTGGCTCTATTTCCTCAGTAAGAAAGTTTATCAATACGTGTAACAAGAGCGCATATATTAAACTCGTTAAAGAATACGACGTTGTACTCTACAACGGCATTTCCAACTCAAGTAACTAGCACAGGCTCCTTTTCCGGATCCTTAAAGTAGGCGTACATGCTAATAAATAAATGCCAATACAGATAAAAGGAGTCGTTGTTACCAGAAACCGACAGCGTTGGTGAGTAAATAAGAGGATACTATAGACGAGGGTAGACGTACTTCGCACGCATCTTGTGACACTCTAAAACGAATCAGGATTTTTGCCTTATTGCATAGGCCCATAGAATTACTGCGTCAGAGCAGCACGTGTCTTACTTCCTGCCGAATGTAATTACTGAGCAATAGATAGAAGGGGGTATAGCCAATACATCAAAACAATACGAATTACGTCCTCGTAGGGTGGTATGCTAAACTTCTCAAGATCTTATATATTGGTACTACCAGCAGCAGGCTTAGTTACTTCAAATATAATCTTCATACGCGTCTTGACCTTTCGTCATAAAACAGCATTATTGTAAAACAAAATCAAACTCATTTTGGGATCTTCCTTCGTTGTTTCTAGGAAATTTTTAATACAAGGCCAATGCTGCTAGTCCTAGTTGTGACTATGTAGAAGCTTCCTTTTTAGATTTATTGAACGGTATTGTATTGAGATGCTGCAAGAAGATTTTTCAGACAGAAACCTATCTTGGAAGTAATGAATATTCAGCGCGCTAAATTTAAAAAATATAAAGCTTTACCAACTGGACCCAAGTGGACTTTTTCCAGACATTAAAAAATGTACTTGAGTCTTCAGCATCACGCATTTTGAAATCTGTTTTAATCATTAGGAAAGATGTGCTTAATCGTAGCATCTTTTTTTTTTTTTTTTTTTACTTTATTAATGATTATTACGTTATTTGTGGAGTACAGTTCCCTTTCCAAGCAATGCATTTTGTCTCAGTAGACGGTCTAGCTCCAAATTGTAAAAGATAAATAGTCGCGATCAATAGCGTTATATCGAATTTCGTGCTTTTTGATCGAATTGCCAAAAAGGACGCTTGAATGTACGAGTATACTTTGGTGACAACATTTATGCAATTATACGAAATTTGTTAGTTTGAAAGACCAGACTCGTATCTGTCGTTGACGACTTTCGTATTTCGAAACGTATATCGAAAAACGAAAATCATTATTTTACATTTAGTGTCAAATGAATTGCTTCATTAATCATCAGAATTTCGAAAAGAGCTCACCGAATACGAACTGAAACGAACCTTTAGCGTTAGTTTTTCAATACTTTCTCGAATAGTTCGTAATTCAGACTAAATATAAATAAATAATAGCAGAAAAAGCATTCTGTGGACGCTAGCAAAACTAAGTTTATTATAATTCGAATCTAAATTTTGTTTTTAGTGGAATATGAATGCAAGCGTCTACGTTTCGGGCATCCTCCACTGAATAATTCAAGTTAATAACTAAACTAAGCAAATAAACCCACATCTACCGATCAGTTGACCTATGGTTACACATTGTTCATAACAGAATGCACTATTATAATCAAAATTAACGTCTTTATTTAGTTACATTAAAATCCTCCCTGCCTTACATGCCCTCGGGCTGTGTTCCAATAAATCAACAAATACTTGGGTAAGCTGTTCTTATCAAAAGGTATCTACGTTATTATTAAATTATCTATGAAAAGGTTTTTTACGTTAACAGAATGCACACATTCGCATATACCATCTGAGAACTTCTAGATATAACCATTGGCTCTTGTTGTTATATACTTAATAGGATTAAACTAGTTCGCATTTGATGCTCAACATGTCTTTCCCACAAATACACACTGTGAAACTGTTTATAAGCTATACAAAGTAGAATAGTTGTGCGACACAACTGGAATGATCGCTTGATCAACAGCCAGCAGGTATCAAACTATTTAAGTGTTGATATGGTTCGGGCAATAATGTCAATGCATTCTAGGAGCTCCGCTTCGCTAATGGTTAATGGTGGCGCAAGACGAATTTTGTCCCCATGGGTAGGTTTAGCCAGAAGACCGTTTTCTTTAAAGCGAAGGCATAGATCCCAAGCGTCATATTCTGCAAACGTAAGAAAAGGCCGTGTTATCACTACCAAAAATATGTGGTGAAAGGTAAAAAGAGAGGTTCTAAATCAACGGTTATCTAAATCTAAAAGTTACAGTATCTTATTCCATAAAGTCACGCCGAGATATCTTTCTTAGAAAAAAAAGCAGTAACGAAAAAAGAAAGCTAATCTTAACTGCACGCGTTCGAAGAAGCCGCATATTTGGTAGCCATTTCGTACAATTATAAAGAAGATTTGCAAAACCATGATTAGACCATACTCACGAGAGTCAATGACAATGGCATTGAAGAGCCCCTTGCCTCGTACCGCTTTAACGACACCTGGCAGTAGTTTCTGCATCTCCTTTCGAAAAATGTTTCCCATTTTTTCCGAGTTTTCAATGAGGTTCTCTTCAAGCAGAACTTCAAGAGCGGCGATACCCACCTTTGCAGCAAGAGGGTTGCCACCGTACGTTGAACCGTGTTGCCCCGGCTTAATCACCATCATAATGTCGTCGTTGCAAAGTGCTGCTGATACGGGGTAAACACCACCTGAAACGAATAGCAACAGTTTGCTTTTGTACTCTGCAGTTCTTCTACGAATCTAAACAGGATCGTGTACTCCTGCAACCGCTGACTATTGGTAGGAAACCTGAAAGATTTTGTCATTCACACTGAAGATTTAGTTCACCTATTCGACCTTCAGTGGTAGAACTGTGTATGGAACAATATTTTTCAAACTCGTTAAAAAGTAAGAAGGCGATATTTCGCAATTTACTGCTTAAAATTTTCCGCCTAAAGGCTTAAGCGCCTCCGAAATCGTGGAATGAATCATTAAATAATCCAACTCTATTACACTTACCTGAAAGAGCCTTTCCTAGTGTAAGTATATCAGGCTTAACAGATTCATGATCAACGCAAAGTAGTCTGAAATATACTTCTTGATTAGTCTCGACTTCAATTTGATAAGAATCTTCTGAAATCGTTCTAAATCAAATGTGTGACAATGCTCTTAAATAAACTTAATTTAATCTACTTTCAGACTTAAGAAATTAATTTTTATTTATAAATAATACCTACTTTCCGCATCGTCCAAGTCCTGTCTGGATTTCGTCGGCGATCCAAAGTACATTGTATTTCGTGCACAGTTCCCGCACACCCCGGAGAAAACCTTCATCAGGTACCACAACACCTGCCTCGCCCTGAATTGGCTCAACCATAAAACCACATACATGTGGATCTTGAAGTTTTGTCTCGAGAGCCTTTAGATCATTATAAGGGATAAGTTCAAAACCCGGCATAAATGGGCCAAAGCCTTTGTACGAAGAAGGGTCCGTCGAGGCGGAAATGGCCGCCAACGTTCGACCCCAGAAGTTCTCATTGCAGAACACAATTTTTGCTTTGTTCTCGGGGATTCCCTTCACGTCATATCCCCAGCGACGTGCCAATTTGCAAGCGGTCTCATCTGCCTCAACTCCTGTAAGTACAAAGCAATTGCACACATGATATACAAAGTTGGATGAATTAAAAATCTGTTTATGAAGAATACCGTCGCAGCATTGAATACGCCGTACACAGTAACGGCGAAAATAATTCAGACCAATAATATAGCACATTGTTTCTGTAATGTGTCTTTGCTCAAAACACGTTTAGGCGGTTCACCAAAATCCGTTCGAAGACCACTTCAGAAGTCGGATTCACCTGTGTTCATTGGTAGAAGCT
Source organism: Varroa destructor (assembly GCF_002443255.2). Taxonomy (NCBI): domain Eukaryota; kingdom Metazoa; phylum Arthropoda; class Arachnida; order Mesostigmata; family Varroidae; genus Varroa; species Varroa destructor. The sequence continues at coordinate 30,696,875 of NW_019211460.1, read as the reverse complement.
TGTCAAAGCCAAACAGTTTTGTAACATACTCTTCGAATTCCCCGAGGACAGAGTTGTAGAACGCACGCGACGTTAATGTCAGCTTCTCGGCCTGCTGCTGGAGTGTCCTGACAATTTTCGGATGACAATGGCCCTGTTAAAACGCACATGGCATTATTGATAAGATCCAAAAAGCAGAATCACAGTAAGACGAATGCCTGGCACCACTTCCCAGGCACATTTTTTTGGGTACCCTATAACAGACAACAATAGTACCTACCTGATTTACGGCAGAATAGGCTGACAAGAAGTCGAAGTAGCGCTTGCCCTCCACATCCCAAACGTGGATACCTGCAACAAAAAATAATGGCGTATTTTCGTCGCTAAGTGTTCATTATAGCTACAATTGTATAAATCAATGTTTTACTTAAAAAGAAAAACAATTTGTTCCGTGTCGGGAAAGGGTGCAAGTAACTATACACGTGTGTAGCATCGGACTGATATAGCAAACGATATTCTATTAGCGGGGGCGAAAGAGAAACTCGCACAATTGAAAGGTCTACAGTAAAATATACAGGGCATTTTTAATAACAAACGTGGTAATAAATATCATTTGAACTATTGGCATACCCTTTGCACGATCGATGGCCACAGGAATCGGGTGATAATTATGTGCGCCATATTTATCCTCTCGGGCAAACACTTGCGCCGAGGTGAGTTTTGATCCATGCCGAGAGTCCCTCTTAATTGAAGAAGATACGCCAGCGGTTTGGCGCAATTGTTTGGCAACGTTCTGTAACACTTTCATTCTGAAATTAAGGAAAAAGCTTCTAGGATGACAAAGGACTGACGCCTAGTCATGGCTTTTCACTACATTTCCGAAACCAATATACTACCTCCATAAGAACAACATGATTGGGCCATGACCAGAATATGTCACCATAATTTATAAGTAGCTTTGGCAAAGAAACCTATTTACGCAGATTATGGAAGCATAGGAAATCAAACACTATGAAAATCTTTAAACTGTATAACTATATATTAAATCGAATAACGACCTATAATGCTGTGTAATAAGGTCTCGTCAGATATTCTGCCTTTCCAGATTATGGAACGTTAAGAGTCACTTAGATGATTGTACAGTTGCTTTATTTTATTAAGACCGTTACAGCTAAATGCAATAAAGCGCCCGGTTAGTCACAACGGTGACGTAGTAACGGGGTTGAACATCGTTACGTATCAATTGTCTCAATAAAAACATGTATGATTTGCCTATACGTTTTCATCCTTAGAACCCCAATATAATCTCCAGTTCATTGATATTTAACAAAAATTGTCATCAACGCTTATATAACGTCTATTACTAGTTTCTATTTGTCTCTTTCTGACATGCTAGCAACAGGTACTTTTCGAGAACACTGCGTGGAGTTCAGCATGAAATTTATCATAAAAGTGTCTCTTAGCTATCTCAACATACGCACGGCAAAAATACGGTGTTATATAGTTCGTATGTACCATGCGGTTAATTATCAGACACTCATTGCTCACCGCTTTTTCATTTAATGTTTGTTCAATAGTGCACGCGAGGAAATGTTTACCCCTCATACAGAACGTTCATCAACATGCAAAGCAGCTTTGAGGTCAAGCTTTTCCAACCACACGTGTACCGCAGGAGACGAACGGTGTCGAGCCCCAACGAGCCCAAACGCCATCATTTCAGTATTACTCTTCAATTAAATTGCCATTCAGTTTTTACCAAAGCCATGCGAAAAAAACATCTAATCTAGAAATATTTTATTGGCTTCCGGATTCATTGGCAATTACAATACGTCGAAAGTCTTGCGCGCACTGTTCCTCTGTTAAGTGTCGCTTGTGAAATAACCTGCTAGGGTCTGGGATTCTTTCATGTCTAAACATGTTTTACTGCCCAACCCGAGAGCAAGAAGCTAGAAAGCCCGTCGGCATTGCAGTTGATTCATAGCGGCCTACAATTTGTCGCAAACAACCTTTCACGCATGACTGACTGACTGCACACGTACACACCGAGCTTCGAAAAAAAAAAAAAAAAATACTATCGTTTCGAGCATAATTAATAATTATTCCGCTGAACATACGTTTCGCGTCTCATACTAAGCTATAGTGCATTTAGATAAGGATAGTATATACAACCAGCAGTAAAATTTTGCTGAACTGCCAGGGTCTGCCCACAGCTTTCAAAAGACGTTCTATTGCATTGAAACTAAATTACGGGGCTATTGAATCCCTTTCTGCTGCGACGTATAAGAAATTCTCTTAAAGTTAATATCGACGTAACCGTTACCTTACTGTGCCGTCTGCAGACTAAGGAAATAGATAATTAGCTTGACTTAGAAATATCTACCTTTTAAAAAAAATTACAGTACACTGCACTCTTCGACATGACGACTGTTAACTCTAGTAGGGCAAAGGCATTTATCTGTTTACTGAGCGATAGAAACAGATGTATTTGTTTTGTCCAACATCCGTTTTGGTACTCTAGCGACTTAGCTTCTATATTCCCAAAAATCTAATAGGTTAAATTTTGCAAGAGAAACACTCGGTAGTTTCAGTCTGACGGGTGGAAGCGTCAATACAGTTTAAACAACAATATCGGTATCGGAATTGCCGATATTCGACCACGGTCTGTAGGCGTCACACTACTTGCAAAAAGTTATATTCTCGTTAATGTTTTATGTCCAAACTTCGTACGATCTTAAAACCCACCTGAAAAATGCTTTCCGGTAACACCTATAATCTAACGACCGCAATAAATTTGCCGAGGTGTGGGCGGGCTGGTTCGTTGTGCACACAAATCGTGTATTGGTGGATTCCCCTTATCTTGTACGGGTAAGGCTGGATACCATGAGGAAGAAGCTGTTTTTATCTCACGGAAAGAAGTTTTCGTCACGTACCGAAAACAGCAACCTTCTCACCTGTAGAATTATTATATTAAGTAATTTAAGTCTGGCCACAGGATAAATGAAAGTGCTATATCAGCTAGTGCTTATTTGGCCTGAAACTGACTGGTGTTTTTTTTTCAAAACGTTGTAATATACATTAATAATGGTAATAGTAAAATTAAAATGTCTTAAGCATCATTCGTATCGCAACCATCATAGATTTTAGTTATCATTGTAATAAGCAATCCGAAACTAGCTTCATTTGTTTTTTCTTTTTCGGCATGAATATGGGAATAGAGAGGCCACTTTTACTTAGTACTGCACTTCAAGTGTTATTAGATAAAGTTCGTGTTGTGAACTTAGGTCTTAGCTATATTTTTTGCTAGCAAAGAATATCAAATCGTTTATACAAGTGACGTGTCGGCGTCGCCTTATAATGACAATTTCTCATCGTACACTAACTCTCCTAACTAAATGGCCGGTTTTTGTTCGTAGATGCTTCCGCTCAAATTTGAGTACACTACCCACTACTTGACTTGTCCACGGCGAAAATTATACCCGCGTCGTTAAAACTAGCATCGAATACTCCAAGAACCTAAAATGCTACAGAGACGTTCGACTAGACGTAACTAATTATTCATTACTACATAGTAAAATTTAAATTGTTTATTTAGGCAATTACGAACCTTTAATTTTAGCTGTTATCGTTACACTTTAACAGACACCGCTAGATCGTTCAAAGCCTAAATGTTTACGATCGAAGCAGAACACTGGCCAACTCCCTCGCCCCGCAACTGGGAAAGGGTAACCTGCCCACGCACATTCACGTTATCTTACTGAATCACAGTAACTAATACGATATAGAACTCGACAGATAAGCCAAACAAAAGCAGCATTTGCGAGTAGCCCTTATGTGGCCTCTATTGGCGTTTAAGTTTTAACATTTTCGTAACATTTTTGTAAGCATAAACTATATAACATTTAGATTAGGGAAGAGATTGTAGTAAAACTACCCGAAATAGTAGGAGTGATGCAAAATTGACCCAGATTATTATTACAAACCATTTGGTTGAAGTACTTCATATTATCTCTAATGCCTTTTTCTGCAACCTTACCACCGGAGAACAGAAATTATGCGTGTGAGATTAGCTTACATGAGTCTTGCATGCAGTACTCGTCTGTTTGTCCACCTGATCACCGCTATGCTAAATAATCCTAGGTAACAGAAGGTTGAATTCTGTATTCGTAGCTCCGTCAGCTACCCTCTATCGAGAAGACTGACGAACGGGCCAGCATCTCGTACCCTGTTATAACTTCGGTATTTGTTGTGCTGTCTACATTTTTTGCGCTATAAGTAACTTTGTACAGTTCCTATCCGCTCATCAAATTCGAATTTGAGAGTGTCAACATTATAATCTAGCCGCAGTCAGCTACAGAGAAACTATGTGGTTGTTAGCTGGCATTAGGAAAAACATACATTATCTTTTTATGTTTCAACTGAACGCTCGATAGCTGTGTTGGGCTGGATATGTTGCGTATGATTTCGGCGTAGTATAATAAGCATTTGGACTTTTTTTTTACGGAACCAGACTTAGTAATTTAAGAATTATAATACCAGACCTTGCTTTTTAGCTTCGTGAATCTCATGTACTCGCAATGCAAATCTGAAACTATCAATTTACTAAGCGTTCAAATCGCAAAATAGCTCGTTAACACTTTATTTTTACGGGGCAATCATAAATAGGATGTCGCTAGACGTTTTGATTTCCTAAAAAGCCAAATTTGCCAATCGCATTATATAATATTGAAATAACTATGTAGGCTAGCAGACACTAGCGGCCTTCGGTTCTATATTAGCAAACTAAAGATACGGATAACCGAAATACAATACCGACGAATAGCTAAAATTCGTACATATGTGCTCTTTTATTGAGATGAATTCTAGGTCATATTGCATACAGTGTACAACATGGTACCGAATTAAAAATCTTTTCTTAACTCAATAAATTATTCAATATCCTCACAACTGAGAACGTTGAAAGAGATCGTTATCGTAGCTCCTATGGAAAATAGCATATCTGTTTTCTTAAAACGCTGTAGTTATCTGTACTTAGATAGAACTCAGAACTTTGTATCCAGACATTGCTGAGACATCTGCATTCGGTTAGAAACTATGAAGGCATTTTTGAAGGAAATATTTATAAGATTCATTAGTTAGCTTGATTATCACATATCTGGTATGGGTTCCTAATGCTTTTTTGGCCCGTGCAGCGGTAAAACGTATCCTCTGATACTATATAAACTAAAGTGGTTTACACCTCCATGAAGACATTCTAAATCCGGCCTTAAAACAGCTTGAAATTCATACAGCCAATTCTACAGAGTACAACTTTATTGTCTTCCTCTCGCTGGTAGCGGGCTCGGCATAATACGATCGCTCTAAGTTAGACCATATGCGAACGTTCCCTTTGAAATTCTTGTTTCTGTATCTAGGCTTCGTATATGATCTACTAGCTTTGTGCGTAGGCAGAGCTATGGGAGAGAGGTTAAGATGAGTTTTTTAGATAAGCCTTCTAAACTCAGAGAAAACGGAATATAAATAACGTTTAATTAATCAATTAATTGGTCATGGCTTATAAATTTTCTAATCCCTATAGTCACCTAGCAGGTACACCGAGGAACAAATATGCACGCAACATTCATGGTTACTGCACCATCATGGAAAGGGCAATGGTTTAGCACCACAATCGCATAAAGCTCAGCTCCTTCATAGATACAGAGACCGCCTTTCGTCGCGGTATGACAACTCAAATGCAGAACATGGTATGGAAAGCTTTAAGCGGAAATCGATAAAAAAAAGGAGACCTAGTCGGCCAATGAATCTGCTCCAGGGGTAAAACCTTGACGAAAATCCTCTAAAAAGTGATGGCACGCATTGTGCTGGAAAGTATGCAGAACTTAATAAACGATGAAATACGATCTGAATGTGATCCAATATGTATTACCAGACAGAATCTACGCAAGTAAAACACGTTTCCCGGAAGAATTTTAGTTCGATCCACAGTTCTGTTTTCGATTTGCTGTCTTGTAGAGAAAAATTCGAAGACATACTGTAAGCAATATGCGAGATTCGCCTAACCGAGATGCAGTTTTGTAATGTGACAAATCATTTATCGTGGAAGCTAAGATAGTGGAGACTGCTATGAGAGGCCATTGTTCTCGGTATCATAGGAAATCACAGACTTGTTTTCTTGATGAGCTGTAACGAAAGCTCCTATAAAGGCCGAGCTTCTCTCGGCGCAGAATTAAATCTTCTGTTGAAAAAGAATCTATTAAATCTACTTGTTATATTGACACCCATATATATATATAAGACACGTTTGAAACGACTATTGAAATACGCGAATTCTACAAGCATTTTTCTCTTGTTCATCAAATGTGTAATTCCAGAAGTAGAAGAGCTAACACACATTCGAGTAAAAAATAAAGTGTAAATTAAATTTTATACGATGTGTGCTTCGAGATAACCGTAGTCACCTTTAAAATAATCAAATACAGAACAAGCATTTTTTACACGTGATGAACATATGACCAGCTGAAACTGGCCTCTTTACCAAATACGTAATTCTTTGCAAAGTAGATAGATCCTTTCCGAAGATAACTTTTCCAAATCAACTCCTTAAAAAAACGATAATTAAATGGCTAAATTTAATTGCATTGGAATTACATCCTTCATTTTCTTAAAATGTTTTCGCCCACAGGCAGTAATTGATTGAAACTGTGTGACGTAAATGGCGACACTATACATAGCTGTATCTCTCCTTCAATAGCTTCACTCATGAATGACTTAAAGATTAACTTCATTGCAGTCTTTCACCGAATCACCTGCCCTTTCCTTCGATCTCCATTAGTGTTACCGATTTTCGGAATCAGGCCGCCGGTTTCAACAGGCTAAGCGCAGGTTACTGCACTGGTATAATCACTGACGCTGGTTACATGATAAAAATCTACTGCATTAACATAGCGAGTGAAAACGAACCATCGTTGGCTTACCGAAGACGGACAGAAAGAAGGCCACGGATAAGGGCAGTCACCGATCGAACAACGAGCCAACGCGAAATGTTCATAACGAAAGATCATAATAATGCATACGACAAATAACGTTCCGTTAATGAAAATGTATTCACTTCACAGAAATTTGGGGGTAAAATGGATGAAACGGGAGAGAAACTCAATCGATGTCGTCATTATCAGACAAAACTATCATCTTTACTCATTACAAACGTGTATATTCCCAGTGTTCCGTCTGGTATGTCTTTTTCCACCTGCTAATTTTGGTACTTCTTCTACTGTGGACAACGCTATTGGGTTTGGCTGGCGTCATATATTAAACAATATACCATTATACAATCTTCTCAATAGCGAGCGGCACTCGAATCTTAGGTTTTGCAGTTCACATAAAGAAACATAGTAGCAAAAATAGCAATAAAAATAGTGCAATATTAGGTCGACGTTATTTTTATATGACTATTGACAACTTTACCAGAAATCAGTTTAAATATATGCTATTTTCATTAACATTTTAACATTAAGATAATCATTATAGGTTAAGATTTTCTTTGATTCAGATAAGCTTACCATTTCAGTTCGACTCTGTAGACTCAGGATTGTAGCAGAAAACGGTACATAGCATGTAAGATAAAAATAAATGCATGTTCATTGTTCTTAATCTATTTCATAACATAGAGATTCCACTTTGTAGAGGTGTACAAGAATTCAAAAATATTTGTTACCTCGAATAAATTAATTGTTATATATGCGCTTTTTCTCAAAACTATAATACCAATCTAAAGGAATTCAGTAATTTTAAAAAAAAGTTTCGTAAAATCTACACCGTCAACTACTACCTCTATGGTCATAGCCTATGAACACAACATACGTAGTATAGTATTATTACTACGAAGATTATATAAAATTCAATTCGCATACTACTCGAAATTTTACAGGCATGTATATTTAGTTAATTTGCATCCCTTCTTATGAGTGCGATCCGTACTCAGACCCGGGTAATTCGCCCATTCAATTGACTCTCCTGGTCTAATCTTAGCCGGTATACCATTTATCGTTTCTTTTTCTATCAATTTTTATTACTCAATGCTTAACGAATTTAGTTTTTACATTGTACTTCTTAATTTATATGTAGCATGGCTTTTACATCAGCGTTTTTCCCTTCTGCCGTGTTACCACATTAATAACACAAGTACGATAAACCTCAAACTATTTGTTACTTTATTTACACGTACCATTGAAAATTCCTGCGACTGTCAATCGCTTTCACTCGTTAATCAATAATTAATAATCAATAAATTATCGCACTAGTATATATATATATATATATATATATATATATATATATATATATCGTATGTACAGCGGGGGCCAAGACCGACGCTAGGCTGAGACGAGCCTAGAAAAAGGCGGAGGATCGAGCGACTTAAAGTTACCGCGTGCGTTTCTACATTGCCATTCATTTAAATTTCACTATGTCGGTCACGTTGTCCATCCGTAGAAACTGCAAGCTTGAGACAAGGAAAGGAACTGCGGATAACCATTAAGACCTCTCGACCTCGTATGGCTTCATGATAAAGATGACCTAGTATCCAATCCCGTTGTAGACCTTAGGTTGAGTGTGAGCTTGCTCCAATAATTTTCTAAGAGCTGAAAATTAAGACAAAAATGGGCGAGGTGAAGTTTATGAGCACCGTGCAGCATCCTTTTAAAGGTAATGTAAATCGAGCGTTCATCGTGTACTAACGTCAGTTCTTAGATAGATAGACGGGAAAATGTTGGACCTAGCCAAAGACGTATCGTCCCTTAGATGTTGAGTTGATATTTAGAATTTCAGTGTTTTGGGTTAGAAAGCGCGGCGGCGGCAGCGGCCTTGATAAGATCGAAGGCCTATTGCAACAAAATCAACCTACCTTCTTTCTGGTCGTCATCAAACGGTCCCTTCGGGAATGCTACATCAAAGGTCACGTAGAGTACTCCTTTCTTTAAGTTATCCAAATAATTTGGCATGCCCTCATTGAGTTTACGCATCCTAGCGCCTGGCCACGTGACTCCGTCACGAACGATCTTCACTTTATGTCCATCCAGATGTGTGATCTCGGTTTCAAAGCCGACCAGCGCGTCCATTAGTGATACTGTCACGTTCGTGTATAGGTCATCACCCTATAAACATAAAGATGATAAAAATATTGCCATCTTGACTTAGTGACAAGTCATGTATATGGACATGGAGGGACAAACCTACAATTTTCTGCTTAGGCTATTCGGGTACAACCTTTGATCTTTACATAGCTGCATTAATAAACAATCTGTTAGCTAACAGTAGCAATTTTCGCCTTAAACGAGCACGTACAAACCCGTTTTAATTTTGATATTTTTAAGTAGCTTTCTATAAACAGCAACGTAAATCATCGTTTGTTTCTCGATTTCAAAAAGCAAAACTTGAAATTTTCTAATTCCATTTCAATAAATTTTCAAAGAAATCATTCATCCGATCATGATCTCACTTTGCGTTGGAAGACAGGATGTGGTACGGTGCGAATACGCATTTTGAGGTCGCCCGGATCTCCATCAATATGAGGCTCTCCCTCAGCTGTGAACACCTGCTCTTGGCCATCCTTCATACCAACTTCGATCTCTACTTCCAGCACACGCTCTTCCGTTGTCAAACTGAGATTCGGACATTCTTCGCAAACCTGCTGCTGTAGCATCTGGAACCTGTGGGCACGTACAGCAAAGACGTAAGTTTCGATCTTCTTCATTGTAAATTATTAGGTGAACACTGTAGTACGGTCTAGTCGTAACATAACCTATATAGCATGCATGCACTATGACCTTTTTCGTATGTATCTTGTGTTTGAGAAGCGCATGTAAGGATAATATATAATAATAATAGTGACAAGCAAATAAAAAAACGACATCCTTAATAAAAAAACGACATCCTTTACGCTAAACTATCGTTTTTTTCAACAACGCCGAAATGGAGACTAATCCTTTTCTGTCATACTTATATACGTGTCTACAGTATGCACACAGATTAACAATGTAGATAGTTTACCTTCCAGGGCCAAGTGATCTAGTGACCATCTCCATTCGACAGTTACATTTCCGCGTTCCTGAACTCTGCTTGTATACAGGCTTCTTTCGGACCACTTCCACGAAGTTTCCTAATAATCAGACGGTAATGAAAAAAGTTCTTGTAGCAGTGGCGTATTGTTGGTCATTTCAAAATGGTGTTGAACTTGAGCCCCATGAGGAGCTTATGGACCTTATGGGCCCAAATAAATACATACGTTTGGTATGTGCCGATGATTTTCTAGTATGCGATAGAATAACGTAATGCCCATCAATACAAAAATACAATTATACGACTAAATTGATAGCAAGAAAGCACGTTAGAAACAGACTAGGGAAAGAGCGTGCTTAAGTTAACAATTGTTTCTTATTTATTCTTCATTTCTAGATATTTCTTCTTAGAATAGCGAGTAAGAGTGTTTATTTCTGTTAGCATTAATACAAGCTTACATATCCACTGGTTTACATACCGTTATAAAGCTCCTCCAGTGTTACAAGGAGGTCCATAACAACGTCACTTCCTTTTGGAGTTTCCCGTTGTCCTCGTTCATCACCGCCAAATCCAAAACCGAAGTCACCAAAAAATGATGCAAATGGATCTCCACCTCCCCGGCCGACATCTTTGAGACCTGTCGCGTTTAATAGAATACAGGTCAGTCCATATAAACGATGATAATTGATTGTTAGGTTGCTAAGTTGAATTAGTTCTTTTGCTGAGAACTTTACAGGTAATCCTCGACGAGGTTTATGTTGTTCTATATTATTTTTATTATTATTAGACTTTATATTCAAGATTCACAGATTTGTGTCGCTAGTGTAGCCTGTTTTCATACCCTTATCTTTGTGCGGTCGCAACGTCTACATAACAGAGGTGAATAAAGCTCATATCTATGTATATGTACGTCAACTATACGATCTCAATTATCATTACTATTTCAAAAAATAACGTTGATGTTGAATAACATCGCCGACGTGACGAAAGTGGTAGAATGAGAAAAACCTTTATAGGGCATACGTGCGTTGTAAATTCTCAAAAGGCGTGACACCACTCTTGAACGAAGCTATTGGGTTTTGATTATTTTCAACACGCTTATAATCAAGAAGTTATAACAGTCCCCAAAAGCTGCATGATTTCTTTCCTAAATTCTACGTACCCTCTTCCCCATAGCGGTCGTACTGTTTTCGTTTATCGGCATCGACGAGCACTTCGTACGCAGCGCCCAAATCCTGAAACTTGTCCTGAGCGTTGGGATCGTTCTTATTCTTGTCCGGATGCAACTCTTTGGCGAGTTTCCGGTACGCTTTCTTGATCTGATTCACATTTGCGTTCCTTGACACGCCGAGAATCTTATAAAAGTCCCGCCCTGCTAACACTTCAGAAGCTAAGAGGACCCACGCTAGCGCGAGAAGGATCAACCGCATCTTGGCGCCTTCGTACGACAGAGCAAAACGAGACAAGGGATGTTCCAAGGGGAATTACTTGGCGGCGGCTGTTGGTGCCACCTGAAATCCCGAAACATGAAACAAGCAAACAAAGACGGATGAGCGTCCAGTGTGCGATTTCTGTATTCATTATTGGCATGATAGGACCTTGCAAGTCATAAAATGAACACGCTTACCGAAACAGACTTTACACTAGAAGCCTAGCTAAATACTAGACTACTACCAGCGTCAGTTACACAAATACATGCTATCTACTACACAAACCTGTTCGCGGGTTAAACATGAGACGCACCGCACGAATATTTACACTTACGTTGTTGAAACATTCTATAGGTGTTCTATGAAGCATTTTGAGAGTAAGAATTAAGATCCTTATAATTATTATATATAAAACACCAAGTATAAGGATGGTGGCTTTCATTATTGTGGGGTATTATTAAGTATGTGTAGTATTACTAATCTATAAATTCATTTTTCGGCAATGTAAGGACAGGAACATGAGTAGTACTGAATAGCTTATGACAATGGTGAATGCTGATCAAAATAGCATTTATGAAAATCAATAACCAGTAAAATCCGGAGCTGTACAAGTGAAAGCTCTAAATAAGCGCCTCGAATAGGATCATCAAAACCAACCATATATGAGCTACGAGAAAACATTTAATTTAAATCGAAATTTAAATTTAAAGGCGATAACCAATACTCTGAAAATTCCCGTGCTGTCGAAGCAGTTTTTCATATGTAAATACTGTCCAACTTAACCGTTAACAATATTAAACTTTTCAAGACATTTCACCCCACGAAACCTGTGCCATATCACCAGTATGTAATATCGGCCACCTAATCAGACTCGCTCCGTAAAATAAGCCTTCGATTGACTTCCTGAGTATTATTCTGGCCTCTCAGCTAGCCTGACCGTAGCCTATAAGCGTTTTAAAGACAAACTGAAAAGGCGTATTATTGACAGGCGTATGAGGCATTTGACGTTACATTGTAAATCAACTACCCCTTTCAACCTTTTCATGTTGTAGTAGCTGAGAAGGAAGACAAATCGAAGTGTCACCTTTTGCGAACGAAAAGAAAATAGGCTAAGTATAGCTGGAACAATAAAAATCAATCAATCAAATAACTCGCAGTCGTGACCAAAGCAGATGTCTATTCAACAAGTAACGCTAAGGACGACGCGAAAATTTCCCGCTTTAATCTACTTCGGTACACACTAAGGAAGACTTACAAATTTGTAAATAAAACTTGTAAATTATTGTATTTTGCCATACTGATACACCGTACGGCATGTACCAAAATTTATGCGAAGTTCAAACGCGTTATTGATCGACTACAAGTGAAAATATTCTATAAAGAACCTCCCGTTGTTTTGTAAGCCAATCACACTTTTTGGATAATGCCAGTACTTCATGACCGAATAGCGCGAACCTGTAGCGAAAAATGTAATAAGAACGATCGTTTTAGAAATGAAAATAACACTGGTAAAGAGGGACTTTTAGTGCATATTATGAATGCGTGAAATTGAATGGCATTTACAATCCACTTAAAAGAAGCCATTTGTTTTCTTCGTGTCTATAAACAAAAACGTTGCAGGTTGGCCATACGTCGTGCAGCGTAACTTGAAGCGTCTACCATGAGGGTACCTTAACACCCCCAGCCCCTTAGCCCACCTCTGTCACCAATTTAACTGTTCCCAACAAGCTGAACTCGCAGAAATCTCATACTCTTGTTCACACTAAGCGAGAATTTGTTTTATTTTTGTGTATTGCGAAGCATGTACAGATCCGCCGATATAAAATAGCTTCATTTTATATGCACTATAGTTTATATGTAGTGAGTTCACTGACTCGTTTGTACGCCTAACTTTGAATGATTGTCCTACCTTCTCCAGCTGACGGTTGACGGCCTCTAATAATAGGTGTTAAATTTATTTTCGAAATGTTTTTACCGCACTTATTGCCTGGATTAAGCAGAGATCACACATTTCGGATACTAGAAGACGACACAAATGCGAGTTAGTATTTTCCGAGTAGATACTATTTGTAATCGTTGTTCATCGACCCGTCGAAGTCCATCATTATTATCCCCGACTCTGTCAACAACGCTAAGTCGACGTGTCGTTTCGAAACCAACCGCTATAAGCCGGCCCACTCCACTCAGACTCCACCACTCGGCAATCGGCAGTACAAATCTATCAGGCTACTACTGCAACCCCTCACATAGAGAGAGGCGGCTCGTGTATAAACAGAAGCTCAACGACAACACACAGTAGTGAGTTGGCTACCTACCTCGAGGGCCGGGCTTTGAGCCCTTGGCTATGAGTCTGTTTCACTGAGAGACCGCGGCTGGCTTTTGTCGTAACCGTTTTAAAAGATAACACCAAATTCGGCACTGGCATGTATCTGCTTGCTTTTTGCCGGAACAACCATTAAGAAGGACGAAAAAAAACTATGTCGAGGAGCGTCAACTTCGGTGGAGCAGAAATGCTTGTTAACGCACCTAGAAACTCTAGCACGAGCGATTGCTCCTTTAGCGGTCCGGCCGCTACTTTATCCGTCGCCTTCTTCGTGTTGTTCGAGGGGAAGGGAAACCCCAGACAGTTGCAATGGCAAGACCAGCTGAGGCAAGACCATTGAGAGAAACGTTCCACACAGCTAGATGCCACATGTGAGTTGAGCTAAATGAAGTAAGTGGATGGGCTTCTATCAACGCGACGTTACGCCGAAAAGTGCGAAAAAAAGTTTAAGCCAAATGAAATGAGGGTCGTATAATTAACGTGGTCTCTGCATAATAACTGCACGTATTTAATCTCGCCAATAGCATTAATAGCTCGCAATGATAAACAGCTAATAACATTTTAACAACAAATCTCTTATGGTAGGTGTTCCTTTCTCATACCCTGCTCATTCACTTGCGTACCAACCTACGAATAGATCTGACGATACGAAGGCTCAACCACAAAGCCCACATAGGCCATAGCAGAACACCTCTCACATACACACCTCACCCCGTCTAAGGTCTCTGCCTATATGAGTCTATATATTGAACGGGACATTCAGCTTCTTTCTATTTAAACATCCAAATTCCGTCAACTATATTATTTTTATATGAGCAAATTTTGCTAAAACCTTATTCCGCTCATCCACGGTGCTAGCGAGGCCGTATCTAGCCCCTAGCCCTCAAACAAGCCGCTGTCAATCAGATGTTAGCTTGCTTTCTGAGCAGAAGCAGCAAAGGGACGAACCGATGATGGCCGATGGTGGAGCGGGCATCAGTCGTTCAGAGCAATCAGCGGCTGACAGATCGACAGCGGCGGGTACTGCTGCGTGCTGGAAATAGTACGTCGCCGTGTAGCGCCGCAGATAGCGAGTCAGAGAAGTGCTGCTGAGTGGACGAGACAAAACCAGAGTATTACTCGGTTCATGAAGAGTTAGACAGCAAGAACAGGCAGAACCTAAAGACAAAAGTGGTCGTAACGGCTGCCACAACTGTGGCAGCTCGTGTTGTTTTGTTGCTCCAGCATCTACTGGCTGGCGGAGACAGCGACAAAAAATTTTGTGTGATCCACAAGTTGGTGTATGTGTAAGATCCGGATATCGAGCTGGACGGCGGATAAGGTAGCGCAGGTGTGAAGAAAGCGCTATCCTCAGCTGTGTGGGGTGTGTGTTTGTTTGTCTGTCCCGTTGAGAAAAAAAAAAAAGTTGCACGTCGAATTGGGGGAAGTGTGGCCAATACGCTGAAGAAGTGTATTCTTGCTGGTGCGAGGACGGAGAGGGATTCGTTCGTCTTAAGTAAAAAGTAAAGTTAGTCAGAAGTTTGTTGATTTTGGGCTTGTATGCTTGCTCTTTTTTTTATGGTGCTGTTTACCTCAGTTTGGCTCGGATTATTGTGTTACGCGAGACATACACCATCGAAAACAGGTAAAGAGTACCGGGGAAATACTCTGAAACATCTCACTGGAATGTGCGAGCCGTTTACATTTTGACTACATAAAATAAGGTGAGTTCGAGAATTATATATATTTATGTGTATGCAATTGGGTTAAACACCTGGCTCGCATAAGATAGAACGTCTTGATGCTCGTTGTTTCAATGGATTATGGCGGCAAGCGCTGCCTAAGCTAAATTCGGCCTCTGATGCCGGTGTGTGCAGAAAGGCAGAAACTAGGAGTTGATCTGAATAACGAACGGGGTTGAATTTGTCCGGAAATTTAAATTTCAGTAGGTGGTAAGTTGGTATTCGAACAGAAGTTGTGGATCGAAATTACCATGTGATGGCGTCGCAATATTTTTTAGCTGCTACTCTATCAACAAAGCTGTGTTAACTAAATCAGATCGGAACTTCATCTATTTTATTGGGACGGGGCAACGTCTCACGGAAGCGAATACGTTTTCTGGCAAAAGATGTATTTCATTTTGCGGTCATACATTTTTTCGGCGTGAGGATGATCAAAATGACACTGATGAAGTTCTATCAAATTAAAGGGCTTACACAAATAGAGTTAATCTGATAAAGAAAAAAACACAACTGAATACAACGAATTGCAGTATATATATATATATATATATATATACGTTCAAAATTTGTTCAAACAATTTTTATTGAGAAACAACTATCGAAATTATACCTTGTATAAAAGGAAGCGTATCTGCATCAAAAAGTAGTAATTTCTCTAAAACGATTTGTATTAAAACGAGACACTAGCTAATGTTCGGCATAACATTTCTTCTAGTGGCGGGGTACGACAGCATGACAAAATCGCGAAGCCGTTTTTGTTCTAAAAAAAAAGTGCCTGCTCAAAGGCTGCACGCAGCAAAGCGAAGGCAGTCTTTGTTATACCGCCGCTTTTTTACATTCGTTTGGTGTTTTTTAAAACTGAGCTATAAAGACACGGCGAATTAAGTGTTCTATCATTCACCGTTATCAGCAGGATCATCCGCTCTAGTCTACTGCTCTGTTCTATAAATGTCGTCAAGAATGAAATTAATCATGGATTTAAGTATCTGATTATATCAGTGCATGATCTCTGAGTGCAAGCCTGATAACATCTTGAGTACAGAAGTTTTACTTAACTAAAGTTGTCTTTGAAGCAGGCGTTTCATAATTGCCCGAAGTCGAGAACCTAGAATCTAAAGAGAGGCTTACGTTTATTCGTTGATACCTCAGCGGTTGACGTTTTACTGGTGAACTTGATTTTCAGTGTGTTTTTGTATTCAAGTTCATTGAAAACAGCTGAAACCGTATTTTTTTTTGTTCTGCTTAGCAACGATTAAGGGTTACCTGCAAATGTGTGCATGACAACCGGATGGGCCAAATTAGTCTTCGCTTTGTTGCTACACTCACGAAGCATCACTATTTGAAGCATATTTAATTCTTAGTGTAAAGGGTAGTAATTAGTGTATAGCTATATACCAAATAACACTTACATTTTACTGATCTTGAAATGATAAGCCGAGCTATGAATCGCCGGTTACTCGGGGTGCTGTCAACTAGAGGGGACGTTATTTTTGAATAGTGGGGTTGTCAGTTGTGAAAATCGCGTTAGTTATCTGAGGGCTGTAGACGTCAAGTTTAACTGCTTAAATGAAGCCTGGATGCGTTGAAGCTATACTGCACTTCAGCGAATTCCCGAGTTGTTTAAATGAAGACTCAAATGTAAAATTGTCCACAACCAAACTCATTTGGTACTTGGAATATGCTTGTTTCAAGAAGATCTCAATACATAGTAAATATATGAATTAATTTCGAATGAATCTGTCGTTTGTATAAAGCTATAGCGTCTATTGGATACAAAGTCTGATTTACTGTTTGTTGGCGATTCTTTAACTCGTAAGCAATCGCTTACCTAGATCAGAGTCATTTTCACAAAGTGTCAGTACAACGTACCACAGGGTGAAGTGTAATACATTTACATCCTACGCCAAACAGTTACAACCTACTAAAATTCGTTCACTAATTAATATTGATTAAGGATTTGCAGTGATTCTAGAATCTAATAACGATCTACATCCAGCTCACACTGACTGGAGACGCAACGCTTAACCACGGGATACGAAGTTAGATTTTATAAATTAGGATGCTTTCATAAACGGAAAGAAATTCTAAATAACTTCCGTAAAAGTAACTTCTGAAAGCTGTTCCTCTAGCTGAAGTTTACTTGTAAACTTTTTTCTCTTATCATCGTTGCCACTTGCACCTTTTACAATGTTCGGCGACTGCCGCATTCATAGTGGCCGCTGGAAACGTCTCGAAGACTACCGCAGAGACTTTATCGCTAAGCCGGCCACCGGGATTTGCTTTCAACCTTCACACAACTTCTACCAAAGCAAATGATTTCCGGCTAGCGCGCCTTTTCTACATTTTAAGCAACATCGTTATGTCTGACCATCTGGAACCACAGTATTTAGAGCAGGCCCGTTTACGTGTGCACATCTGAAGGTGTACTTATTATTATTGTTTGAATTATTCAAAGGTGTTGTCCAGTTTTCATCTTGATGTCTATGCACTATGGTTGCAGTGACCGTAAGTTGTTCCTGGAAAGATCCATAGGCTCAGAAATATAATCAATTTCGCTGGGACATAGACCAATTTCTAGGGCATTCGTTTGTTATGTTTGCATAATTCGCGATAGTAGCTTGTGCTACTATTCATTGGAACCATGTTGTGACATATATCCGATGGCCTACGAAGCAGAACAAATTTGCACAGCCATGTAATACAATTATAATGGACGTATACAAGGCATTATACCTTTAAGCTATTTAAAAAAAATTTCCGTCTTAAATTAAAAAGAAATATTTCTCTTTGAGTTACGTCTACACGATAATACAAATTATATAACAATTTTGAGAGGGTCGTTTTGTACCTAATCATGTTATTAGCCATATATAGTAGCCTTGAAAGATGATTTCCACAGTGTGACCCTCTTCCTCCACTATCACAACACACTCAACGTAATTCAGCTCGACTGTAGAGGATACGTAAGGCAAGGTTCTTAGTAGTAGTCAAGTCTGCCAGGTCTTAGTTGGCCACGAGTTATTCATCTGATCCATAGTCGGTAAGCACCCACCGAATCATCAAAACTTCGAGTCATGTTACGGCCATCACCACAGCAGCAGCGGCGGCGGCGGCGGCGACAGCGGCATCGGCCTCTTTGAACACCTTGTTACATTGAACGAGTCAACGTCTAACTTGAATAGAAGTTGCCTAGTATAGTCGTTATACCGCAAACATACGTCTTCTACGCGCGGCTTAGCTAGTTAGTGCAATACGACGACGCATTAAGCAGCTTCGGCCGGTCTAAATGACGCACTCCTAGAAGTTTACTTTGGTGCGCTGTCGGCATGATCTACACAGCAGAAGCTTGAAAAACAACAATATTCAAGAGGCTGTGATTTCTACACAGTCCAAAGTCGAAATGTGTGTTGAGTACGATCAAGGACGGGGGGATTAAGAAACATGGATATGCATACATTAGTAACTCGGATGTTCAGCATGCCTGACATACAGAGCTAACGTAACTTGCAACCTTGTGAAGGGTAAATATAAATTGTCCATACCGGGTACGCTGCCTGTACGATCTAATAGTGACCATGGTGGGACATACTGATTGCAGTGATGTCTGATTGACCAGTTTACCGAGTGTATATGGAGTGTAAGAGCTACTGATTGGTTACCTCGTCAATGCCGCCCCGAGCATTTGAATGCTAGGCAAAATAAAGAAAAGAATAAACAATAATGTGCCATGAAATCCTCTGCTCCGTGTCGTACTTTTACTCTTACCAATGTCATTGTATAAAACGTGCATTTTACGTGGTATCCATACAGTATGCTTCGCTATTAGCGAAGCATCCATCCGTGCTTTTACTTTTGTCAATTACGTATATATTCTATGTAATAACGTGATTGTAGTTAGTATCGTAATTGCAATCTGGTATATTTCCTGCGAATACTTTTTGTTATCGGTCTAATGACGCTAATGGCACATGCGGCTCTACATGCTGTCAACCGCATAGTAATAACAATACCAGCATTAGCGGACATATACTTTGTGTTTATTCGTTGTCCGGTAGTTGCCTCGAACCGTATTTTCATACACAGTGTAAATTGTATCGTCCAGGTCGTGACGGAATAGCCATTCTAGCGTGTGGCTGCTCGAAAAGTTCTGCTTCGTAAACAACGATCATGGGCGTCTTTTGTCACCTCAGTAGAAAAATTGCTGGAACCACATCGTCGTCTTCCTGCGGTCGCTTTTCGATTCTCACATAATCATACTGACCGCTTCGGCACCAGTCTTGACAGCGGTTACCACTACATATTCTTTCGAAGAGAACGTCAGTCATTGTCGACCAGTGATAGCGAGCTATAGGTAGCAGGTAGAAATTTCTGCGGGTGGAGAATATCTGCCTTTTCAATGGTAACAAGTATATGCTTTTTTTCTTTTAGTAGTCATAATCTTGTTTTGGTTCGCGCAGTACCTTTTTCTTTTTACTTCTCACCCCTCTTTTACCTTCTCGTCCAGTGCTTTCAGAGGTTTGAATTTTTCGCGGCAGATCTTCGTGACGGGGGGCATCTCAATTCATAAGTGTTGCCTTACCTTGTCATCTGTTAGGAGGTGCTGCTTCGTAGTCGACGCTTTGTCAATACTAGCATATTAACGGTATCTTTGGAAAGCTGTTTCTTACCATATTGATTATATGCATAATACATAGTTCTTCTTGAGCGAGGAGTAAGCCAGATCGACGTTACTCATAACCAACAATTTCTGTCGGGATCGGCCACCGGCTGCATATTACTTGAAGATGGCTAAAATAACACGTAGCTCGTAATCGTATAAAAAGATAATGGAGAGAAAAAGTGGTTAACATGGCGGCTTCGTATAGCGTTCGTATAGTTGTCGTCGTTTCTGTAATATAGTTAAACTTTTCAGTAACTAATAGCCGACTAACTTTTTTCGCTTACCTTATAACTTATTTTCCCTGTATATACCCATCTGCTTCCTTAGCACAGGCTCCCGCCTCCATTCGCCGCTGGACGTTCGCTTGATAATTCTCTGTTGTGTTAAAACGTAACTACCGATAGGTCCACCGGCACGGCAAACCACCCCTACAACTGTAAATGATGAATGATAATATTCATGCGATTTTTATTCGATCGTTTGTATTCGCCATAGTCGACAAGCGAACGCTGCCTGAACTAGCGGCTACGGCCTCGTCGGCGTCAACAGCAACGACTTACAAAAGGTGTTTTACAACTGTGACGTCGTATATATATATATATATCGCAGCAAGCCAAACGCAAACCATTCTAAGCTTCTTCCACGTAAAAACTACGACGATTACAACTTCTTCGTCGATGTCAAACTGCGCGCAGCTGCGCCGGTGGTGCGGCGACACGCATAAATAAGGGTTCCCTGTATCAATGGGTTTCGAGTCGCCTCGAATCCGCGATTTGCCTGCGTCGGACAAA
The DNA here is from genome assembly GCF_002443255.2 of Varroa destructor. Taxonomy (NCBI): domain Eukaryota; kingdom Metazoa; phylum Arthropoda; class Arachnida; order Mesostigmata; family Varroidae; genus Varroa; species Varroa destructor. Next base: position 30,675,918 of record NW_019211460.1, on the reverse strand, counting down.
TAGACCAAAGGCACTCAAAGGAAAAACAAACCTATGAAATAAACACAGAAAACGAACTTTTTCACGGAGTCTCCAACTATAAGTAATAGCGAAGACAGTGGCGCTGATGTTGGCGGCGGCAATGAGTAAATCTTTTTCGGATATGTGCTCTGTGGCAATGGAAACTAATCAAAGTGGGGTCTGTGCTTGTGGTGGCCGTTATATCGGTGAGGTAAAGCAAAACGGGACAGAGCCGACAGATTCACGGGGCAAGCAGTAATCATAATGGGGATAGTACTAATATTCACGCCATTTCCCCTATCCCCCCCCCCCCGTACAACTTGGTCTTTGAATTTTGGCGTTACATTTTGAAATTGTCTGCTTTTTCAGGGAAGGGGGTGAGGGAGGAGAAGGGAACTGGCATATAACGAGGCTAGGAAAGATAAAGGGAAAGTGTGTGTCAATTTTCGTCTCTTCTTTTTTTTGCTGGGGTAAACAATGAAGACTAGTGAGCACAACTATGTTAACGAATAGTGGGTTACTGAGTCCGTCTGTGAACAAGCTGTTGTAATAGTCACATTGTTGAAAGCGATGTTCTACCGCTGGTGATTATTAACTCAGCTAGCGATGCGATGCGATGACGGTGTAGCTGGCATAGTCGTTGTTATCGGCAAATATTTCTGTCAATTCGTACTAGTGTTCATAAATAAGACACTTGCTTAGCAAAAGGGTAAAAAATAGGAATGAACAGCCGACGCAGCTAAAACTGACAATAAAGACGGGCACGGATGGTGTTGCACCGTGGCTTGTTTTTGCTCTCGCTGCTGCTGCCATCATTATTGCCAATACCTGCAAAAAAGGGCTCACTTCTATGACCCCAACATGGGTATGGGCGGTTTGCAACAGAAAGCAGTTTGAATAGCAGAAAGCGATGAAAGTAAGAAGCCAAGGAAAAGGATGACCTAAAAGAAGAGTCGACTCGGCAGAAAAACCTGAACGAGGGCTAGAAAAAAAAAAACCCAAAAAAAGTTCAAGCACTCGAACATTTGTCGTTTAGGCATATGTTCGATAATTTGGTGTCCTTCTTTGCTGGCCGATATAGATGCAGCTACCGCCGTCCTTGCGTAGTTTACCACTTTTACTGAACGCGCTGCCTTAAAACAGCCTGCTCACTAGCCACCAGTCTTCTTGCTTCTGGTAGCCACTTGCACGTGAGTTCATGCTTCGATTCTTTACTCGTAAACTACTCAGCAGAGATAATGGACTCAGATGTACGCACAATACACGAGATACAGACAGTGATTGATATTCATCATATAGTAATTGTCGTTTTTTTTTTTATTACGGTGTTTATCAATAACAATAATAGTCACTAAAGTCGTAAGCTGACGACCCACGGTGTCAATCTGCGACAATCAACGTTGTCACTTAGTCGAAACTAGCGATATTGGTTTGCGTAAGACAGTGCTTCTCGACACCTATTCGTCGCCGTGCTGCATTTAGATGTGGCTCTGAGGAGAGAATCGTTTTACTTCGAAAAGCCAGCAGGCAATGGACCACGGGTAAGACAATAAGGAAATTGCGTCTAGTAAGTTGCCCAATGGATCCTCCTCTTTTACCGTAATATATGCCCGACGATCTAAGCACAAGACGGCTCAGCATATATACGAAACTACGTGCATGTTGGCCAATTCGCTCCACTTTAGTATGGCTAGCCTTTTTGTCAGGTGCGTGCTTTATAAAGCTTACCCGATCATTCAACTTAGCAGGTTAATAATAATAATGGTAAGTTTCCTCTTAATACCACATACATGCAGATTATTCCCATATAGGCCATTGTAGATGTAGTTTAACGATTATTTTATATGCAATACTATTGCGCCTGCTTCATTTCAACCAACGAGCAAAAAAGCTGGAAAGATATTCGGAATATTTTCCGGAAGAATTTCACAACTGCATGCTTTGCGTGTACATGGTCGTAGTTATGAACAGTGCGAGGTATATAGCTTCTCGCAGTCTCCCGGCATCTCTCGTGTAACAGTAATAACAACAATGAGTTATCAAGCGATTCACTTTATATCATGAATGAAATATAATGCCAAAATACTTAAGGCTACTGATTTCAGTGGGGTCAGTGTGACCCATTATGCTGGGCATCCTCTAATTGTCCGCATGGCGCACTTTCTGTTCTTGGCGTGGTCGTCGATCGTTCTTCCACGCAATTTTCCGATACAGAAAGTACTCCCTCTCCCGTTTTCATGGGTTCTGCTTTCAGGGGCATATGATCATTAGTCGGGAAAATTCGTTATCTGTCTTCGTTTTTACGCTGCCTTGCCCAATACGTAACGTAATATTAAACTAAAGTTGGCGTTGAGGCAGCCGTCTACATCGGGTCTGTAGGTGTCTTGCCGACTCACTTCGCACAGTCTGTGGCCATTAGAAGTGAATGCACCAAGCACAGCTAAGTAACAACGTCGCATCTATGAATTACTCGTACAGGTAGATGCGTTTTTTATGCGCCTTGGTAAATACGTTGCCTTCCTGTTTTGTGCCGACTATCTTCTATGCGGTGCGCTTACAGAAGTAACGAGATATTCGTAAGCTAAATATTAGCTATCGTATGGTTTTGTAATCAGTCCTTTTCCTTATTGCTTTTGTTACGTGTGGTGCGTGTACCTCAAGTACAGATTATGTGCGTACGTATTGTGTGTTATGTATATATTTGTTCTTCAGTTGAGAAATTCGACAAATTAGGTTTTGCGTTGAAAGAAATATTAGCTGTACTTTGACAGCCTGGTGAAGTCGACAGTCAGCGAGACGGTTCCTCGCAACTATTTGTTGCAATATCATTTTGTCGAAGTTCGAAGTACTGGCTTGATTTCTTAGAAACACATTTCTGTTTTTCTGTTTAAGAGGTTTCATCGCTGATTCGATCGTTCGCACAATAGCAATGAGTGATAATAACAATAGCGTCAATTAGTTGGCGAAGGGCACAGACATTTGCGCTAAAACGATTTGTGAGGATTCATTTGATTACAGCGTTACTCGATGCTGATAATAGTCGGATGGGCTTCTCATTCTAACTAATCATAGCCGTATGTTGAAGACCCGTCGTAATTTTTCTCCTGCCGTTCAATGTCAACAGCGAACTGCTATCCATTAATTAGATTCTTATAACTAATTAACTTACGCACTGTCTATGAAGTTATAATATCATTTGCTTTTCATTTTGTTCGTCGTTTGTATTCACTGCGTCTTTGTCTTACTTCTAACTAGTTTCGTATTGTCACTTATCACTTACCTCCATACAATTGTTTAATGAGTTACCGTCTGCGTTTTGATATGACGATAAAATATGGAAGGGTTTTTCCCGGAACTGTTTATTTAGGTAAACTATTTCGAGGCGGCAAGATGGTACGATGTCAGAATTACGATCATAACGACGGCAACTACAGTGATCTTGACGATTGTAGCGAAGTTCCTTTTTTTAGACGAAAGCTCAGGGACGTCCACACTAACTTCGAATGTTTAGACTTGACTAAAAAATGATACAGCTCTAATTGAGTAACTTGAAAATTATCTGTCCGTTATTTGACTCCCTGATGAATAACTATTTTACCCTACTGTTACGCCAGTGCTATCAAGGCCAAATGATCGTGGGACACGCGCTTCGGAACACGACAGTCAAACTCCAACAACTTGGAAGGGTAACATAAATAGTCGGAATTCGCTGACATGTCTGAAGGCACAGGAAACAATGCGAGATCGCGTTGAAGAGACTCTTGCCACAATCAGTACCATCCTGCAGAACATCAACGGCGGCCGTCTGCATTTGATATTTGATTTACTGCATTTTACCTTTTATATATTTCAGTGCTACTGCCGCTGGTTTCCTTAATGGCCAGAACTGGTTTCTTGATGGTGCCATCTTAAGCGCGTGTTGCTGTCGTTGTTGTTCCGCGCTGATGTGAGTACCTTTGTTCTTTCAGCTGTTCGTATCCGAAGCGGCGGTCTCGGTCAGCAGTTTGGAGAACTCATACGGTATTACGTGGCATATTCTCAGTAGCATCCAACTGTAGTATTATGATTTGGATATTCTGCTACACCGCTAGCAGCAGGCCTTCTACGACTGCACCAGTCGGTTAGCGGTGTATCAGCATCCTGTCGCCCGTTGGCAACTATTTGTTGCTAGTGACTAGCTTATCGTCCATTATGGCGGATCCAGTGTAATACCACACGTTGAAGTGAGGTGTTTGACTAACGTCGCGGGTTAATTTCGGCCCTCTTGTCGTTCGTTCGTGGCATTTTGCCGTCGATTCCCGTATTCGCTTAGTGGTTTGTTTTCTATCGACAGGCGGTTCTGTTGCCGCCGCAGCTATACTTCGTTCATCCATCTCATCCATGCCGCTTGTCCGATCGTTGTCTTTCGTTTGCGGTCGCCGTTGGCGTTGTATCGCGCAGCAATGTGTCACAAACCCAGCACCGTTGCTCGTTGTACCACGACCATCCTCATCATCGCCTCCCTCTTCTGTCCGATCGTGTCTGGCCGGGGCGGCAGTCGCTGTCCGCAGATAGTTGATGCCGCTGCTGCAGTAGTAGTATGACATCACTTGTTTGTGCCTAGCTAGCCACCAGATATGTGTCACCGAATCTGCGTATCTGACGATGGGTGCGTACGTAGACGGCCATGTTGCGTCTGTATGTATATGTATCGGTACGTATGTCAAAAACGACAGATGAGTCCATTTCATAGACAAAAGCGGCAGCAGCGGTGGCGACAACAAATCGTCTTTGCCCAGACGGATGAATAAGTCGCTAGGGGCAAACGGGGACACGTTCAGACCAGTTTGGATGATGATTTTCCATTTTCTGTAGAGAAGAATAGAAGCGGTTAGACGGCAGGCCCCGTGCCGACGAGCGCCAGTGTTGATAGAAGTAACAATGAGAATGGATTATTATAGAATTATCGGTTATTGTTGCCACCACTGATGCGGCTGGCACCAGCTTTGCTTGACTTTTTAGATAAGTTGGCTATGGGGCATTCTCAACGAGCGGTATAAAATTCTGTGCTGATTGTTGTTTTCTCTATGAGCATCAACCATTTGTCTTGACTATTAAATTGTTTTATGGCTTATTTCTCTACAATGTGTGTCTGTATGTAGGTCAGTGTGATGATCACAGAAGCTTGCCAGCTGGGTTGAATGGCTTAAAGGAAAACGTCACGGTATACCTCGTTATTAACCGAAAAATCAAGAAATACATATAAAACATTGCATACACTCGCTCGATTCTATTGGACGGACGGTTTGTCGATCGTCAAATGTATAATAATAGCTCGGCCGTTTATACGAGCGCCTCGTATATAAATATATATTCTACGAGACTAATAATACTGTTTTTCTGAAGTAACCCGTAAGGGCAGTACCAGGCCGGGAACTAAAAACAAGTATTTTATTGATCGCTGTTGCACCTGAGTCAGTAATTAGGATGACTAAGTGCAATGTCATTTAAGAGCATCAGTCATATATTCAACGCATCAGAGAAATATAAACGCATCTGCTACTTGCGATGTTATCTTGTATTGCTTGATCTATTACGTTTTTTTATCGAACAGGCACTAATCTTCAAGAGGCTGTTGCTTATATGTCACCTGTCTCTCACAGTAGCCCAAGGCTGACCGAGATGAAATCGGCACCAATCATTACCAAAATTGCTCACTCAGAAATCAGTAAACAGATCATACATACCGCAAATTTAACAAAGTACATGTAGAATTGTGTTATCGAAAAACGCACCGTTGCCCCTCACGAACACTTCTCATTGGTTCGCTGAGCTGAAGTGAATCGCGCTAAGCAATCGGTCAACTAATCGATAACAAGAAACCGAATCAGTGCCGGCCATCAACACGCCTCTTCTTCCCGTCAAGCACAATCGAAAAACGAAAAGACGTTCTGAGGCAATCACAGCTTCATCAAATTCGACCGTCAACCATGCGGCGTCTTCAGATTGCAATGACACAGAAACACCTTTATGCCGTACATCCTGGTCGCTTTGCCGACGCGCAAATCATCTCCCAGCAACAAAAGGATACACGAGAAAAATTAAGGAAGAAAAGCGAAATCGAAGGATGACCTTGTTCTGACTCGTGGTAGTAGTGTGCGACTCTTTGGTCGTGGCAACAGTTTCGCTGGACCACGCGGAAGATCATTGGTTTCAACCGACCATTAAAATCCACCAGGAGCTGGCTGACGGTTGGATCAACTAACGATCATTTTCATCGGTCACACTGTTCCGCGTCGATGTCTTCGAGGTTTCATTGTGTACTCATAGCGTCAGATTTTACTGTCACATCTCGTTTCGTTCACCGCTGCTTTGCGGATATGTCGACTCACAGCGAAAGTCCCCTTCTCCGTTTCCTGCCGCCGGCTGAAGGGCACACGGCGCAATATACATGCTCCACGTGCGCATCCGAGCAAACGTGTATGGTATGGCTGCTGTTAGTGGGACGACTTTGTGATGTCATTCTGGTGACGTTTCAGCTTGTGGTGGCTGCTCTACGAGGGTTTTCGCAGACTGTACCCGTACACCGGTTTGCCTTTGGCGCCAAAACGTCGAAACGGTCTAAGATCAATTTCATCATCAGCATCCGGAAGCAGGGTTCTCATTAGGTTTTTGCTGGGTTTTCAAACCGTTTAAGGCTTAGTAGCCTTTTTGATAGCGTGCTTGGTGCTGCGCAGATTACTTGGCGGTGTCGCGGTTTTGTGATGGATGTACGATCTTATCGATGCAAAAGACATACGGAACAAATTATTTATAAACGCTTTTATTATTACTTTGGTTACTGTGTATGTACACGTGTGTGTGTGTGCATTTGAAATCTCGACCTCCATCGACTGACATTTGTAGGTAAACAGAAATTTATCCTCTACCCTTTCTAGTCCGTCTTGACCGTGTTTACTGGAAATCGTAATAAGCTCATAACGCGTAGTGTGATCGGAGGCGCCGATGTTGCTGAATGAAAGCCGATGAAAGCATGGCTTTCTGGCCGCTTTTGCGAGGCGCTACAATCCTCTAAAACGATTAGATGGCAAAACTCGAGAGAGAATAGAGAGACAAAACTCTATTGCCTTTACCTGGGCATCTCGTACCGTCTGCCTTCTGTGTATGTGCCCCGTTTTACTTCATTGCTTGCTTGCGTGAAAACATTAGAGATTGAGTTAAAGGCAGATTCTCGAATTTTTTTTGTCACTTCTTCCTGTCTTCGTCGTTGCCTCGACTTATTCGTAGCATCGAGTGTTGCTTAGCCAATAGTCACTGTGGGCTTTTCTATTCGTCTATCAATAACCCTGCTCCTCTTACTCTCCTAATTTACTTGCGTATTTGATTCGGGGTAGTCGGTCTGTCCGTGCTGTGACGACATTATCGGTTGCTTGCACTGCCGCCACCAGCGCTGCTCCGATGCGACGCCGATTATCCACCGCAAGAGCGCCTGCGCATGGGTAATCGTCTCAGAGCAGCAAATGGCAAAGTTCGCTTGGCTGTATGTACGTGTGTTATCCGGCGACGGGTTGGCAGTGACGGGAGGTTGTTTGCGAGCAGGTGTCAACGACGGCTAACCAATACAATCGGGACGGCGGTACGAACAGAGCGGTTAAGAGATCTGAACAACAACGGCAACAGCAGCCACCAGGAGCAATAAACACAGGCGTGGCGAGCTAATGGATAGATGGCATAGTTAAGCCGGTACCCATCACTGATCTATCGGTGATGCTGTTGCGAAAGTTTCGCCGATTGACTCATTTATTGGCGAGTCAATGTCGTTTGGCCAGCATCGGTTATGCGGTGGCAAACGAGCCAGAAACTAGCCGGGTTCTACGAGATGCACGAGCGTTTCTGCAACGATTGAGTCTGTGGACTAGGAGGATTCGGTTACACAGGATGAGATAAAACTATAATGTACATCTGTGTAGTGTAACTGGTTATTGTAGCAATTGCTTATCTTCCTGCTGGACGTCGGTAATGGGCCACACGAAAAAGAGAAGTTGTAGTCATCTCTAGTGGAGTCATCAGTGTCGAGCCGGTCAGTCGCTAAAACCGTCATCGCCACTGCGACCGCTGATCGCTATGCTAAAAGCGGATTGACGGTGGATGAAAGGAAAAGTAAATCAATAGAAACTTTGCAGATGGTGAACGATACAAGGCGAAGAAGACCAGGCTTAAAAAAGAAAAATAGTTTTTTTGTCAGTTTTACTACAGAGAGAAAGAAATAGGAAAGGATGCGTCGGGCGGACAGTGGTCCTATAAAGCCAGTCGAAAGGGCTGCGAATTTATTGTCCTAATATTGTTTTGACTTCGTTTTTTTTAGTCTTATTTTTAATGTTAATGACGCTGACGAAAGCGAATAGATGTGATTGCTCTTATAATCATTACAAGCAAAACAGTCTACGAAAATTATGCTACGATTAACCAGTAGCAGCCTTTATATACAGACGTTGGCTGAACGTACGCGACGACCATGTCGAGATCATTGCGAAGACTTGAGCCTTAGGAATTATTCGGGGAGAAATGAAGAAAGAAGGGAGTGCTGCTGACACTACGAAGCAGTGAAGAATGTACGAAATTAAGTCGAAGGAATCAGTGTGTCCAGATAAGATACGTTATAAAAGATGTAGCAGCATTTTGATTACTTCTCCCTTTTGACGAGAAACAGGTGAGCGTTTGTTAATACAACCGAGATAGATTATAGCATTTGATATGCATTGCCAACGAGAAGAGCCTTGGTGTGGACATGAGTTTGTCAATTTACGAACTCCTATATAATAATAACAATCTCAATATACATATATTGAAATTGACATATATAATGGATTTTTATTAATTAGCGCTTTATGCATAAAGCTAGATCTATGATATATATTGTCTATAGCAGTGTTCGCGCCGATCTTCTCTGAATTACGATAGGCACAACTATAAGACCTATAATATTATATGGCTACCACGCCCGCTGCCGGGGGGTGCTCTGTCGTTTATCTTAATATTTCCAGGGCCATAATATTCCTTGAATGTTTACAAGAGTGCTACAGACGACGATCAAGCTAAAAACAGCTAGTCTCGATTCTGTATCCTGAAGTCCTTCTTGCGTTTTGTAAGGATACAAAGGCAGCAGGAAAGAGAGAAACGAGTCAAGTCCAACTGGCGGCGAACAGGACGGAAGCAGACAGCGCCAGTCTCATGTTTCCTGTTGGGCCAATATGTTTGCTAAAGTGTTGCCTAGGCGGCAAGCGAATGTATGGCATTGTACGCGTAGTTTATTGCCTCTATCCAGCAAACTAGACGACTAGGTTCCCTTGCACCCCTCACCTTAAGGCCATTTTCCGACTAGGACATATAAAAAATATATATTCTGTATGGCGGTACAATCAACAATGCTAGGGATCTAGGGAATTTCTTTTCGTTCCGAATGATTTCTAGATTTAGTCGGTTATCGAAATTGTCGGAACGCACGATGCTTATTAAGCAGCGCGGTTAGCATTTCCTGCTGTTGCAACATGCCGAAATTGGTCTGTATTGTCACGCAAAGTGTGATGTAATACATGAGCAAGATTAGCATGGATTGTTAGAAGTACGATTTAGCGACTGTACCCTGCTCATTCTTAACCCTTAGTAACCGGGCATGTTTACATGTCACAGTGAAGAACCTCCTCTGTAAAGAATTTCTATTGATTCTTTTGCAATGCCAGTAAGCGATTTAAATCAGAAAGGTAAATACTCTCTTTCTCTCTTTATAATTTCACTGAAACACAACGCGAAACAGTTCCTGGCAATCTCGTTTGTTTCCAAACAAAACAAAAAATCTTAACGGTGAAATTGGGACGGGTCCGCGTAATGCCGATCTAAATAATTGTTGATGTTCGCAGTAGAAGCTGCACGCGTACAGGTTTTGATAATAAAGTTGTTAGTATCCTATTTACTATTACGCCTAAGGCCAGGCGTGCTGCGTGCAGGGTTTCTTAAAATTGCGTGAAGCATGAATCTTGTACAAATCGAGTAGTATTACCCCTCGTTCTGGCTTTTTAAAATAGAACAAACTCCATAAAACTCTACATTTATTTATGATTATTGTCATGTTACACTGGTTGTGTCTATAATTGCCTACTGCAAAAATAAAGGAGAATCTTCAGTATACCCCCGATATAAAGGATCTGCATTGCATTCAACCGGTGTTTTCTCTCGCTTTGTTTTCCTGGCGTATCGCTAGTTTGTTTTGATGCCCTGATGACCCACTGCATGCGACGTTATATGTCCTCATACCGGGCCGAACGGAAACAGGGACGCATCCTAGTCTCTCGATGAGTTTATAACTCGTCTTCGACTTCCGCTTAGTGAGATGGGCTCATGGCCAGCAGAAACAGAATAAGACCATTTGAGTGGTTTGGTGAAGGGAGTGGGAGCACGAGATTATAGTGGGGATACTGTGAAGTAAGAATAATAAGATACAGAATGGGGTAACAATATTGAAATCAGCTCCCTTGAGATCAGTTGCTCAGAGCAAATGGCTGGGATACGAGGCGCCGGTTTAACGGTAACTTATTAAACAGAACCGTTGAGCGCTGAACGAAAACAGTTCGGCAACTAGAGCAGTAAAAGACGGAACCGCATACCCGAAAGGTATGACTTGCCCATCCCAGCGGCTTGGATCCGAGGTCACTGGACATGGAAAATAACAAGAAAATCATGAGCAGAACATTCATGATTTGTCGAAGGGAGAATGCTCGCTGACGTGATCCTGACGTCCCACTTTGACTGCGTGGGAGACTTTTGAGACGAGCTGGAAGTAGGTAACAAACAGCGGCAATGAAATGGGGTACGGCAGGTTAATCGAACGGACAAAACATAGAAAGCCGATTGGTTGCTAAATCCTAAATCAGCTGATACAATGTTAAGACTATATGGATATTCGACTGTGCTTTCTTTGACAACCTTTTTGCCAAAACGGTTGATGAAGGCGGTAATAACAGAATGTCGGGCTATTCTAGATGCCGTTATTCCAGGTATCATGTCATCATACCGATACTGGTAATCGGATGTCAAACTCTGAGATCGGGTGTCTGATTATGATCATACCTGTTTACTTATCTGGAATATATCCGTAGGAAGCGAATGCTACAAGGATGCAACCAAAGTAGCGAAGTGTATCTCTATCTCCAGATAGAGTAGCGAACTTCACTGAGTGCGAAAAACGTTTGTTACGCATATTCTTACAACGGTTAAAACAGTTTTCGGTGCATGATTAGCTCTCCAATTCGGAAGCAGTTACACAGTGGGTCTTTGAGCTAAATATGTGATTCGATCGAAAAGGGAAATCTACGGAAGTCGCTTATCCAAGGCTGTAGGGTGTGCATACATGCACACCATAATTTTCCGTACTGTCATTGCTACACTTTAATTTGTAAGGTTATGATAATAATTGGACGTTATGGACTCACTGCAATTGACCTTCTAGTTCCTATAAGTTATATTATGTGAATACACGAGCTTTGTCTGGGGCACAGAAATGTCCCAATACTTTAGAGAACGTTTCTTTTTTTGACCGGAGTTTCTAATATTTATGAGCCCCACCCTGTTACGTAAATTCAACTCAAAAAAAGGTGACCACTTTGATGGAAAGATTGAAAGATGAATACAATTCCTATGCGGGTCTAATGCGCTTTACCAAAATTGACGATAGGTTATCTATGCATTAGTAATTAACGAGCCGTAAATGAACCACGAGTTTCACGTAGACGTAATGCGATCATTTACTAATTTAGCTCGGATCGAGCTCAGATATATCAGAGAGCGGCATGTTGTTACTTAGTACGTTCTTGTGACTCCTATAGGTTCAGTTACCCACAGTTATCACAGTTAAACGTTCCGCTCGTCTGTTGGAGTTCCGTAGCGGATTCAACTGTGCATCCCGCTGTACATCCTAAAACTGCTGTTCAGCGTTGCTCAAGGGACCCCTACTCACGGCCACAAGGGCTCAATACGAGTAATGTGGAAGAACCATTACCTTTTCTATTATCATTCGGCTCCTTTACTGCTGGATCAGTGTGTTTACACCTAGGTTCGAAGCTGGATCGTCTTCATGTTCCTCCGATTAGTGGAAGGACAAAATACTACCTAGTCCTAGTGGGACGCGTTAACACATTGTGTGCTATGCGTGAAACAGGGGGTGGATGTAAGAGTAAGGAGATGGGCACCACTTAGGCAACGACATCTGTAGACACGTCCATCATCGGCAGATACACCAATGAGTTGCATGCATTCGGTATTGGCTCCCGGAAGTGCACAGAAATACAAGAGACAATCAAGAAAACAGCAAACGAAATAGTCAATAAATATTATGGACAACATCGGCACCATATTATTGGATGAGATTGCTTTTATGAACTAGCTTTTCGTGTCCGTGCAGGTATCGGTCACAGTAGCTGTAAAGAGTTGCTTGCATGAGTCTGTGGACTGATGCAGCTTAAGCCCCCGTTCGATTCCGCGCCGGTTTTAATCAAATCTCGTCGTACTCCCGAAATTGTCGAGGACAATATTTTGTAAAGAAGACTTATCTATGATCACCATAGGTGCAGTGGGAAACATGTGGCATACAAGTGTGACGGCGCGTACGTAAAACACTAAACACATGTGTGTACTATATAAAAAGAAAATTTTCGGGGCCATGTCATCTTACCTTGTATCTTAAATTTGATTTGGGCAGTTCCGAAACTACGAAAGTGATGCTGGTTCTAGAGGTCTTGCATGTCCACGTCCCTATCAACGAGTCAACTATTCATTATTCTGTTTTGTCCTGACCGAAACATATGTGTATCACTCACTTTTAAGATGTTTTCGGATTCCGACTAATTGAAGCAGCACGTAAATTTTTCGGTGATCTGGTAACATTTACGAACGAATTAAAAAATGCTGATTTTGCGCGTACCCACCACTTACGTTGTAGCTGTAAATTATAATGGGTCTGTAAGTTATAAGCTGTAAGTCACAACGAGACTGGCAAAGAAAGCAAAGGTTACGAATATCCCCCTCGGTGCAAAACGTCACGCGATTATCCTTTCTAAATACACAATAAGCGTAAAAATGTCAACTGGAAACCACCAGCAGCCTGTCTGTAACTTTCTTTTTCACCAATCACGCTGGTTCATAGGCGAAACAGCAATCGCCCCCTACAACAAAACCATCATTTAGTCATTATACTAGTGATGACCTTTCTCATCAAGTTCATCGATTAATATATGCGGTAAAAGGCCTATAGCTTTTTTAATCGAATCTACAAGAGTATAAGGAATGACAAGGATACGGACTTTTGAAGGACATAGATAATCTCTAAAGCCCGTTCCCATGCGATCCTATTTGAATTGAAGCCTGCGTGGCCAGGGACGTTCGTCTAAAGCAAACATCAAAAACAGATAATCCCAGCAGAGATAGATCATCGGAATGAGTTATCGTACACGGGTTGTCTACGAGTACAACCGCACAGGAAATGTCAATATCTTGGCCGGAAACATCTATCGGTCTTAAAACGTGGATAGTCTCCAGTTTCTATACATGGCCACCTTTGAAGTAGGCCCACGGCAAAGCGATATCGTACTGGCTTGTGGGGCTCCGTCGGAAGATGGTCCAGTTAAATACAGCATTTGATCTAGCTATAGAGCTGAGATTTCAAGGAATCGAATCAGTTGTAAGTGAACTTAGAGCTTTCTGACGTTTACCTTAGGATCGTACCATAGGAGACTGCGACCTGAACTAATAGCCATGATCTGCCTTTAATCTCAGATTAATCAGCACTTCAATTTTTCGTCCACGCTGTCCCTCGCTGATTGAAAACACTTCTGTGTATAAAAGTGTATTCGTAAAAAGACGTAGATTAGCCAGTGAGCCCCGGCTGAGAGATTCTATTGCTAAGAAAAAAATTTGGCACAGTCAACCGAAAAGCCGCCATGTTTGCGGATATTTTTGCTGTAAAGTGACCTGGGTCTGCCGGATTTATAAGAGACCCCCAAATAGTTTAGCGGACCTATATGTGAACGTGCCTTGGCCCTAATTTGGATCTTCTGGGGGGAAAGGGGTAATGTATACCACACAAGAGGGCAAATGAATATTTGCTCTCTTGTGTGGTACCCCGGCATGGTCACTTGCGGATTATTTTCCAAGCTTTCATATATTTTTGCGGCTGATACAGTCTATTGCTTTAGTGTAGTTATGCTTACTTATAATTAGCAAAGTATCCCGTTGCATTGACTTTAACGGCTAAACTTCTGGATGAGTAAGTCAGGGGTTGCTATTTTAAGCCCCAAGTGAATGACATGAACCACACAGAAGGTGTGCTAAAGATTATTAGCAAGATATCATAATGTAAATCGCTCAAAGTCGATCCGTAGGTGGCATATCACAAACGAATACGGCTTAAAAGAAGCGACGAAAAAAATTCCCTGGGGGGATAGAAGCCTTTTGCTTTCACCGGAAGGACGACGAAGACTTACCATCCTTTTAGACACATAACTAGGTTACTAATTAATAATAACAAGAACTAGATACGTAATATATCTTAGAGGCATCCTGGAGTGCCAGCTTCTATGGAAATTCGATTCTGCGTACCAAACAGTACGTACTGAAAAGGACTGAAAGGAGCTTTCTTCAAAAGCTCCTTTATGTTTTTTTCTTTTAAGTCTTAAAGAGCCTTGTCGTATGGTTCGAAGCTACTGAACAGGTATATTTGTAAATAACTTTTCAGGGGTGTTCTTACATCCCATGACTCCAATTTATAATACTCTAAAGAAACCCGCGTTTGGAACCAACGATCTTGTCTTCTCTAACCAGAGAAGTTTAGATATGGTTAAGATTACATAGGCAGACCAGAAGTTAACATCAGGCTCTGCTCTGAAGCAAACTCGGGTGAGATCATGACCATATCGTAAGATAGCGCCCGTATCGTTTGTTTAGTCGCTATTACTAAAGTGAAGCAACGGACGAAACGCACTAGATGCGTCGTGATATTGTAGTATCACTTGCGTTGGACGACAAGTTGCTTATGATGAAGGAACCGTGCGCGTGAACATACATGCATGAACCAACCCATCAGCCCATGTGTTCTATACACATTACCCATATATTGTATACCATATGCATAACGGCCCACTGCCGGTGGCTAGACGCGGATGCAGTGCGGACGCCTTTAGATATGATGATGCGTACGACAATGGTCGTGCGATTGCGCTTATTACGGTTAAATGCAGAAGTTCCGTCATTGTCATGAGAAAGTTGTGCTTTTGGTCATTGCTTTATCTGTTGATTTCGATGCTGGCGCTCACGTTGTTGATATTATTGTTGGTCTTGTTAACAGTAATCGTAATGGCAAGAGCTGAGCGATGGGGTGGAAACAGCCGGGTCTGTAACCCGGCTGGTTGCGCATCTCTAGTCAGCAAAAAACGGTGCCGCTAGTTTTTTTTTAACAATAACGTAATAGCGTAGTAGTAAACCCGAGGTTGGCAAAAACAACGCACGCTGAATGAAACAAGATGTCAAGTCACCTTTATTTTGTTAAAGAGGGGGAGAAATCATTATGTACTAATGGTTTAGTATTGTGGACTAGTTAAGTACATGAACGCTTTAGACTGAGGACTCGCGAACAGCAACCCGTAATAGAACGAGTGACAGTGAATCGTTGCCAGCGCCATCACAACTGGTTCAGCGTCTTACTTTAGAAAGACGCTAGAAATGGTGATCTGACGTTGTTATATTCGCGGTTAGATAACACTGCTACGGTTGTCGGTTGTTACGATCAGCCATTTATTTTGATGATGACTGCACTGATGGTGGTCAAAAGTCAAAAACACAAAAATGGCCTAAAGTAACGGAACAGATGCCAAGGGACGCCCGGTATAGGCATGTTGACTGGTGTGCACTAGGCTTCACCTTAGAGGGGTAAGGGGTTCGAGGAGGGGTGGATAAAGAACGACAAAGTGCCGCTTTGCCACTCTGGTAGCGTGTCAGACTGAACAATGTGCCGACAGGAGCTGATTGCAGGACCAGCAGGTGGATTGGCTACCGCCGCGTTGTGGCTGTGCGCGGCAGGAAACAAAGTGGTCCAAAAAAAGAGAAAAGTGAGGAACGGACGTTTAGTGCGACATTTTTGATTGGTTGATTATGCCACTAGGCGACGGGTAAGTGGATGATGATTACAATAATGGGGTCGATGACTGTGCTAATCCTTTACGAAGCTAATGAGGCAACCTTCACTGTTCAACGTGGAAAAATGAGCCGCCTTGATGATAGAGATGTTCGAAAAGGAAAAGTCCTATTTGAATAGTATATTTGAATAGATAATTATCTAGCTTCGACGGGTAGCTATTACTTGCGTTGGTACTCGTTGTTACTTGAACGTGGCGTAACATTACGTTTTCTCAGAGATTTATTACTCACGGTGTTATTAGACAGCTTCGGTTGTTTATTGTAAAAGACTGATCAAAAAAGATACGATTTGTTGGACGCCGAGTGCATGACTTTTTCTCCGACCTGGACCTCACATTAGGTGATAGAAAGAAGCATCACAACGATCGAGCTCACAGAAAGAGAATTAGCCACTGCGAGCCTGAATTAAACTCCCCTCATTCTGTTTAGCTTCTAGCTAATCAAACTCATATATCTATTTTTTGATTCAATTGATTAAGTGTTTTCAACACGAGTCCAGCGGCTTCATGACAAACTATGTGGGATCTATAACAATTATACTATTTATCGATGTTATCATCATAAACGGTAATCAAGGAAAAACACAGTAATCCAACTCCGTATGGCAACAAAGTCTTGTGAATTTATTATACCTAGACCATCATATAATGGTCTTCTCTCGTACTAGCGTTTTCTTGACTGTGATATGGCGCCAGCTAAAATGACAACGACCTGAAATAACACTTGTTCCCGGCAAAAAGGCAGAAGGCCGGTTTTACACAGCGAAACAGACAGATGCCGCCGACAAGAAAGTGTTCGTGTCGTCTACAATAAAAATCGGAGAGAGCGGAGCCGTTGCGGCTGCAACAGGGGTGCAGAAATGGGGCGAGATGGAAAGCAAAATTTGTGGTGGGAGGTGGGGGAACGACTAAACATCCAAGAGAAGCCTCACTGCAGCAGCAGTGGAAGAGGCAATGAGGCTAGCATGGACTATCACTGGGTTTTGGCCGCACGTTCGTTGTTCGTGTGCTTAGGTCTCCGAAGACCACTTCGCGAAGGCTTGTGGCGCGCTTCACCACCGTATCAACAGATGACAATATTTGGCAGGCGGGCAAAGAACTGACTGCTGTATCAGCTAACTTGTCAGCTTCAATAGTTGGGTTCGGCCGCCGTTACTGTCACCACTATGATGACGTGTCCGGTGTCTAACGGAACCTGGATTCAACGGCAGTAGTGGCATAGTATACTCATGCTGACATCTATTGTTTATGGTGTCAACGAGAGCTGTTACTGTTATGGCTATTAGCACCAATGTACCGTCTCGGCCAAGTGACTGCCCAGTGCTATCCCCCGTATTCCGTGAGTTCCCTCTTACCTTAGGTGCAGGGGGCATATCAGCATTGGCTTGCCAAATAATCCTTGCTGCTTTTCTCCCGGCCAGACGCAAGCCGACGTAGAATTACTTTAGCAGCAACAACAACAAAGTCACCATTATGATTACGAGGGCCGCCATAGGTTCCTTAACGTGTGGCCGTAATCAACAAAATGTGCAGATACGCAAATGTAATCTCAAACATTTGGCACTGCACGTTGTTATTTACCCCCGGGTACGCTGTTCCCCTGACCCGTTGTTATTGTTACTGCGACCGAAGCCAGCAGGCAATTGCCAGCGATGTTGAGCGCCGTTGTGAGGGTAACAGTAGGAGCTGTAGAAGCCGCGCCAGTGAAGTTCTTCAACGTCGTTGCCTCCTTTGTTAGTGATCGCGAGTGACGCCGGCGACGTTCGCTCGTTTGCTTGGATCTTGAGCGACGTCGAATCTTGCAGCTGCCGCTGTGGAGGCCAGTGAACCGTGCCCGACCGCGGTTAGCGGTACACTCCGTGACCACTATCGCTCCATAGTAGCGTCCGCTGAGCAAACCGGCCGATGTTCGTGCAGTCGACATTGCTTTCAGCGTCGAGGGAAAAACAAACCGGCCACACATGAGTGGTGCTGTTGGCGATAGGGATAGTGACGCAATGACTTCGCTGTCGACCAGGCACTCCTTCAACTGACAACAGCGGCAGAACTGGCCGAGATGGTCGCTGCGGCCATAGCGATAGTGTCGGCAGCGGTCCTAGCAGTAGCAGCTGCAGCAACAAATAGCGTTCTGAGGTTACGTACTAAGGTAACAGGCGCTGTTACTTCTGCTGGTGCCTGTAGTAAAAAGTGATCAAAACATAGCAACGCACATGCAACGACGGGCGACACTAAAAGACTTTGTCACTGGAGTCGTTGGACGCTCGCTTTTGTCTATTGCGTCGGTCGACCGAATTGGCTTGTTGACGTGGCCAATTGTTTTCGACTGTTATTAATCGTAGTATGATTACTATTGTTATTATCCGCCTCTTTTGCGGTGTACAATACGCGTAACGGAAAAACAGAAACCAAAATAGTGCGTGACGCCGATAGCGCTGTACGTGTAGGTGGAGTAAATGAGGCAAATGCTGGCAATGATGCAGTTCCACTTCGGGAAAACAAGGCCCAAGCTGACTCATATAGCACAGCGAACTCATTTTGCACTGATAGCTCTTATAGTGTGTTTCCGTATCAGGTAATATCAAATTTTCGGGTAAATTTTAGCGATACGTGGATACGTTCGCGAGTGGTTGTCACCGATAGCAAACGCGATGCCACAAGAATAATTCGATTTTAATTATGTTGGTAATATATGTTTACCTGCATGGCCGGTGGCTCATATTGAACGTTATTTAATCTGATCGGTTATAGCTAAGTTGTGGCAAGCATTTTGTACCCCCTTCAGTTTACCTCGGGTGCCATTATCTCTACCGAAAGAGAAATTTCAGCCTTGAATCTTCTCCTGTGTCAATTAGAAGCAATCGACATTCGCGAGTCGTAGCGTAACGGTGCTGTTACTTTGTCCGAACTTGGTACGATTATTGTTAATTTCTTCGAAACTTGCTGCTTCATTCCAACTTGGTATAATTATCTATTTGTTTTATCAGTAATATTCGTTTCACCTATTTTGCCTGTTTCATATCGATTTCCGTTCTTTAGATATACGTTCGTCTATATACACTCACACACACACACTCACACACAGACACACACACTCACACACACATATACACGGGAATTCGGAAGCTAAATATGCCAATACGTCGTTATAATCAGTTTATAACTTCAAATCGTGTTTACATGAGAAGTGACTGTGGCTGACCAGCAAAAAACACAACGCAAGAAGACATTCGTCTTAACTCGCGCATACGGCACGTTTAACGTCCGTGATACAATTCGACGTTGCCCCGGAGGCGAGCAGAGCTTGATAAGCGTCCTATCGATCTCTCGTTGCCAGCGCGATCGATCTTGGGGGGAAAAGCTTAACAATTAAAACGCATAGCCGTGCACACACGTACCACGTGCCCGGAGCGTGGTATTTACCTGCTGGCTCCGCTCAAAGATTCATGAGTTTTATGCAACGCGACGCGGCCCGGCTCGCTCAACAACCGATTGGGGAGCGGCTGCCCCGCTGATCGCAGCGATAGTTATTCGATCCTGCTGCTGCTGTGGTTGTTATTGTCGCCCCAACTATTTCATTTGCTTAGTGCTCAGCGATCGTCGGTGCTTCTGTAAGCTCAACAACAAAATGCTCGATTATTGAAATATGGTAGAATGATGAAGGATTCTATAGCCGAAGTATCGCCTACACCCAACTACACCTGTGTATATAGTTGAGTATTGTGCCACGCCTTCGATGATTATTATTCTTATTAATAATTATGATGATTCTTTTTAGCAGCGAGTATAGTTATTACGGTGTCCGTTGCCTACCCGCAATACATAACAATGTGTATGATTACTCTGAA
Organism: Varroa destructor; assembly: GCF_002443255.2. Taxonomy (NCBI): domain Eukaryota; kingdom Metazoa; phylum Arthropoda; class Arachnida; order Mesostigmata; family Varroidae; genus Varroa; species Varroa destructor. The sequence continues at coordinate 30,655,856 of NW_019211460.1, read as the reverse complement.
TGCTACGGTGGTTCAACAGAATCGGATGCGGTCGCGCGGCATACGATGACTCGCTTCTAGGAGGAGCCCATTTTGTCACTGTTAAAAAAATATCATTCAAGCAGCACGTTCATTGATGTAAGGAGAGGATAAGCGAAATGCTATTAACCCCGAATCTCGACAGATCTAGTTTTTATCAGATCACTGACACACAGTCGACTGCGAAAACTGCTATAATTCTGCTCCATTTGTCTGGAAACCGTTCACAGTACAAAAATTCCAGCAAGCAATCCGTCGTACTAATTATGATAGTATACAACGGTGCTAATTTTATTATTACTGTGTTTATGTTTATTATATATGTGTGTGTGTTTGTGTGTGTGTGTCGGGATCCATGGCGGCTTTAGATCTATTGTGCTCGGATGGTTATCATCGTCACCTTTCTTATTGTTGCTTAGGAAGTTGGAGGTCTGCGTAGCTTTGAAATCAATACGCATATTATTCTAAAACCAGTCAGGTATATATATATATATATATACATATGTAAAATCCGCTTTTTATGAACATAAGTTGTGCAGAATGTGTCGTTGCCGGGGCTAAAAGTATTATTTAAGCTTCTGTATATATACACCTGGATAACCGACAACAGAGCAGTGACTGCTATAACAAGAAATCGCAAAATCATGCGATTTGCTCGTCCTCGGCCCTTTTTAAATAAACAACTCTCAGGGCACGACGCGTTAGCTCTCACGTCTACCTGTCCTTTCCGTTCAATGACGCCCATACATCATTGGTATAGCTTTCGTTTAATTTCAACCATCATCGGACAACTGTCTTTAAAATGAATATGGATTTTATGTAGATTGGAGAACGCTAGACACTTCGAAAAAACGTAAACGTTAAGACTTTTCATTTAGGCGACAATAGCCTGAAGCAACTGAGAGTTCGAATCAGCGTATTTACTCGAAATTCGAGCACTACTGAGGGATGTTGGCTTCGTTTGAGGCTGCGTGATACTGACAACTATAACGACATTTTTGATATTACCGTTATTGAACGTCGTACAAATTTGCCGACAAATTTTGATAACATATACCAGTGCAAACCGTCGAACGAGTTTGCACAGGTATATGTTATCATTTTATATATTCACTCCGATTTAGTCGAAGTAGATCTACCCAGGCCACCAACCTACCTACCTACTGACCTCCGACGTCAATATTCAAAAAACTATAGAACGACACCACCTGCTCGAATACCTAGGCCGTTCGCTCATCATCACGATATCCCAACCGTTGCCCCATGTATCTCTTAAGTTCATTGTCCACAACAGTCAACATCAATCATTGCCTCGATCCTTCGTCGAGTACACGTCCACGGCCGCACAAACGCGAACCATTATGGGACGCCAGTGGCTTAACAAAATGTGTGGCGTTTATATTATCTACATGGTAAGCTGCTTAGCGTGTTGCTGCTCTTGTTGTTATTGTTATTGGCGCAATAAACGGTCAATTAAATTCTATTGATGAGTTAGCTTTTTGTACCGGAGTACCGGAAAGCGTGCAACTAGCGTCTTGACATTATGCCTGCTGCCAGCATCATGAGCATATATATCCTATAAACAAAATCATACAAATAATAAAAAAACTGGCTGTTTGTTCGGATCTGATCTGGCTAGCTTTTGGAGAAGGCGCATGGATGTGTCAAAGAGCAGCTCCGCTCATGAAAACCTACATAGTATAAGATGACAGTTACTATTGCAAATGTTTTTTATTCGTTTTTATATTATAATACAATAATAGCGTCGAGTCTAATTAAAAAAAAGGTCTCTCTTTGTATAATAAGTTGCTTTTACGCAATTGTCAAGGTCGGTTTCATTTGGTGTTGTTCCGAGCGTATGCTTTCATTTCGAGACCACCTACATACTATATTTTGCTAGATTTCCGCGCCTATTTCGCTAATCGTCTATGCAGATATACATGATTATAATAGATACATGACAGAACTACAGTTAAAAACAACCTGGATAACAAGTGTTTGAAAAATTTTCAATCCGCCGCTGACTTGCAGACTTTACTCCCTGTATATTGAGTCATCTTAAATCTAAACCACGAGATATTACCACGAGAGTCGTTTAGAAGGGGGCTCACGACGTAACTAGACCCATACGAATTTTCTGGTAAAAAAAAGCCCCATTACATTATTGCGAAGCATCACCCTAATGTGTAATACTATGTTCACTTTTTTTCTAATCAGTCGTTAATTATCCGATCTGTTCCATTAGTGGGATATGGACGCGCTGAGCCTGTAGGTTTCGTAGACGCAGGGACAGGCAAGACCTGTTGTTAGCCTCTGTGGTTTCGACCTTTGCCAAGAGTCGGTGCTCTTTGCACTCGGTTACAATCGCTGCCACTGCCACTCCATGATGGATGACAAAAACAGAAGCAATTTCTATACGGAAAATCATTTTAACTCTTAATGCGACTTAGTCGGAGCATGTTATTAGCTATGCCATACCGGGCGGATGAGAAAGAAAGCTCTGCTGGAGGTCCAAAGATGCCTTTCATGCGGTTTCGCCTTCTATAGAGATTCTGCGGAGCATGGCAATCTAATGCTTTATCTCGTACGCTAGATATGCGATTGCTTGAGCAACGAGAAGGGACAGGTTATTTAAAATAACGGCTCAACGAAGTCTATTACAAACAAAAGTTTTCCACCCACAATAACAACGATATTATTATTGTTATTTGGGTCGTTATCTCGTCGCTGTTGGTGAGCACTGCGATGATCTGCTTGCAGATGTTTGCGCGGTTTATCTTAGCAGCTCGAAATGGATACATCGAAGTATTGCGGTTTTGTGTTTGATGTTAGCATATGGCCAACGTTTCCAGAGTGCTTATGAAGCTACAATATATTCGTTTCTCCTTCGTTAACTTTAAATACGTGGGGAAGTTAATTATTTAGTCATTGATCTTTTCGTTAGTGTGCAGCACCTGGTCTTCACTGCTCGTATAGTCTACAATGAGGTCGTTTCGTATTTCTTACTTAGTGTTACTTCAGTTAGATAATTAAGCGCTCAACTGACGCAATAAACAAATGCTAACGACAAGGGCGCCGCGACCTGGATGGGTTAGGTAGCGCGCGTCTTTTCGAATGTGCTGCTACTGACAACAACCACGCTAGTCCAAATCATAGTGTTAGCAAAAACAATTGCCAGAAATTGACAACGAGAAAAACGAGGAATTAAAGAAGGGACGGAATTAAACAAAGAAGAATTTACTATTAGGATTAATAGTTGATTGTACGGTTGTACGTCTGATGGAAAAACCCCAAGTACTTGCCTGAATAAGCTGACCCCAAAGGACTTCTTCAAAAAAGAAAAGATAGGTAACATTGCCAATGAAAAACTGCTAACGGCAACGGTTGAGTCGACGAATCTCTATGAAAATAATATAATTATTAGCTAAAATGTATTGCTATTATGCCTAACCACAGAATGTTCTTTGAAAGCTGCAGGATTTTCCTAGACACGAGTGTTCCCCAAGTACTGTAAACGATGCTGCATCAGAAAAACAAAAACGTATGTCACACTATTTAAATATTATGTGTGCTTTTTGGCAAGAATGTAAGTTTCGTTGAATTTCGGCTCTAATATGGTATCTACATAAATAAGCACAGTATTCCTTTTGTTAATTTATGACGCTAATGTCGTTATCGCGATTTGTTCTGAACAGCAATGTGCGATTCGAAAAATATTGTTCGGCCTTGGTAGACGTGCTTATCTTAAGGTACTTAGTTAGAATTTCACCGTCGCGCTGATATAATATATATATATATATATATATATATATATATATATATATATAGATATAATAAAACGATATGTGCTCAAAAAAGGCCAGGACCATGTATTGATCACTGGGTTGCATAAGTTGTGTGATGACAATACTTTCGCACACTTTCCTACAATCAGGCCACTTTCCCGTATTTACTCGGGTCTCTGTTGGTTAGCCGACGACTTCAGCTGATTGTTAATGCGGCAAGCCTCTTATAGCTATCCCATGTTGACAACTAAGAGATCTGTAATGTCTTGATAAAATCGTTATCCTGTCAAGTGACCAGTAGACCTGTTACTAATACGCTGTTTAATCGTGTGTTGCGAGTTCGTTTACGGAGAAATTAGTTTCTATTTAGCTAGTTCGATCAAACTGCGGTTTATTTTAAGGTGGTATGTGCTTAAAGTGGGGGTGATTGTGTTGTGTGCGTGTACTCTATACAGATGTGCTGTTGCCGTTAAGTTTACTCATGTATACGATATATATATATATATGTATATGCGGTCGAACCGAATTTTGTTATCCGTACCATGCAAAATATCTAGGCTTAATTTTTGATGAAAGTTGGTCCCTACTGCTTCTGGCGGTTCACGTCAATAAATGATGGGAAATGTGACAAAGGATAGTGTATAATTATTTCGTTACTAAGAGAATTAGTTACTAATGTGTGCGAAAAAATCCGTTCAGAAGGCAATATTAATAGCAATGTCGAATGGTAAATAATTTAAAACGCTACAACCGAAATAAATCATATATCATTGTAGAATATATTCATGTAAGAAGATATAAAGTAATTGATCGATGCAATAAGATAGAATACGTCCATTTACAAAATGATCCGTGATGTGATTTTTGCATCGGGATGAAGCCTTTTAACATCGATCAATATACTAAAGCCGGTTGTTTCTGGTGCACTTCGGACCATTTTGAGTGTATGTGTACGCGACCAACCATAACTACACGGCAGACTACCTTAGTAAACTATATTTGCGTCTGATATTTACCATGTTGAGGTTATAGGTTATTGGCTGGTAGTTTTGTTTACAATAGGAGTTCTTCCACGAATCCTCTAAAATTGCAGAACTCAGCTCAATAGTGTAGGAGTGGTTCGAGTCCATCAGTTTTGTTAACGTGACAAATTATTGTCATAATTAATTATTATTAAATATATATTATATTAAATAATTATTGTAATAAAACTTTACTAAGTTAATCAGGTAAGAGGTAACTGAAATCGCGGGCTGACGCTACAAGGATACTATGTGTATATATATCATCAGTTACATTGTCTCTTGTTGCTCCCGTGCTTTTCTGTGGTTTCAACATGGCCGGAAGCGGGCGAGAGCCCTTTCGACTAGTCATTTCGCGAGTTTAACGCCATCAAAAGAAACAAAGCGAAGTAACATCTAAATATCACACTTCAGACGAATAAGATTCTGTAGTAAAGGCATCATGCATTGCCGATATATATCAGTGAATGCGTGTCACACCCACTTACCCTTCGTCGTGTTCGGTGACTTAGTTTCATTGATATAAGTCAAATCACTATTTAATCGTTTCGCTATTACCATGTACATGCGCATACAATACGTCCACGTAATTGGTCGGCTAGACGTACGCTGACGCTGCTCGTGTCGTACCCAACTCAGTAATATCGATACTGAGTCTACAACAACGATAACTTGATATTACTTTTTATCGTACAACTCAGTGTCAATCCAATATAATTTTTCGGTCAAATTAAGGCACCGTTTCTGTTTCTGTCATCCTTCGCTCGCTTATGCGGCCAACTGACCCATATTCTACATGCGGTCTATAAATATTTCTCGTAGAAATAGCATTAGCAGCAGTAAGCCAGCAGCTTAGCACGCTGGTACTTACCCCACCTAAATTGAGTGGGTCAGTGAGTCGTTTTCTATTACTTGTTCCTGTCTGTGCTCGATAAAAGTTTCAAACCGAGCTATCGAGTGAGTACACCGTACCCACAATTGGCCGTTTTTACGCGTCAACAAGTAGCAATAAAGGTTCAACGACGGCTTTCCCTACAGTGTCGTTATGGACGAGAAGTATGCAGCTGTGATGGTATGATAGTTGACATTGTTCAAGTCATTCGCAATAAAACTGCCATATCTCTACACGGTTTCTACACGTTGCGACCGTAGCCGCTGTATGGGCAGCATCGGCGCCGCGTTGGTGATTGGTGTTATTATTGTGGTAACGATAATCAGTTGGCCTTGCCCGGTGAAGTTACCCTTGGTCCCCCAGGCAAGCCGCGGTGGCAAACAGTCGAGTCAGTAGCCATTTGGCGTCTAACCCTAGGAGGCAAACAAATCAACAATCAAAGCAGCGACTTTAACAGCTTCTCCTTTCAATCGAGCTGAACTAGCTGATCGAGCAACACAAACAACGAGTGATGGCGGAGAAAACAAGAAACGAAATACTACTGATAGTATATGAATAATATTTTTATCTACGATATTTTCATATAGTACCTCTACCTGTTATGGTCTACTTAGATTCAACCAGGCACACAAGTTGGAAAAAGTTTCCGTTGACCGAATTTCAAAAACTAGGTTTATATGGAACAGGTTTGTTTTTTCGTGAATTCATCAAACTTTTATTGAATAAGTAATATAAAGAGCTTGCCTTCCTGTTGCAAATTCGCCCGTTCCAAGGCTGCATTTTCATATGAGAATAAGCCATATTTTATAGAAATTAGTATATCGAGCCATCTATTAGATGTTCACCCTGGGGGACATATGGGACGCCGGCGAAGCTGATTCCGTCAAAAGTTAGGTAACTTCAGAGCCCAACTCAATTTCCTAGGAGCGCGTTTAAGTGTATTGGATATGCCAAATTAAACAAAGGCATCCTATTCTTAAATTTGTTGTACTGCATGTTAGTCTTGTCAGCAGTATGTCGCATGTCTTTGATCTTGAAAGAAGGTTTCAATATTTAGAGGACAAAACAGTACTGCTGACAGATGCAGCCCATTGAGGTACTCACGGTCACGGATTTGAACTTACTTACAACATACAATTATTTATACCAGAGTCGTGCAGGCTATACAGGCTCGAGGGCGACAAGAGAACGCTCTGCACGTTGCTACTTATTCTCCTTTGACTCTCGAACAAAATCGAACTCCGGTCTGCCCATCCCTGAGTCATTTAAAACCCAGCTTCACACCGCACAGTGGAACTTCGTGCAAATGTACGGTAGACAAATCATAATTGTCGGTCTGTTTGAGTTGACAGTAAATAATTATGAAATACATATTATATGTAACTATAAGGCATCAGTTTCTCTAGCCACAATCACAGAGTTCTATGAGCAAAAAAACGTTTTCCTTTCAACTTTGTTTAACAATTGACTTTTTCGTGCAAATATGCCAGTCACTCCGCATTACTTCGCATCCTACGTAATTACATCCTACGAAGCGGCATAGGCAAAGGTCATAGTTGTCTCTTATTGATATTCTATCTAATAATAATAATAATTAATTATAATGAGGCTATGCAGGGAGCAGAAGAGAAGAGTCTTTGACAAATGCACTGGTATAATTTCCTTCTCTCCCTTAGCACCGGTTGTCTTTACCTACAGCATTAGGCAAATTTTGGCCTATCTAGGTTCCCTTCTGCATTATAAATATATGATATATTTTGTCTGTACTCACATATCTGTATATGCTAGCTTTCTATTCCGTTGCTATATTTTTTACGCGATGTGAAGGAAGATCCCTGTGACGCCCGTAAGGCTATACGAGATCACTGCAATGATAGAATAAGAAATCGATGTCTGCCTTACTGCCATGTGCAATTTTCACATATCCATTAAAAAGATGTCGACATGTTGCATATATTTGCTTTGTTCTGCTGTTATAAAAGGTAGTTGGAATAGAGAGAGAACCTGCGAAAAGGGCATTTCGGGAAGAATAGTTGAAACAACAGTGCAATCACCGTGGAAAATTTGAAATTGGCCATAATTAGACGTTTGCCTAGCGGTTACTTAAGCAATCTGTCTGTGTAAGCAACCCGTCTGGGCTGTTAAATGGGTTAGAAGAGAAAATTGTATTCATATAGCGTAGTGAGTGAATATTGCAACTTACGCCAACGAAAGCACACGTTTCTGTTACGTTGAACGCGTTGTTGTGTTTCAAAATGCCCATTTATTGCTTCTCTACACTCTAGTGATGACCTAACAAAGATACGTTCTATTAAACAAAATCGATTAGTTCCAATTGGTAGAATATCAGCAAAACTATATAATATATATAGATGAAAATATACATACGACTCAGCTAATCCGATAGAAAAAATAAAGGAAAAACACGTCTTTAGAAATACTTACAGATACGTGTCGATATCTGTTCAACGCTTCCACTTTCTAAATAGATATATATTGTCGAAATTGTGTTATGTTGTCGATGACAACTGTGATGGCTTATTCGCTTCTTTTATCTTACTGGAACATTCCTAACTACGTCTAGTATATTTGAAAAAAACCGCCTTGATGTAAAGCCAAACAAGATCAATAAACCCAAAACAGCAGTTAACGATGCCAACGATCCGGTAGCCGAAGATCATCATCATCATCCTCAGCTACCCGCATTTACAATCTAATGTCATATCACCTTCCCTTGAAATCGATTTCACCGACGTCGCCGTCAGCAGATCTCCACCGTCGCTCCATACGACACCGGAAAATCGCGTTGCTTTAGTGAACGAAACTCGACAGTGAAAACTCTATATGGTGGAGCGCCGGTGACAGAGATAGTGAAATCGATGAGTTCGGGGCAAATAACGAGGATTACGTTTGCTTGCGACCGTTTGGCCGTCGCCGCCATGGCCATTCCTTTTAACGCCGGGTCTCTCTGCCAATTTCACGACATCAAAACTGATGCTTGTATGGGTCGTTGCTGTCGCTGGAGATGCTGCTTATCATTTGCTCATTCTATGTAGAATACGCTGATGTCGATCTGCTGCAGGGGCGGCTAATCGTTGTTTAAAACGGAGGAATCCGTCTGTCGCTTTCCGCGCGCTGCTATCCAGAGGTGGATCTGGCGGTGGCGGCGGGAGCGGCGGCCTTGACGTGATAGGATCGCGTGGATATAGAAATAGTTAAGCTACAGGGCGTAGTTGATATAGGGCGAAACGATAGATAGGAGGCTAGCTAAATGACTGGCTGAGGAAAGTCTCGACAGAGTGCGTGCACGGTACGCGGATCGAAGTAGAGAAATCGTTTGTTGGGGATTCTTTTAAGTAACTCTGTCAAGAGCTCGTCCATTGATTAACGTCGTTTAGATTGCATGAGATTGGAATCGTGACTGCGTGGGCGCGAAGTGCGCTAATAGTAATAATAACACTGATAGCGGTAGTAATTCTAGTATTTGAAATTACCACTGGTTTTCTTTTTTACTCTTGAACACTAGCATCGGTAAGAGTCGTTATCACACATGAGTAAAACTCAAACTATTTACTCAGTAGCAGTTGCCATATTGTCCTCTGCGTTACAGGTGAGCGAAGGAATATCTATCCGTCCACGGTTAATGCGGCCTATGTACTGCTGACGCAGGGTCCGGCCATGTCCCAGGTAACAACTGATCCTGCTGTGGAAATAGTTCAATATAACTAACATATCAGCCCAAACATATATAATATAAAGCCGATAGATGGAGACGTCCAACAGTAGATTGCATTTACTACTAATCCAGAATGTGTCAAATTCTAGATTGAAAAACTGGATGTGCGAGCTACAGCGTCATCTGTTATTAACGGCAATATAACTGTAATGATCGGTTTTTAAGCGGCCGATAATGCTTATTGTGATGAAGTTTCTGTAACTACTAACTGGCGTAGTTACGCAAGCCGGGCACTGCTGATGACAAGGATATCAATTGAAAATAGCTTTTAATGACTGACTTGCTGCGTTGGCGTTCGGTCGATGCGTCAACGACAACCCAACTAGAAATACCTACTATAGACAAACTGGATCTGAAAGGGGCCCTCTTATATCTAATTTGTATAGCCAAACAACAGTATCCATAAGTACTATATACGCAGTATAGTACTTGAGATATTTAGCCAACTCAGGTAATATTCTGTTCGACCCGAACCCCAATCAATGTGCTTCGTAGAGTAAAACGGATAGACTAGAATAGTTTCGTAGTGTTACACTGACGGCATGAACGCACGATGGCTAGATTTATTTGAATTGTTTCATTTGATGTTACTGCAAGATAAATTTATAAAGATAAAGATCTTGTCGTGTTAGTAAACACGACATGTTATGAAAGTGTTTAAAGCAGAAAATAGGCATAGGCGTACTCTTTCGACTGAACTTCTTTTCAAATATAAGAAAAGACATGCTTCATCCTTGCAATCGATATCAAGATCTGTAAATAATAATGATAAGCAAAATAAACAGTAGAGTATTATAAACTGCAGTTAAAGTAGAACTGTTTGTGGACAGTACCTGTTGTAAACATTCTCAATACGGAAGTGGCACTTACTCTATTATGTCTCAGTTAAGTATCATTGGCATTTATGGGCGAAACATCAAGTGATATTGATTGGCGTATAGAAATTTATTACGAGCAGCGTACGACCACTCCGCGCGCCGTAAGCCTTATGGGCCTTGCATTGCCAAGGCCCGTAGGCAGATGCTGTACAACTGTAGATGCTCCTACACCTGCTAACCATGACAGTGTTAGTTTTTCTACGATCCGAGCATACGATTGGTACACACTATGATTTCCTCGGGTTTCCGACCTGGTTAAGGGTGCACTATTATCACCATTATTATTAATTTCCTTTTGGCTTTTTTAACCTGGCGATATAGTCACTTTTACTGGCTAATTCATGTTTCGGTTACCACTGTCATACTTGACGTCGTGGCCTATTTAATCTAGTACTCCATTAACTCTGAATCACGGATCCAACGAGATCTCTCAGTTTTAGGCGGGTTGCGTGTGCCTTACGAAGCCATTTGAGAAATCCGGTTGTTCTCTAGCTAATGTAAGGCTACCCAGTGATGCACCTTTTAAGTTACTGTAATATAAAAATCACCGTAATACGCTTTTGAAATGAACGCTGATGCTTGGTGCCATCATAAACTACTCCTTCAATCCTTTCGAGTTGTTCTGATTTAATAAACTTCCATTTGTTTATTGTAGCACAGATGAATGGACTAGCACAAACATTAGCGCATGCCATCTACGTATCGTCTCTAGGAATAAAGAGCAATGCTGACTATCCTGTTCGTCACCGCTCGTATTTATTCAATCTTTGCGGCACGTTTTTTCCGTTTGCGTTAATAACGCTCATAGATTTCGTATTCCTTGCGAATAATAAACTGGTATTATTTTCTAGATAGATAAGTTTTGTATTCAAGTTCAGTCTCTCAGACCAGACGCAGTAGGTGGCCTACGACACATATTTCACTCGTTTTATCAGTCTTCTTTAGCTTTTAGACGGAACACATGACCTCGATTGACAACACAGGATAGCCTATATTAAAGTGCTTGTGACTGAATTTTTATAAATCCATTCGACTTTTTTATTGATATGTTCCAACTTTCTGAAGGGATTCAGGGTGAAAGAAAGGCGTCAAGCTGGTACAAAACTTATTTTTATCAGTTGTTACTCAATGTATTCGGCGATCAAGGCGATACGAAGTCAAATACATACGGGTTATTACTATTATCTGTTCCTCTGACCTCAGTTATGTGGCCCTCTCTTAAAGCTAACTCACTGAATATAAAGTCGAATGCTTCTTATCTCCTATTTCTATATCTTTTTGTGCCCTGCTACTTGCGTTCAGTACATAATCGATGTAAGCTTTTACTGCGGATCAATTGTCAGTAACATTTATCTGTTTATTACTGCGGTGCCCTCTCGCACGGAAAAAGTTTTTAATGACCCCCGTGCCACTACGATATAACAAAGTACTGATATTTATCCAGATATTGTATCGAATAGAATTGAGGAAATGAACTGTGAATAAATCTGCTTTTCCTGCCCGCTGTATAAAATGCTCTAAATAACAGAAACTTTCATCGAACAGGGTCCTTGCAACGCGCGCTACTTGTAACATTCGCCGTGAGGAACTGTTGTTATCGCAGGTCACCGTTATTGATTTTAAATAAAGGGGTTTATGACCTGTAATTCGGTGATCGGTTGTTGTCATGGGTAGGCTCCTTCCTTGGTGGCTGTGACACTCTTCATCAAATTTTCGTGGGCAGCTGTCTACAAGGAGCATAGTGTAGTCGTTGTTGCTTGTTCGGGTTAAACTACTTGTCATTGGAAATAGTATATATTATCTTACGGAACGTCCCGGATCAATATTTTACCGGTTACATAACGTTGTTTCTTTGAGCGCACATCTCATTGCTACTATAGGCGTATGGTATACCATTGTTATTATTACACCATGGTGATCCGATCCATAACAATTCGATAGCAGTAGATTTTTTGGGGGTTTCAATGTTTTGATTGTATCACTAACAGACGACCGAACCGGTACTATCAATACCAACAGAGTCATTATTAATTTCTGTGACTGTCTATGAGTGTAAGTAGAAAGTACGTTTTTCGAAGGCGAACACCACAGTAATCAATGTGTTTTAAGGTGTTTGTTTAGAATTATCGGCCTAGGCCGGCAAATCCGGCCGGCTGATTGAGATTATACCTGTAGCGGGTTCGCATCCAACGGCAACCGCCGCCATAGAGCATAAGGCCGGTGGCCCATTCTGTGGATCTCGACTAGAGTTTCAGAAATAGCCTCTTTTAGGGGTCGTACAAGACGTACACACGTCTTAGTACGAGAGAACCTTGTACTAGTCATGCATCGTTTAGTCGATTTTACAATTTTTATAAAACAGACCATGGACTATCTGGAGAAGTTTTCTACACCTATTTCAAGGAATATTGAATGTCGTTACTTTGCGTTACTCCTTTGCGCTATTCAGGGATGAATTTCGTGATTTGTACAAATGATATGACCAATTTTACTAACATAGAAGGTGTGGCAAGTTGTCCGTCATCGAGATCACAAAATGTCGATAAAAATGGAATTGTTCAAGTAGACTTTTCCCTTGCGACTTTGTTGCGTGTTGCGTTACCTCACGGGCCGTCCATCCGAATTCACTATTGTCATCATCACACTCGTCTCGATCACCCTTTTCTCCTGGTGATCTTTTAGACCTCAATGACGCCTGAAATCATTTCCTCGTAAATTGTATTCAAAACATGACGTAGGAGCTGTAGCAGACGCGTCATTGGATGCGGATCTATGTTTATCTATCTGCGCTCATTGTCCATTAAGTTACGCTAGCAAAAACAAGAAGTGAATTATTGATTCTCGCCAGCTTTTTGAGACTGACGAGTGCCATCAACGACAATGCATCAAATTTAAAAATTTTTTGTTCATTAATGTTATTAAGAAAATTACGCAAAACAGACGATAGACAGGTTATGCGGTCTGATTAAATTTGCACGCATTGCAGCCCATAAAAGCACGGAGCTTAGCTTGTGATTCCATGGAAAAATGGCAATTATAATGCTGGACAGAATACCTAATAATATGGGTTTAGTTTTCCTAGGCTTAATGGTGATAAGCGACAGGTTTAATAAACAGATACGTAGCAGAATCTCAGAGGGTTTAACATTATTCGCAGGGGCAGAACTGATTATTAGAAACCTTATTATTATTATTATTAGAATGATTAAATAAACCAGAAGCCATTAGGATTAGCAGTAACCAAATTAGTAAGCACGAAACTATATAACACAAACACTTATATCCCGTATGTGTTTTGCAATGGTATGAACAGAAACAGTTCTTTTTTTTTGTTTGAATGCGTAGAAACTAACTGTCAGTCAACAGTGGCGATAGACCAAAGACAACCAGTCGACCAACCAACCGTGAAATAACTATGGGTGTCTGTATTAGGATAATATATACGGAGCCATATATATGATCTCGGGAGACAAAAAGGTCAAGGCCCGCTAATGGAAGCCCTGGGCTCTCAGGGAGAGGCCCGCTAATCGAGTTCTCACGGGGAACCGGACGTGGACTGCTCTGAGCTGTAACCGTTGTTCAAATCGAGATAGGCGACGCCGAGGTCTTAGTAACATAATAATAATATACGGTAGGTGTTTCGGCTACGACTGTCCAAATTGTCAACAAATTTAGATAGCTATAGGAGAACATGGGCAGGCCTAACTCTTTCAACACATGTATCAACTCAATGAAATATGAACTGTATGTTACTACTGACTATGCGTATCAACAGCTGCGAGCTTCTGTTCAAGCACATTGGAATGATCGGTGCTTCACTGTATTTTTTGAGAGAGCAGCGCAGGCGTTGATTCAGCTAGAAACCAGCCACGTATGAGATTAGATATAATACAAGATTTTAATAATCAGCTAAAGCTGATTCTGTTGTCAGTTTTGATTTATATAAAGATCTGCAAATTTGAGATATCTTGTGGATGCATATTGTCAGATGTCGAACGTCTTCCAAATGTGTACATATTGGAGGATTCAATTGGCTAAACGAAGTAACACTAAGCTGTGATAATACTAATCGGGAAAAAGCTGTTGTGCCCTTCTCGCCATATAGAGATAGATGCACGGAGGTCTGCGTGTAGAGGACTTAGAGAATATCGTTATTATCAATTAAACGAGTCATTTTCCGACAGAGTTCTTTTCACCTTGTTCTATACGTATTTAACAACATATCTACCGTGGTAAACCCTATCTTGTCCGCTTCAATTTTTCCTGCTGTTTCAGTAGAGCTAGTTATGGCTGGTCCCCGTGATGACGTCCTGGGTACCGCATTTACCCGCTAAACTTGAGGGATGCGTGGTAATCTGGGTTCGAATCCGGCCGTGTGCGCACTTCGTTTTTTTTCAAAACGTTTCGTCGTTCAAAAGCTTTCGTCGTTTTTCAAAAGTTTGCGAGCTTGTTTCACGCGATGTTTGATAGAATGCAGCACCGAACGTAAAAGTCGAAACATTTAGTTGTTATGACTGGCAGGTCAAATGTTTTCCGGATGTATTTTCTCAAAATTGCCTCTTAGGTTACTCAATCTTCATTATAGGTTTTTTTTTTTTCTGTTTTAGCTAACAAGCCCGCAGACATTATTTACAGCACTATTGAAAATGAAGTTCTAACTTAACTTAATGTCTACATTTGCTACAGTTGCTGTGGTACTGACTTTTGGTTTTCTGTTCCAACAGGTGGAGTAGGTGGAGGGAGAGTCTGTGAAACATTGAATTCCTCAAGAGTTCTCTATTTGGCTGATGATGACAGCGCTTTCCGCGATAACGTTGGCGCTTCAGCGAGGGCAGCTTGGCGGAGTTGGCGACGTCCCTGTTGCTACTTATGGCGAGCGGCCTCTCTGAGGGCCAATTCAGCCCCCGCCCATCTCGCTTCAAGACAATGGACCCGGTCATGGTAAGAAATTCACTCAGCGTTACAATCGTACGCCAATCAGTTTAACGTATTTAACATATGCACTCATCCTTGAAAAAAATCCAACGCAGTGAAAGGATTTGTTTAAGTATAGTCACGATACGGTTATAAAGTGGAGATCTAAAACGTTAAGGGAACTTGTGCGAAAAAGTTTGATATATGTAATTAAACCGATAATGAAAACCGGTTTGATGTTCGCTTAGGGCAAAGAGGAGAAAGGACAATCCATTATGAAGGCTAAAATGTATTAACTGTTTTATTTGGCTAAGATCTTCAGAGTAATAAAATTAATGGCAATTCTCTAATGCGACCTCCAGGGATGAGGCGGACGTATAAGCAACTACTAAAACGTTAGTTTTGAACTTGAAGCTTACAGTAAACAAGCACATTTGTCCATGAGGCCAGTATCCTAATTGCAGCGGCCTGATTAGGGACTGCGAGATACAACGATGCTCGAAAGACGGACAGAATTCAGAGCTGGTAAAGGCTTTTGGTGACTAGGGAAAACCCGGAAAGGACGTATGGGTTAGATTGAAGCCTTGCTTTGTTGTCGTTATGTTCAACGGGCCAAAAGCGTGAGTAGGTGTTTGCGCTGCGAAAAAAAGGCCGTCAACATCTATGGCTAAATTTGTTAGGTTAAGGCTGTGTTACTCTAGCGAATGTTCAGGTTATTTTAAGAACTGTTCCATTCGTCAGTTTTGTGGGGTCTCCCTAACTTAGAAAAGCCTAACCGATTACCTAAATTAGTACCAATACTCGCTCGGTATAATAGGAAACAGAATTTCTAATCTTACTAGAACTAGATACGGAAATAATTCCAGTACTGCATCACCTTATCTTTATGTGGCCAAATAAAGAAATAAATAACAAAGTACTTTTTTCGATATTGTCGTGTGTGCATTTCGTCTGAGAAGTTGCCGCGGCCGCACGGCAGAACAGTATTCGAAGCGCGTGAGCGTTTTTTAATTGGCGCACAATGTGAGTTCATAGTTGATCTAGTCTAGCCAGGAAAATTATGAGAAATACATATTAGGACGTTGACAATCTTTTCTATGTTTCGAGTCCGACATCGTTGTAAGGCATTGCATCAGACGGCCAGGATGGCTCCCAGCACTGTCTGGGATTCGAACCTAGACCACAGCGTGTCCCTCAGATTAGTAAGCAAATATGTTAGTCACTAAGCTAACAGTTGTAACCCAGACAAAGCATTTGTCTAAAAGCAAATGAGGTAGACGAAGCACGACCGTATTTATTATACTACAACACAGTCGTTGTTTACGCATAACGATTCGCCTAAAGACTCTGGACGTTCGTCTTCGTTAGCCCTCGTGAGTGGCTATACCTTTTTGCGAAGGTGATTAGAGCTTCATTCTATTTTGTAGTACGCGCTGAAGCCGGGATATTCGTTTTACAAGCGATACTGGTAACACTGACGTGATCCTTTATGGACGAGTCGCAAAAATTCGTACAACAGCGTCTGGTGGGGTTATGTGTACCGAATGATCGCTATGGATTCTGCCTTCAGGGTGAAGTACGTTCATCGTTATGAAGAAGATGTATGTGAATCGTTTACGTATTGAAATGTGTGAAAATTCTTTCTTTTTCTTATATAATATAGGCGAGCGATAGAAACCTAGGCAAGTAGGAAATTCTACAATTGTATTATGTAATTCTGTTTCATTGATCTGAAGGCGTTAAGCTTTTATTCCACCTTCGCTGCGCAATTTCGCAGTCAACTGTAAGGAAGCTTTTTGCTGAAACGGGTTCTGTTTTTAGCTTCGAACTATAACACTTCGAATAGAGCCGTTCAAAGAATAGCTAACTTAGTAGACCATTATCCCTCCCTTGCTTATCTTACCTGGGAACGGTCGTCTTGTACGCCAGTAAGTTTGCAGCTTTTCCTAATGCGTACTGAAAAGAAAACGAAATAATAATTATAACATAGTTCACAGGACAAAGCGGATCTAATGGAACAGAAGTGTAATTTGTACGAAGCTCAATGAAACGAAGAGTAATAAAGTAGTTCAACCACGGACATTCGCCTTCAGCAATGATTTTGTAAGCAATCTAAATTAAGCAATCTCAACCGCACTTATAATGCAGTAACTATAGCATATTTGGTTCAATTCTTGCGGGAAGTGCTTACTCGAATATATTATGGGTTCTATTAAATTTTCTCTTTCAATTTCTATGGGCGGCACTGGCGTTCAGCAAATTTATGGTTGGTCCCCAGCACAAAACGAAGCACGTTTACCCCCGTAACAGCGAATACTATACCGGATCATATCATCATAATGTTATTAGCCAAGCACGTTACCAGTGGAGCATCATGGGGAGAAATACTACAATCTAATTAAGTACATGCTTCTAAGAAAATGGCGCATTTATCTATATGTGATTTTTATCTTGAGCTAGGTCACAATTGAGTTGTCGTACGCTTTTCGTTCACTAGAACAGTTATATCGGTGGCGGTATTCAGTATTAGATTAAAGCCTAATTAGACGGCCACAAGCTGTCCTAAGTACTGTCGACGGTGCTGCCACCGCCGATATTTGTCTAGGCCTGGTGGACAAATTCGCTGATACAAATTCAACGACGTGGCGGTCAAGAGTTAACTAGCAAACATTAAGTAAGAAGATTTTTAAAAAATAATTTTCAAGAACGTTTTTGGTGAATGAAGGTGCATAGTTTACTAAGGGTGTGGTGATCAATAACGTCAGCGATTACTTCAGCGCCAGCCGCTGTCACTTAACTGAACAAAATCGATTGCCGCAGGCAGATGTATGTATTTGTTTTTTTCATGGATATTTAGTTGAAAGTAACAATCGTAGAATCAAAAATAAAAGTAGGGTAAGCGATAAAGCTGAGTTTCTTTACGCCCTGCCTGCGTCCCTAGCGTAACGAGACGCATACGTGAGTAATACTAGAAATATTATCGTAGCTGTTGTTGCTTATGAGTTTGTCCCTATCCGAATAAAGGCACGGCGGTGGAAATTTTTGAAGATCCGTTTAGCATATAAATAGAAATCAACAGACCAAAAAAAAAAAAACGAAAAATAGTTCATTCATTTTCTTAGGCGTCGCTCCGACTTTTGTTCATATGAAACGTTGCCGAATTATGTATGTGATTATATCTGTGTGGGCTTAATGTAGCTGGAGGCCGCAGCCGAAACCTATTCAGCGTTAATCAAAATAATGCTACTGTTACTATTAAAAAAAGAAAGACGCTGTTTTATTCTACTTTTGTGTACAATCAAAGATCGCTAATTCAGAATCTAATCAAAATAATTCACTTAAAAAAGGCTTAAAAATAAGCCTCTTATAGTATTCCTATCTTCTTACCTAGTAGTCGCTCACCAGCGCCACGTAGCATCTAGAAAAATAAAATAAATACTTCTGCTATGGGACAGTCATCGCTATAACGTGAGCGTTTAGCATAATCCCCGCGTACAATGCGTTCCCCCATATAAAGAACGCATAAGAGAGCCAGCTGGTAATAGTAGCTCTTTCGCGCTAACCACCAACGTCCTTTCTCCTTTTCTCGGGATTAGCAAACTTAGTTCCATTTGTAGTTTACTACAACAGCATAAAGATTTTGTTTTAAAATCATATTATCGATCTGTTTTTTTCGGGGAAAGCTGAAAAGCTCATTTTTCTACAGTAATAACGAAAATAATGACAGGTAGCGGTTATGCTTAATCGATCCCCTGACTCTTGAGCGGAGCAGTTAGACCAGACGTTCCTGCCTGTTTGTCTGCTGTTCGCATGTATGTAAATGAACGAACCTCACAGCGTAATCTGTCTGTAATCCGGTTTCATCCAGTAGCGATGGGTCCATTGTGTCTTCATCGAATCATTTAACTCTCCGTGCGTTCTTCTTCTGAGAATGAATAGATTACTTCGGACATTAGAGCCTTGCGGTGAAGCTCAATGAAAATGGTCGTTTTTTCTTATAATCGAATTGTTTTCTTTCTTGTCAAACACGATTATTCAACAAAGCAGACAACTGACTCCGAACGCACGTGGTGCAAAAGGCGGGCCCACATTATTGCCGCATGTACAGGGAGGTCGGCATTACCCATCGGTTTAATTAATGCGTGTGCATCTACAAAAAGGGTGGATCATATTTAGTTGTGTAGGTAAAGTTCGTGTGAACTGTTCTCGCTTAGACATTTCTATCCATTGCCTGGACTAAAGTTAACATAATGATCTACATCTGTCAAGTAAGCACACCCTTCACACGTAAAGTTGTACTCAAATTTGGATTTGCTGTGGTTACCACGAATCTCAATACCTTTTTTTAAAATCGGGGAGGCACTTGCAAGTAGATGGCTGTTACCTGCCCAATGCGTCTGCCCGCCCTTCCTTTCGAATCAGCCATCATAAGTGTCAACCGGCCTTCTCCGTGTTTGTACCGACTTCTGGCTATGCTGATGACGTTGAACACAATTTTAGTAAAATTAGTATTATCTGACAGCGTGCACAATAGCAGTAATAGTAAAAGACGAGAGGAGAACTTAAACAATTAGTTTATTCTGCAGTTGTAGATGTCAGGAAATTGGCAGAGCTCCAACAGTACAGCTGCTTGGCGGCCTTCTGCAACTTTGGACCTAGGCTTCGCCCTAGCTCATGGTGGAAGAGCAGCACCAGAAAGATGCAGGCGTACTCGTGCAGTATTGGTTAAGCGTGTTATCGCGAGCTAGTCTACCCCGCCATGACGAAATGGTAATTTCGTGTTTGCGTATCTACCTTGGTTAGCAATACTTAGTGAGATCGCTTCCTGTTGGGAAAGGCCATCGTGTGTCTGAAACGGCAATGCAGTTAACCAGATTAGCAGAACGGGACGTAACATATATTTAGTTTAAGCGTCGATCCGCTGTTGTTGCTGCTGCCGCTGTTGACGTGTCTGTCGTGTCGCTGTTCGGTGACCGGAAACGCGAATTTCGGGGTGTCCATCGCTTCGCCCCCGCTGTTGCCGCCATTACTGCCAAAGACATAATCGTCAACGATGTTGTTATAGTAGTAGTTGTTGTAACTCTTGCTACTGCTACTGCCCAGTCTTCGTGAGTATAGGTTGGTTCACTCCGATGTAGCTGGGGTCTTCGCTTTTTTCCGCCCCATTGTCAGCGTCATGCTCGCAATGCTGCCGACGTTGCCATAGCGATCCTGAATATAGTGTTGTGTCCTGGTATCATTCGACAGAAATGAGGAAGCGACCGCTGGCAGTGGCTAAACGGGACTGCGTAACTCGATTGCAACCCAGAATTAGCTCACTCAGCGAACGTGATTGTGCTCAGCATCATTACTGCTGCTGCTGATTCTTTTGTTGTTAATATCTTATGATATAACCCGTTGTCGACCACGAGGGGTGACACCGAGTCAGCGAACCGCCGAAACAGATGGGGAAATTTCATATGCAGATGAAGCGAACGCCGACGCACGAATACATACTCAGTTCTACCTTTGCTTTCTATAACTTCTGGCGTTCGCGATCTGCACTTCGTGTATGAGATAACCCTAGCCTATTCGCGTGTAGGACAACACAACATCACGCCAGAAGACACGCCAGTAAATAGTTAAAAGGGAAGATTTTCTTAGGAGAGAAGTTCGTTGTAATAGCCTTGCGCAGCTGTGGGATTGTATGGCGGATGAATTTCGTAACCTATACACTTGCATGAAAATTAGCAGGCGCGTATTTCAAGATATTTGTAATAATAATATACTTTTGAAAAATGCGTGAAGTGGAACCAAGAGATAGCTGCTATATTGTGGTCGAGGGTACGAAGTACTGTTGTCAGGCGTTTCACCCGTTCATGGACGGGTCTCGATCGAGTGACGGCGGAAATGACGGACTAACGTGCCCCTTTTAGATCCCATTGTATATTGCGACTAAACGAAATTTCGTTGCGTGCGTGTTGTTGCGGGCGTCGCTGCTGTTATAGCTCTCTTGTCATTGGTTTGATTCAGATGAGAGCAAGATGGTGCTGTGTGATTCTTAAATATAAATTCTGTTTCCGACCAATTGCTTTTATCCATAATAGACTTTACATTTTTTGATGGCTTGCGATATGGTACATGTATGTATACGATGGTATCTGATAGTAATCCACTTATTGTTTACTCCAAAAAAGGTCACCCAGAAGTTATACCTATGCTTCGGCCAAACCTATGCTTTATGATTTCATTCTCTGCTTTACTCGGTTCTCTGATTTTTGTTTAACTTAACGTTTTTAGCGTTTATCGGGTTAAAAACATGGTAAATCGATTTGTCTGTACTGCAGTATCCTTCCTGTTCCTATGTCTGCCTTCGTTTTTTGTGGCAAGCCCTTATTTTGCTAGCGCACCATATGCTAGCTATTTTTGTTCTTTATTTAGGAATCTCCGTTAATTTGCGGCTGTGCAAGTCTTAGTCAGCTAGGGTGTGGCGCCGAAGTGGCAGTATTTAGCGAACCATACTTACATGTTTTTATTTTTGAGTTAAGAACGTTTATTTGCGCAAGGATTCATCATCTTTTTATAAACCTCATACCTGTTACTAATATATGTATATAACTATGCTGTTAACCGTTTTCTGCTCTTGCGCGGAGGTTGCAGGACGCCTCGTGCAATGACGAAGCGGAAAGAAGGCAGCGAAAACGGATTTTTTTCACTGCTGCTGCTGCTGCTGCGAACGGCTGTCTGTCGTAGGTAGTAGTAGCAGTCAGAGCGGTTGTGGCGGCACAAGTCAGCCTGTGGAAAACTAATGATTCGCGGTTCTTTCGGCTGCTTTTCGACGTTCAAACGAAACAACCTGAACCGAAGCGAAACATAGTCCCTTAAGCCACAATAACCACACGATTTCTATGGGCTTCGACTGTTCGCGAGAAATACTTCAGGGTTTAGTTCGGGGTTCGAATGCCGCAAAAACGGTAGCTGGGGCAGCGTAGCGAGTAGTTTCTCAGTGCGTGGTTAGCTAACAACTAATGTAACGGGAAGGCAAGGATATGGTTCAGTATGTGGGGCATTCTGATATCTGGGGCACGCAGGGCTGCGTCAGCCAAATGCAACGTAGAAAATTGAACAACCAAACTCAGTCAGGACTTCGTTAGCCAACAGCTTTAACCCTGGCTAACTGTTAGTGGTGGATGCGCTTCTGCGGTGCGTCATCAGCATTCTGGTGGATGGCAACAGAAAAAGATGCCGAAGTACTCCTTCCCGGCTAAGATCCGTACCGCTGGTCTGAAAATGACGTACAATGCTTTTTAGTATTAACAATAAAGCTGGCGGGCACACCGTGACCAAGGCGGTGATATCCCTTCAGCTGGGGGCCAATTTCAGCCCCGGATCAAGCACTTGTTCTTCTGGAACACTTGACGGGGGGAGGAGGAAAGAAGATAGGATAACACAAGAATGGAAGGGAACAATGCGGCGAATATGGCAGGCAGTAGCAATTACGGTATCTGGAGCACTAGTTTAGAAATGTTGCAAAGTAGAAACTTCACAAAGTACTTTTACTATTACGATAACTAGACAGCCAACATCACATGGCAATAGCGAACTAAAACAAAACATCTCCGACCATTCGTTTCTTCTCTGGGATGACTTTGAAGACAAGTTAGGAATGGCCACGCCGAACGCGACTGAAAACGCTGGGTGCCCAAGCGTGTCCGAGATATTCATTAGGTTATTAGACAGATTGCAATACCTTGAGAGCATTTGAGCGGGCCGGGGACATTGAGGTTCGGATTCGGGCCACAAATTTCATTGAGGTAGGTAGATTGTGGGTCAGGAACACACCTTCCCCTTACTGTTGAACTGTCGTAGTATTAGTATAAAACAGGCGCTAAGTGGACCTATTATTTACCCGCTCACAGTTGCTTTGTGTTATTTCATTTCGTATACTGAGCCAAGATACAGGAACGTTGTGACCGCCAACCAACAAAGACCCAGGGCGGAGCGAACAAATGTTTCTACGCCCCGATTCAAATCTCATACATCTCGAATATCACGGGTAGCTAGTGCGAATTGACTTAAATTGAGAACCCGATATTTTAAAAAAATTTGCAAAGAATGCTACTGGCCCGTGTATCGTGATCGACTAATTGGATTTTCTGCGCCGGTAATATCATGTCGACAATCGTTAAGACCCAGGTATCCATCTTCGTACGTTGGTCCGAAAAAGACTGTACCTTGTCTGAATAAACCGTCGTGTACCTTGTCTGAATAAACCGTCGTGAGTTGTCTAGGACAATCATGATGGTGTTTATTAGATATTACGGATTCTGGGAGCCTAATCATTTTGCCTGTTGCATTATTTTTTTTTCTCCTCAACGTGGTAATTGTTACTACGCGTTTATTGTCTGGTCATTGTTAATTGTTATTGTGCATCTGTCGTACTACATGTAGCCCACTGAGGTCCATTGTAAAGCACCTCAATTTTGAAGAAGGGCCTTGTGCGCTACCGTATTATAGCTTTACAGACCCGTACATGTCTAAACATTTGGTTGCAAAAGAGTTTCGTCTGTCGCGTTCACACATGCAATATACAGGGTGGTGCGACAAGGAGTCACAGCGGAAGGAGGTTGCACAGTTAGAGACATATTCTTATAGTGGGGGAAAAGAAAACAGTTACATGTTTAAGGCAGCATCCGTATGCCAACTAAGAACCAACATTTTTCTTCAGAGAAAAATGCTTCCTACCGCTAGTCTTCCACCTTTCCTGATCGTAATCCCCGTTGTGCCTCATTCTGTTAATCCTTATGGCAAGGAACTCGCTCCGCACATCCTTGGAAGGTGGCTGTCTAAATGTTTTCTGCGTAACTAACAGTTTAGCTACGATCTTTCAGTTTTCGGCGCTTCATGGCTC
The DNA here is from genome assembly GCF_002443255.2 of Varroa destructor. NCBI lineage: Eukaryota > Metazoa > Arthropoda > Arachnida > Mesostigmata > Varroidae > Varroa > Varroa destructor. The sequence goes on along the minus strand of NW_019211460.1, from coordinate 30,631,721 downwards.
TTGACAGTAGTATGAACTATTGATACAAAGCGGGGCAATCGACACAACATCGGCCACGGCTTAAATGAAAATAAAAACCTGCATTCTGTGCACAACACTTTTTTCCAATGGCAAATTGCTAGCGAATTTTAAAAAAAAAAATGATTCGTTCGAAAAAGAATGGGGTCTCGTAGCGTGTTATATTCGATTATAATACGGCGAAGGATAATCTTAGTCTTGACTAATTAACCAACACAATAGGTTACAGCTGTCATTATGGCAGCATCTTATCCCGAAAACACGACGCCATTTTTCTTGCATGTATAACAAACACATGCCATCTACTCAGTCACTCTAAATACCGTCGAAGGAATTACGCCGCGATCCTAACGAAGATTTTTTGCAACTCACCCCATTTTTCAACTATTCCTCCATTTAGCCAGTTTCTCGCCGCCTGCGGCGGTTTCTGAAAACCTCGGTCTCATTAGTAACTATATTTAATCATCCTTGATTTTGTCTATCTTTCACTTTCTCTGCTTTCGTAGTTAATGATACTGTCGTCCCATTGGCGACGTTGGCTATAAGCACAGTCCAGAACACTGTTGCTGTTAGCTGGGGGAGTTGTTCGGGGGTGATCTTCAGAAGGGTGGAAATGGTAGCGACTTCTGAATCAATGGAATAACGGAACCATGTTTCTGTTATATTATAATTAACCAGTCGGAGATCGGCTGGTTGTTACACTGATCGTATGCTAATGACGCATTGGGCATGCCTACGCAGGGAGCGACGTCTATGAACAGTCTTGACGAATGGCAACGGAGCCATGATTCACCACAAACAGTCGGTAGCGATGGACGTTTGACTTTCATCATTAATTCGCTAAAGCCGCGCTATGGAATAAACTATTTCAATCCAATATACTATCAAGCAAAGTGGTGGCAGAGGCAATAACGGCAGTATTGGTAGCCAGTAACAGTAGTAGCGATTACAAGGATGAGGTCCAGTAAACTCAGCTGGCAGAACTTGGCCTTTGTTGATCGTTTATTCAAAGACTGACATTGTGGACTTCAGCTTTCGATAGATCAGAACAGCGAAAATCGCGATTCTGTAATCATTCAACATTTGATGGAGCTATTTGAAGGTTTCCTAGGTTAGGGAGGGTCAAACTACGACTGAACCGTGTGTATAGGTGATGGTGCGTTACGAAGTAGTCGTTCGAAACGCCAACGGGGTAGGAGCAGACTAGTCGTGTTTTACAAGGAACTTTTACACGATTACATTCGAGTTACCAGCATTTGCTGTTGCGGTCTATTTTATGCTGCGAAGACGTATTTGTCTTATCAGTATTGATAAAGGAATTAGCCTTTTATCTTTCCCGTAGTAGCGATCGACTGACATCTTTTATTTACTACGCCTAAATCGCCTTAGGTAATTTAACTAAGTACAGCATATAATAAGATATTAACTTATCTAAGAGATGATTTATTTGTTCATTACTGTTGTACGTGATTCACTTTTTATGATCAGCCATTTTAGGAACGACTTGATTTCCTGTTGCGTTTAGATGGAAGTACGATCGAGTAACTTGTTTTACGTCAATTCGTGTGGTACACGAACATCGGGGTTTTTCGTGTGTTAGCTTTTTTTTTCGAAACTTTCGAACTTGGGGTGTGCGTTCAGCTTCTTGGTGATATTACGGCCATTCACGTGGCGGTTTGGCTTAACTATCACAACAATTTCATGACTTCTTCGTTTCGAACTTTTCGTAGAACTAAATCCTAAAGCTGTTTGTCCGATAAAGCATCTCGATCATAAACAGCATAAATTAATTCGTGGGCCTGCGAAGCATTTTTGTATCTGTCGAAATAAAATACAGCAATGTCTTGCCTATTTTCTATTGGGTCTGAAGAAAACCATTTCAACAGTTGTAATCAATCTATTATTGCCAAATCTCAGCTTTCAAATGACACGCAGAGCCGATACAACTTCGTACTACCTGAAGCATATGAAGCTATCTGTTAGAAGAACAGTCAATCATTTTTCGGCAATTCATATATTGAACCGTATTGAATCATTGACACATTTACCTACGTCCAATGTGTGTACCGCTTTCAGCCGTATCTAATGGGTAATTCGCGATTGTCGCCCTTTGTGTGATATTTATCGAATAAAAAAATAGATTTTTTTCGAAAAGCCTCCCTTCAACAGATCAGACGCAACGGAATTCGTTGTTTCTCATGACACGGACACTTGAAGTTCGCAACAAAGTGAAGCAGTACAACGAAATCCACTATCGGACAAAAGCTACTTCTGACAAGCATATAAGCGTCGGCGCTCAAGAAGCGGGCCCCAGTTTTTTTTTCCTATTGCTAAAGCCAACTTCCTTATTCGAGGCATCACCCTTCAAGCAAATCATTTTTCATTATTCAAGGGCATCTGGTGAGACATTTTATGCTTTATGAAAACGAACCTCGTATGCCACTGTATCAAAGTAGCCAAATGACGACCCGTTAGGACAGTTTAGTTTGGCAGCCATACTCGTAACCTAGACGAAACTTTTTGTAATCGGTATACATATATACGCATGAACATCGTTCGTGTCGTATAAGGAGATTTCGGAAGTTGAGTGTAATTTGGATTTAACGCATGCCTCTGTCTTCGTATTATTTTACCCGATATTTTCTTACAGGTTCATGATCGATCCGGATCAGTGGCTGTGGTAGCTCCCGTGGCAGTAATATCTTCTAATCCAGCTCCGCTCTCTGGCAGCCTTCAGAAGGAAAAAGCCTTGGAGAGCGGATGGGACGCCCACACCGACGTGGAATCAACAGGACCACGAGACATTACCGCCGATCAAACGGAGGAAACCACTGTGATTCGTCAAGATGACCTTGGCGGACGAGTTGTGCTGCAAGACGTTAATGGCAGCACTGGTGGCATCGCCGAGGGAGCGATGCGGGATCAGGACACTTCCTCCTTGTCTTCGACACAAACGAATCGCACAGCTTCACAGCATGAAGAACAACTGGTCAACATCCAGTCGCTACTTCGAAGGGCTTGTACAGCACATATAACCTCCAATCAAAGGATATATTATATGAAGTGAGTTGAAATCTGTACTTATCGGAGACGAAAAGACAACCTATCGATACGTTGACCCATTTTGTCTTGATCTCACTCGGAGAACTGTGACAGGCTCCGCTCTAGGTCATTTTCAATGTTCTCTTTGTTCAGCGAAAACTCCTATCTTTTAATTTATTCAATTCTTGTGTTAATTTCTAGTTATTTATTAGTATGGCTAAGCGTTCTATGAACTAAGTGGGATCTATTTTTCTCATTTTCATATTATAATTAGTAGATACTAGAGATTAAATCGTAGATGGATTTTCCAAAAATTGTTTTGTTTCCAATCCTGTTTCAGCGAAAGCTTGTTAGTGAGATGATCTCTCTTTATATTGTTCTAGGTTTTAGTGCGATTGGTTGATTTCTAATTATTCGAATAGAGTATAAAGCCTAAACTAATAGCATGTTGCATATGGTTTTGTATGGTTTGTAGTCATGAGACAAGGACGACTTCGTGGGTTCCTCCAGTGGAAGCTTGGCGAGACCCATCCCTACCATACGGGTGGGAGCGAGCCGTAGATGCTAAAGTATGTTAGATAGTTGTACATTCAAATTAATTCTATAATATCAGATAATAGATAAAAATGTCGTAAATAGTATAGTGAGCAGCTGAGTCGCAATTGACATTCGTTATTTTAAACAAGTCGTGATTTAATGCAGGGAGTGGATTATTATATCAACCACGTGAATAAGACAACTACCTACCATAACCCACTTAAGGATTACGTCCATGAAGATCCACCGCCATCGCCAAGAGAAGTAAGTCAATTACTGAGGTATACCTTAATGCGATGGTTAATTTTTGGATTTGGAAAAATCGTCACGAGACAAAGTGCCTCAATACAAACGCTAGCAATTCAGTAGTTTTTTGAAGCATGGGTTTTTCTTTATTTGTCAGATAGGCTGGATGTGTGGGACAATCGTACACTGTGTCCGCACAGCAAAAAGTTATACACATATAAAAAAAAAAATACGTAAATCCTGTTTCTTTTTTTACGTACACTATTGGTTTTTGAAAATGTTCGGCTATTGTTTTGCCAATAGGTGATTTTGGAGCGACACCACGAGCTCGGCTTCGGTTTTGTGGCAGGTTCGGAAAGACCCGTAATTGTACGATTCGTCACTGAAGGAGGACCGTCCGAAGACAGGTAACACGCTAAATATTGTAGAATCTTTGTTCAAAGGTAAAATTCAAATTAATGTTATTATTATTATACATATCTTCCGAGCCTTTTACAGACTGAAAGCAAAGAAATAGGTTTGATCTAACTAACCAACGAGCACCGACGATCCAAGTTATAAGAGGCGACATGAAATCTCCACAATTCGCGCCGCCTGGTTTGAAACTAGACTTCGTTCAAACGTTGTACTTTAATTAACACGCCGTTTACGCTAATTACGCTACTTAACGATCCGTAACTGCGTTCTAGAAGAAGTCTAGAAAAGCGCGGTGTATCTTATACTGCTGGAACCATTTCTAGGCCTTTCGAATTCCATCTTATTCGATTGAGTCGTACGGGAGACTACGATCGGGAGTGCGCATAGAAGATAAATATCTTCTATATATGTAAATATTAAGATGGCGTCTTCTGGGCCATTGGTTTTCCGATATTGATAAGGAGGTAGTGTTTAGAGCCACACAATTTCCAACTATAGTTAACAATGGTTGCACGGGAACCTAAGTTGTTTGTAGAATCATTTGGATTTTTAGCAGGCAGTTCGACGTGTGACGTGTCGTTTCTCTGAAATGCAGATCTCTGAGCTCGTGTGCATATATATGATGTAATTAGGTACTCATCCTATAAGAAGCAAGCTTTCCTTTTTTTAGTGTCAAAGGCCAAACAAAGTCAGCTTATTTTTTGCGAAATATTGAATGAAATTATTTTTCCTTTTACATATTAATCGGCCATGTAAGCCGAAAAAAAAAAAAAAAAAATCCGAAAAAAAGAAAAAATCCGGAAAAAAAAAATATATATATATATATATATATATATATATATATATATATATCTGTGGGTACATGATAAGCTGCTGTGGATTTTTTTGTTTTCCCTTCCGTGCTTTCTGTAAGCAATTTCACTCAGTCGGTGGCCTTTGCTGTCGACAGGTTTTACCGGTAGCTCTATACTATGTAAGTGCCTAAGTAATCTCAACGATATACTTTAAGGGGGTGCGTGGTCTTGGTAGCTAATGCGCTGCCGTAATAACGATAGCTAATAAGTACGCTACAACGCTACTTTAAATCTCAGCGTCAACAAAGTAATAATAATAATTAGGATAATAAGCGATAAATAAATTATTATTTAATTTAGTAGCTGATTGCTATGCCGGTGTATAGATCTATCAAAAAAAAAATAAATAAACATAAATAAAATAAAAAATCTCGTTGGATTAATGAGATTCACTCTGAATAGATTCTTAGTAAAGGACAGCTCATTGATGCTATACGTTAAGCGCACGTGATGACTTACGCATGTCAAGAAAATCACCAAGAATGCTAATTCTTAAAAAAAAATCTATTTCAGGTTACTTCCGGGTGACGAGATTATCGCAATAAATGGCGTAGATGTAAAGACGGCGCCTCGTGAGCACGTCATCGATATGGTCAAGTAAGAAGATAAATACAGGCGGGCGACACTTTAGCGCCACTAGAATTGCTACCCCCCTATATTCGTCCAATTTCTGAACATATATATATATATATATATATATATCCGCAGACACTGGTTTAGATATAATTTAATAGTAAGGCATTAATATACCTTAGAGGAACATAACTTTGTTGAAGAAAGCGATTGTCATATTTAAAAAGGAATTGTTTGAAGTGCTGCCAAAAGACCTCGCTGATGTAGATGGGATTTCCCTTGAATCACATGATGCTTTTCTGGTGAATTCATTGTAGGTCATGCCAATCAACTATCAAGCTCATCGTCTGTCAGCCTGTAACAAATAATGTGAGTTCTAGTGGCTACACATGTGACTGCATGAGAAATCGCATCTTGGCCTAAGCCTTCAGATAGTCCAGTAACATGGGTTAGGGACCCTGATGCATATAGCACGTATGCTAGGTGGTGTAAACAAGAGAAAAAATCACAAAGTTATTTTTACTACTAACAAGAGGATTATCCCATCAATACCCCGTACTTTACTTTAAATGGAGGTCGTGCAACAATAAATAAATTGTAATGGTCATCTGATCTTCGTTAATCGTGACGGCGCTTGCCTAAAGTTAAAACTTCTCGTCATAGAGTATGCATCCATTTACCGTATTGTTAACCTAAGCATCGCGTAGGTCTCGTCCGAAATCATCTATTTACTATAGGCGACCTGTTGGCCATAGGCTGGGCCCAGTGTTATGCTGCCCACGTGGGCATGGCCGGGTAGTTTATTCATATTGATTCTCATGCGGGATGGAATAGTGTGACTAGAGCGGTCAACTTTGTTGCCTGTACTCACCCATGATTTGATATTATTCAAACAATGACAAATGATATAGTGTCACGAAGCAAGGTGACGATTAAGTGCGCTTACATCTCTGCGAAAAAAACAAACAGTTTCGGCAAGTCATTAGATGTGCCCTGTGCACTCAGTGTGCTTTCGCTCATTGCGTGACTAGTATGGACTCGTGAACGACTTCTTGTTGATCTCGTGTTTGCATTCTTATGCACTCGGGTTCCAGACGACCAAAAAATCAGCGTTATTAACGGCGGCCAAAAAGGCCAAGCTTCGATCGCGTCCATCGAAAGTTCGCTTTGCGGAAGGCGTCGTTATCAATGGAAGTCCTCTCTACGGATCGGAGCTGGAAGGAGCTCCAGTCGCAAATGTGATCAAAGTGTTCCTCGAGAACGGTCACACTAAGAGCTTCAAGTACGACAGTGCTACAGATGTCCAGTCAGTTTTGGACGTACTTAAGGAGAAGGTAAGGGGCTTTAGCGGGCGAATTTGATTCCTGAATGCTCTATTCTATAACGAATAATACGACGTCCTGAGACTAAATACGATGAACAAAATGCAAAATTGCATTGAAATGCCCATACGTCCAAGAAATGTCCAAACGTACAAGTTACTTCTGTCGATATAATGGACCGGCAAGCTATATACTTCTGTCGATATAATGGACCGACAAGCTATATTCTAGTCTAAGGAAGCATCTTCCTGATGTTTCTCAGCAGCATTTGCCGAGAAGATGGTAGGACGTCATGGCCGTCGTTAGTTTCAAATGTAACAAAGATTTTAGCCGTTCGAATTGCCGACGTACGTCGCTGACTGCCGTGTATTTCGTGTAGCTGCTCGAGATATTTCTACATACAAAAGCTAATACGTTAACTTAATACTGAGCTGCTGTAAATCACGCTTGCTGCTACCAGCTAAACCTGACAAGCTCGCAACGTTGTTACATAAAGGGCGAAAGTTCATGTTTCACTTATGAAGTTGACTCTAATTTATGTTCAACTGTCGGTGATTCTTTCATCCTGCTGTCTAAACGAAACACAGGTACGCATCTCCGATGGGGCAATGGATCTGTTTGGCATCGTGGTCGAGCAGCTAAAAAGTGTTGGTGGACGGAGGAATAAGATCTCGCTTCTTGATCCTCGAGAAACGTTAGGGAAGGTGGGTATCAGTAGCAGTGGTCCTTGACAAGCGAAAAAACACGCTCCGCACTTAACAGACACGAACTCGTAGTTATTTTTGAGACAAGATTTGAAAGACGATTCGTTCGATATCTGTATGAATTGTATGACGTAAGCGTAAGTTCTACGTTGAATGACGCTTACAGACGCATGGACTAGCCAACAATGCATTGATTATTTATTGACTAGATAAAGACTCATTGAAAATAGAACGATTAGACAATCACATTGAATGAGCACATAAAACTCGCCTCCCCATCGTGTTTGCCCAAATCGGAATTTACGTAATCCCGATTTAACGTGTAATTCTTTGTTGAAAAAAGCAACTCTAACAGCCATGTTTTATTTCAGATTGCAGCTCTTCCAGGATCGCACAACCTTCGATGCCTCTTTCGAGTAGCCCTACTTCCATCGGATCCGTATGAATTGCTGCAGAACTGTCCACATTCGTTCGAATATCTATATCAACAATGTTGTAATGATCTGGTACGCTATAGCGTGACATTGTAGTTGTTTAAATCACGCTCGTTGCACTATGGGTCATCGAGGGTGTCGCTTTTAATACTAAACCGTGGAAAAAGAAAAGCCTGAGCGCAGGAAAAAAGCTGACCATTAGAAAAAAAAGTAAACGAATCGAAAAGCTTACATTGGGAAAACCTGTTACCCATTATCATTACTGGTATTCCCTATATTAATCTGTGTAAACTCTAACAGGTTCACGATAAAATTACCCCACCACTGGAGCCTGAAGTAGCGTTGCGACTATCGTCGTTGCATCTTCACCAACATCTTCTCAGCCAGGGGCTGCAGGCAAAACCTACGTCTATTAAACAGATTGAGTAAGAGCCTTATTTACGGCTATTAGTATGATTGTAATTATTCTCTCTAACAACCACTGAACTTACATATTTTTTGAGTAAAGCACTGGGAAAATGACACCCCATGTTGTTCAACACGCAACATGTGCTTAGCTTCAAAGGGAAACCCAGAGATGCTTTGACTGTGCGTGCCTTTCGATGTACACTGAGCAGAAACTTCAATATCAAGAATAACTTAGTTATTGGTAATTTTTTTTCGTCTAACATTAACCGGCTTTTTTTCATCACGTTTTTTTCGGGAGCGGGTCAGGATCGCGGGGTATACGGAAAAACAAAACATATTTATTTATTAATCCCTTTTAATCCATGGCATTTCAGGGGGGAGTGCGGTCTTACTCGATTTGTCTCGTACTCGCTTCTTGAATCAATGAAGACCAAGCAACTTCGTAAAATTTTAGCGCAGTCTATGAAGCAGAACGAGAGCTTGTGCTCACCAGGCCAAAAGCAACTTACCCCATTGCAGGTAGCCTTTTTTGGTGTTTATCTTTGACGAAAATGCCCCTGACGCGATCCGGAGACGTATTGTTTTACGCTGTTTTGATTTATTGAATATTCTTATGCAGAAATTTTACTTGAAATATAACTTGACTCAGCATGAATGACCGAATGGTTTTTGGCCTGGCTTTTGATTATAGGTTAAGTTGCACTTCCTAAACATCATGTCTAAACAGGAAGGTTACGGCTGTCGAATTCTTGAGCCTGTGGCTGAATGTGAAGGGTCTTCGTTTCATCATGGCGAGTACCTTCTGCTAAGTGGTCGAAGCGGACTACGTAAGTTTCATCGTCCACCATCACACCATCTGATGCCACATGGGCAATCATCCTCATCGGCTCATGCCGCAGGATCGGGGCACAATCATCACCCCTCGGCAATCAATATTGATAAAGTACATCCACCGAGCAAAGGCTCAGGTATGATCGATAGTCACAGTTCTACAAAAACATGAATGTTTTGAATTAGATCATATGGGTTTTGTATATACATTTTAAAGAATCTTCGCTGCAGAACTTAATGAAATTGAGAAAGAATCGACTAGACTATAGAATGTTGAACGCAACAATTATCCACTTACATTGAAACCATATCAATCAGAGACCACACTTATGCGCAGGTATAACTTAGCGGACCAACCGCCCCTTTATATGCTCACGTTCCCGATTAGTCTGTTTGAAAGGCTGCCTTTGACGGAATTCGTGCCTGAACTGAACTCAGGCTTCGTATTTCGCGGGCTGTACCGCCATTATGCGTTCCATTAGACGGCTGAATTTTAGTACAAAACGATATTTATCTACGCTAGGATTGGAATCCAGATTACCATGTGTTTAGCCGCCAAATGTGTTACTTATACCGCATCATGACTACGATTCTAGCTGTTTTTCATTTCATTTATTGTAGACGGTGTATCGGTGGTCGCCGTGGAAGAACGAAGCGATGGAACGGTGACCTTAGCGACCTCGTCAGGAGCTTCGTCGAATGGTCATTCGCTGAATCACCCGCAGATCTCTGAGTTGGTAAAGATCGAGAATATCTCGAAAATATCAATCTCAAAGGAAGACGACTTTACCTACATTATCAACATTACGCCCACGGTTCGTATAATGTATGTTCCTCTAGCTCGTGTATAAATAATCATTGATGGCTGCAAAGACTTGAATCGAGTTTTACACGGTTCCTATTGTGTATCAAGCATAATCTGTAGGCCACACCCACTAGGCTAATTGTGGGACATGGCATAAAGGCTTACATAGCCTTTCCAGAGAAGTCACCCTTTCAAGACTCCCATGCTGTAATTACCGGTTGGTAATCGTTACTTGCAGAATATCGTGATCGGGATGGAGGAGCGAGCTATGTTAGAGTTAGTACTTCTGTTACGGGGCTACTATCAATTGCTGAGAAAGGAAGAATTGTTCGTCGAATGGCGTACGATCAATCCGTGGGAGGTAGGTGAGATTTTTGGCTGATTTCTAGAAACGTCGGGCAGTTTGACACAGGTGTGAAGGTATAAAATATGATTAGGAAGTTTTCCTGCAGGAAATTATCACTAGTTGTAATCTATGCAACAATCCAAGACAGTTAATTTTGTATAATTATAACTCAGATCGAAACGGCTCCCGTGTACCATGGCAGTCATGTAGTAATTCCCCGGGAATGGAGCTACTGTCCACCCCTAGAAGATGATGGGTCCCCAAGTGGGCTGCGCAAGATGGACTATTCTAGCGCCCCACCGCCATACGTCCCGAATGAGGTACGCATTTAGGTTCAACTGTAAATAAAGCTGGTTAACTTTGATAAAAATAACGCCCTGTACAGTTAATAAAAATGTCTTAAAAATATGAGGAGTGTTTCTTTACCACGCGAACTGTGTTAGGATGATTTTTATTGTTAGACGACATCGGATCCTTCATTTGGTTAAAACTATGGGCCTGAGATGGAATATTGGCTTTTAAATAATGTCCACAGATTTAATTAATTCATATTAGGGAAAACACCTTACGCATTAAATAGTTACAAAATAACTTCAAGACGACTTGTGATAGATATTTACCTCACGTATATATATACAGGTGTACCGTTTTGCCTAAGGAGAACGATAAATCAACCTAGTTTTACGCAGGGTCTTCAACCTGAAGGCTGAGTTCATCATCGAAGTATCAAGTCAGATACAAAATTTGGATAATTCCCATAAGTCATTTGCCCAAATCCAAAGTAAACATTACGCACATGTGTATATCGTATGACATATATATCATATGTGTACACGTCGAACTGGCAGCGCGCGACCACTTCTAGAATTTTTCATCTTGTCCCTAGTCTGTTATTTCAATATAAGTAACGATTGTAAATATAAATAACAAAATCAAGTAACATTATATAAGGTAAAGTTTACAGCTCCAAACAAATAATATAAAAACAACAATAATAATAGAAATAAGATGGTGCATCAGCAAGAAATCGACGAAAAAATTGAAAATTCAAGGTACGAAGTTTTCGCCTTAGTTGTGATAACCCACCAACTTGACGTAAACAATCATTACCGTTTATAAAGCTCGCATAGTGTTTGTTAGTTGTAGTAGGAACTGTTAGAAACACTAAAATTATCCTAAATATTTTTAAAAAAATTACAGCATTTTTGGCGTCATATCCACAGACTTGAGCCAAGTGGTTTGCTTAAATTGATATTGAAATATCTATATTTAAAAAAAAATAACAAGAACACAATGTGAAGAGTTCAATTACATTTGTAGAAATTTATATCCGCAATCTTAATGTTGCGACGTAATCATCCCATATGAAAATAGTCGACTGCTCGATCTGATCTTACTTGCCGTCTTGTCATTTTTTAACCAGAAACTAACTTTCGTTCCAGACACTTCTGAGTGAGTTCCGAAGCATATCTCGAAGTAGCTCTACAACCGGTTCTCAGCGAAACCTCGATTTCAACATGAACCTCGCCAGTAAGTTGACGAATAATAGCTTCGAACAATCTCCTTTGATTAATGATATCTATTCATCAACGATCGCTTTCTTGTCCATGTTAGTTCCTTTTGGCGGAGGAACTTCCACAAGGACAACACACGGTCGCGGAAATGAAGCTATAATTATTAATATAATATATTAATAATTATTGGTATTTAAGATGCGAGTAAAATTCGATTAGTATGATCTCTCCACTTACTACACTATGACCGTTTCGAAGACAGACCATCTCTGTACCTGTGCGCTTCAAAACAGCTAATGTCAAGATTTAATGAAAAGAAAATGCAGAGTTATCACTGACTTCATGGTCACACAACTATCGCATATTTCAGACCGTTTCGAATTAAGTGTCGAGTCTCACTCAATCCCATCGATTGCAAAGCCGGTAGAAACAATCAACCATCGAGTAGTTGCCCGCCAGCTCGAAAGAGCCTACACTTCACCAGGACAGATTGGTGGCCTTCGAGACAGTCCAGTTCAATTTACTCTCGGTGGCGATGACGACATTCTAATGGGAGTTTCTTCGTCGGCTACGCCAGATCTTCTCGGCCATGTAATGCACCCTGCCATAATGATGAATAATCGACAGCCAGATATTGATGTTGGGTCGATTAATGAGAGCACATCGTCTGGAGAGGCGAACGAGGAGAAACCACCGCATCTAAAGGTAATACTTTGTCGGTCTAGGAATGGGGTGTATAAATCCGCTACCCCAATTATTTATTTGCTCGTATTGCAATTTTGATTCGTAAGTACTAGTAAGAGCGCAATGTCATGTAGTCTAGATTCAACAGATAAAGAATGGACCATCTCTTCTATTCTATTTTCTTAAAAACTTAAAGACCAAATATATTGAGTTGACAACGACATAATTACTCTTCATAATTTAATTATTAAGCATGCATTCCAAGTTGCATCGCATCGACTCCTTTGGATGATACTGGCTGGCTGTTTCAGTACTCAGTATTTTGCTGGTAGCGAGTTTACTACATAGTTAAAACGACACTCTAACCGGCAAACGAGAATAGATCTCAGTTTGAAGGGATCCCTGCTAGTGGTCCCCAGCCAGAGGCGCGTCATTTTCCAGTCGAGAACGTTGTGTATGTGTGCGAAGTCTCGTTATGAGCCTCAGGCGACAGGGTGACCGTGGCATTGAGAACCGTTATAATAAACGCTTCTTCTAAATGGCAGTTGTTTTGCGGGAAACTGGAACCTGATAACCCAACGTAGTAACGAGATGAGCGAACATTGCAGTCGGCTAACGGATGTCCCTCTGAAGAGCGCGGGCCGTCAATGGACAGACATCCTGATTACGGCGAGGTGTTTACTGAATGTGTGGAGGATCGTATCAAACGGATTGTGTGGCTACTGACGTGCAGAGCCGCCAGATGATAACTGTATCGTACTGTCAGTCGTACGACCCGCTGAGTTCTGGCACACTGCATAGATTGTGCTCGGTTGCGGGTGTCTGTGAAACCATTGAAGCTATAGTGTATTTTTGAATCACGTTATTAACAGCAAATACCTAAATTGATCATGTAGTTTTTGTGGAAAACACAGGCCAGACTGTAAAAAAAATCAACGAAGGTATTCGTAGTAGGATTTTGTGTTTAAAGACGATCGTTTGATATAGAAGTGAAATATTGTAGGTATGTAAAAAAGCGTCCGTCAACCATCTGCACAGATGAAATTTGTTGATCGTTTTAGTTTTAGCTCTAGCTATTCAGTGACGAGTAAAACGAATCGGTAGTAAAAGGAGCTAAATTGAAGTACACACTTAATCACGTACTATGTTTCTCTAATCCTGCATAGGCCGCAGATTCGCTGTTGCTTCTAGCTGCGGCGGTTGAAAAGACAGGTTCTGGAGGTCCTCATGGAAGTGCGCATATAACGACAGGCGTTCTAGGACCTAGTGAACTTCGGATGTCACGAGGAGTCGAGGCGACAGAAATCAAAGGCGGTAGCGGGTCGTCCGCATCACAAGAAGATTCGGACGATTCCAGTGACACCGGTCAGAGCCAACAGTTAGTGAGGCAGCCAAACCAGATCCGAAGTGTGGGAGCCTCACTGCGTACGGATGCTCTGCACCACGTCTTGTCGCGGGATCGACCGGATAGAAATAGTTTTTCTAGTAATTCGTCAGGTGAATGGAACTACCTGTTGTTAAGGTTCAACACGTCCATCATCATTGTGACTGTATGAGAACGTATGCCGCTAGGACATATTTGGAAAATGTATTATTTTACGGGTGCCGTTTGAGTACCTTGACAGCTTTTCGCATATCTGTAACGACGTTTGTAATAGAGGAACTGGCACAGCGACTAAAACAGTTCGTCTTCTTGGCTGGAGTTCGCTCCCTCTAAAAACGTTAGCTCCATGTGTGTTTCTAATTTCATGATACAATCACTGTTTTTCAGGCAACTCAACATCAAATATGCAGTCTTTCACAGGGCCTTTCGATGGACCGCCTGTTCGAACGTCTTTTGCCAATTACACCGACACACTACGAAAATACGAAGCAATGGCCTATAGAGAACAATCTGGTTCAGGAGGAACCTTAGATGGGGGCCAGTTACAGCTTTCCGGGCTTCCGGGTACCCACAGTGTCACACGGATCGAACTTCCAGCGGAAGCCAGTCTCGGTACGCATGAACAATATTTGATTGCCATATCAACTTTTGCTCCTGACTCAATACCAAAATGATATAACCATTGCGTAGTAACGTGACACATCTGTTTATATGCACGCAGGGTTTACATCCATGTGCGATATCGGCGGCGACGTCATCGATTTGACGTTGTTGCCACCTCCTTCATCGCCAGAGTTAGCTGAACTTGAGAATCTGGGCCTTAACCAGTACGATCTGGGTCGATTGATCATTCCTCCGCCACCACCTCCGATAGAGTTCTGCACCCAGAATGAAATCATCGCCCGGTTTGAACAGGCATCTAGGTATGTTGAAAAATTTCGATGTGATCAACTTTTGTGATACGCCTTGATGCAATTGTGCTTTGATCCTATATACAAGATGTTGCTAATCCATAATGAGAGACTATAAAAAAGTCGACTATTTTATCGCCATTTTCTATTCGAATTCGTCCACTTTCAGGGACATTTACGATATCATACAAACGCCACCGCCGAAAGCGCCTCCACGGCAGAAACGCGGCTCACCTGAACCCGTCAAGGTAGGAAGATTCCTTTGAATGTTCCTGCTGCATTTGTTTGCCCTTGACGAAAACCGTTGCCTGCCATTTGAAACGTTTATGGTGTTCGACCATTTTTATCCACTCCTGTTGAGTAAGTAACAATACTGAACTATAAATGCAGGCCTCGATTTATATTCACATTTGAAAAATTCCTTCAAACGAGGACTTCAAGTCCAAGTCCTCGTTTGAAGGAAGGAATGGGGTGATACATCCGCCCCCGCCGACGCCCCATTTATCACTAGGCTTCCTTGTTTTCTCCCAATGTGTTTTTGTCGTTTCACCCTGTGAAATATTGTCACAGGAATAAAACGTAGTACTTTCATTTTCTACAGTAACCGTCCAGCACCGACGACCTATAATTTGCAAATACGATTTGGAAGTACACTCGAGTGGCAGGGAAGACGGTCGTGTACGACTATTAGGCCATTCACAGTAATTTTTTTTGATCATAGAGCCAGGACAGATTGAGCGCTTTGCTTGAGAATAGCCTCGGCATGTATTTACAGACAGAATTTAGATACTGCATTTCGAAGCTACATAACTATAAGCCTTTTACTATCATTCAACCGCACAGGCTCTTTCGGTCCTTTTTATTGTGCTGCTATGCTTCACTCTTTCTAACTATGTTTGCCTGTTGTCTCTAACGCTGCTGCCTGGTCACGTTGGTATCGTGTCTCGTGGCGTGACCTATGTTTGTTGATGAAAATGCGCTTGCTTCCCCCGTTATATGAATTACTGTTCGTTATGGCTTCGTGTGTTCCTTGTGCCGTCACCTACTGACCTAACCTACCTTTAATCTCTTTCGGGCCACAATACGTCCGACGCAACTGAATTACGACGCGCTGTACCTGTTGTGTATCAACGTGCCAGGACCCTTAAGGGTAGGTATGATGCACATCACTGAAACATAGACCCTCTCTAAGGAGACTGCATGGAAGCAGAACGCCAAACAATATCGATATGTGCTTTAGAAAAAGGCAATCTAGCCTATAGAGACATCCTTACACGTCGTGGATGGATGAATCTTTGCCGTGCTTTTGTGTTTACGTTTATGGTCACGTCAAACGGTCCCGTTTAAGAGCACTCCTTTAAACAGAAATTCAATAGCAGTTTGTATGACATGTGATGAATGGGAAAATTTTTCCGTGCCTGTTTCGAGTTCATTTTCTATAACATTCTATTATCTTGTTGCGTTTCTAGAACTCGCGTACAAGCTTCAAGCGTGGAACGCCTGTTAGGCAAGCGAGAATACTTTACCAATACCACATCCATTTCAAAGCAAGCATTTACCATTGATGCGCTGTTACCTTGTTCCTTTTTCCTGTATCGGATGCGACAGCCAATCCGATTGTCACAGCATCTACCAGCTCCCCCACCGGATCTCGACACTTTAACACGTACAACGACGGCCGATTCGCCCACGTCTTCTTCAAGACCCAACACTTCACCATTGTCCAATGCCTCTTCAACTGGGAATCCTCCAACAGCACCCCCAACTCCGAGAAAGGTTCCGGAACAGACGAACGGCTTCAGTAGAGCACAACATCAAATTAGCACAATGGTAGGCGTAGCTAAATAGATAAGGAACGTCCGTACATTGTTTGTTTAGGCTTGCTTTAATTCGGTATTTATTCGAGCATATATTGACTCAGACATCATAATCTCATTGTCACATAGGCTTCACGCTTAAAAAAGGTTCACACAATGAAGAACCAAAGCAGCGTTAGCAAACGTGATCCGATTAAATTGTCACAGGCGCATGACGCGCTGATCTCCGAGGCCCGCCAGTTCGTAACTAGCTCAAAACTTCTAGTACGCGAGATGGCGTTGCGAGCGCAGAAAAATCTCGACATTGGCGGGATGCAGCTGGAAAAATTGCACGATCATTTGGTAAGTAGCGCCGAACTTCGAGAACGACCTGTGACATTTGGTAGAAAAACATTGCCGACCTGGCTCGTATTGCGTATTGCTCGCATTCAACTATTCAATAGAAAAATTAACACCACTTCAGATATGTCCATTTAAGTTTTCTGGGCTAACTTGGTCGATGAATCATGAAACCATATAAGCTAGAACAACAATACTTTTATGCGTTGGCTTCTATATTTTTTTTAAAGGCAGTCTATTCTGTATAGATTTTTTGTTGTAGGTGACCAAATTGTCTCTAGAGTACGCTACATGCTTCTACCCGTTAAAAAAAAAAACGCGTTATGAAAGGAAATTTACCTGCAGCAAATTCTTTTGCTTAACCTCGTGAGGCACAGTATCTTAGTTTTGTAAGGCTTAGCCAATTTTCGATGAAATCTATTAACGCGAGGAAGTTCTCTGTGACATAGTAACGGAACCTCAGTTTTTAGCATTACACGATACATTTTTCTTCAATGAATGATAATTAATCGTTTTATAGTCGTACATAGCCCTAGACCTAGTATAGAGCTACGTATTTTTTTAAAGCATATTATTTGACTTTTTAAACCAATAAAATAGCTCTGGACAAGCATATCTCATATTGCGTAACGGATGTTTAAAATGGAAAATATTATGTGCGACAAAACGCATGCGATACCCTAACGTCTTCGATGACTGCCCCTCTGCTGCAGATCACCTGTGTGGCCCTTTTAGAACGCATGTTCCTCTATAGCGAGACGGTTTTGATGCAAAGCGCTGAAGTCAGTCATCCTTTAGCCGATCATATGGACCGCGTCGCCATGGAGTTCCATCGAATGATTGGCAAACACAATCTCACAGGTACGCGTTTGGTACATGTCGCATGTATGATCGTCTGTGTTATACATGCATATAGTGTAGTATTATATAATGTATTGTGAAGTGAAACAGAAACGTACTTTACTGTACCCAATGGGCTAAATCTGTTCTATTCAGTTGTCTCTTTCATGTCACATCTCCACCAGCGTTATTCAATAAACGTCAACATAAAGCAATAATTATTTACCATATATATGGTGTCCATAATCTTTCAGGCGACAGCGGCTTATCGGAAGAAGAATTGGGGACCCAGCTAGCGAAGAATCTCAATTCACTCATGCGAATTTTAAGGACGTGATTGATTCCTCATACTGAGGGGCACTCGCCAACTCGTCAATGATGCGTATGAGTAATTGTACCCATGAAGATAGCGAGACAAGCTTCCCAAAGCTACTTGAATTACACGTTAGTTTTCTCCGAATCCGCTACAAACGTCAACTACAAGATTTGGCGGCAACTGAAGAAAGACAACTAAGCTGTCATCCGTTCGGGAGAAATGGAGCTAAACCGTGATGAAATTTCAGAACTGACAACCGATAGCATTTGCCGATTTATGGGGGCAACGGGACATGCCAAAGGTCCACTGCACCTCAAACAGCCAATTCTTCTAATACTACTATAAGCTCGACTCTATTGGACGGGAAATATAGTGCCGTACCGATGTATTTTCATGAACGTGTTGGACGAGTCCACCTTCAGAACATATCTTTCCGCACTCTTCGTATATTTCACGCGATATACGCCTTGGTGCAACAGTTCTACTCCTTAGTTGTTTGTTTACTTATTATTAGTATTACTGGAATTGAACTTCTTCGAGTAGAGGCATTTTTTATTTAAAAACATGGCGAAAAGAACGACGGTTTCTCAAGCGTTCAGTTATTCTAAGAGCTTCATTGATTATTAAGCGGTGTTTTTATTATCCTAGCCGTCGAGTGCTTCGGGTTTCCTTTCCTCCTCATGAACAAACAACGAAGTAGCTGATGATAATAACCGTTCGTGTTAATGCATTTAGCAACTGCAAATGATAGCCGTCGTATTCAACGAGAAGGGACCGACACGAAAAGGAACACGATGAAGAACACAGTGGTGATGACGACGACGACGACGACGTATGATAAGTAGAAGAGCCCAGATATCTTAGAAGGACGCCACGCTACACGCTAGCGCTTAGCAGATGATGCAGCTCCGATGAACTGTCATTATAACGAGAAAACGCGGCGAGAGGCGCGAAATCTCCCTAGAAAATCATCACAAACTTTCCTTAGTGGTAGGAAGGTAGCCAATTGTGTTCTAGAAGCTAGTTCGTTCAGTTCAAAGACAAACTATCTTATTTATTATAAGTGTCTTGTGCTATAGGCAAGCGATTTCGTGAATTTTCGTGAGTAACGTTTAAAAAGGTGTTCTCTATGACACTAGAACATTATGATTCTGAAAAAAGCAGGATAAATTAGCGGATGCGGTCATCGCGACCTACCTAGTTGGCTGACTCGAGTGTTGCTAACTCTTGCTAATAATAATTTATTGGAACAAACGGCCTATCAATATATAGAAACTACTCAAATCACTCCATCTTTCAGCAAAGATACACGTCTACATAGTATTGCAACAACTGTTGAGTTCTAAAGTCGACATTGTGATAGAACGGTGCCGAAACGCAAGCTAGTTTACAGAAGAAGAAATCCAGGGTACCGCCTCTATCCTCTTTCAGCATTAGTTAGCGACACTTTGATCGGGCTAAGCATTAAAAACCCACAGATTTCCTTGCGAGCCTTGAGATGGAACAATAACATTGTGTATGCAGTGGTAGTTATAATCAAATGCAATGTGACGGAGTAATAGTTGGGGGTAGTTGAACGGCAGAAAATCAAGATAGTTATAATGTTAGTCATTTCATCTGGGGAAGATGCGAAGTGATGATTCGATGAGCACTAAACTGGAAGCAACCCGGATCGGGTTAGTCTTCACTAGCTCTAGAATGTCGTTCAACAAAACCTGCTCTTCTTATATATACGAGTAAAAATGTCGTTGTAACAAGTAATCCGCTGGAGTATATACGTCCAGATGATATAAGCTCGCTTCTTCCCGCCAGCTAGCGATCAGTATTTTAAACGTCGAACGATTAATGAAGTGGAAGAAAAGGCCGGTTGTTACGAAATGCCTATTTGGAGGTTGAGCCTAAAATGGAGCGAAAAATAACGTGCAATATATATTAGTTTAAGGTATGCTGTACGTCCGTATTGGGTATGTAAAACTAATGGAAGCTAACACGAATCGGCAGTAGAACCTTTGCATATTGCGAATCGAGGTTAGCATCGTCTTCGTTTTCTATCTAAGTTCGATCTAAGTTTAAAGGTTCTTTTTTATACGGTCTCTTGATGAAAAATCTACCATATCGTCTGTTACTTTGTTCTCGTATCTATCTTTTGTCATTTACTATCTCATAATTACATGCCAGCCAATAGTGGATCACGCGGGACGTGTCGTCCCATACCGTCTCTGGATCGTTCTTCAAGGGCTTAATCTATACGTTAAATCAAGGGTTGCATGCGAAGTAAAGCCACGGGCTAGGACAAACAGAAACACTGTCTAATTCGCACCCTGTCGTCTCGAACAGCACGCGGCTATTCAGTTTAGATCGAAGAGGAAATTATGTAGGCAAGCAATTATCTGATCCGTTTGTAGTTTTTGAAAATTTAACATAAGAGAGCAGAGCCTTGCGTGGATGTCGGCCAGGTCGAGAGTCTGCCTGAATCTGAAATGAACCTCTGAAATCTGAAAATTAACACCAGTATCCGTGGATGAAGTGACATATTTAGATAGATAGGTGCTAGATAGTTACAGAGCAAAGACGCATGCAAACGTACGGCCCGCAATGGAAAAAAAGGCAATTGTTACGTGACTGTATCCTCTCTCGTAGACGAGGCATTGAACAAAATGCGCCCAAACGCTAACAGACATCATATATGGCTTGTGTGTATCTATATGAAACGTAACGTAATAAATACAGCAACGATGATACCACAAGAAGACCAAGCTTTGCTTGGCAGAAGATACTTGTCGGTGACGACGAGCTATTATGGTAAGGCTGTACATCGTATAGGATGTACATGTCGTTGCAGCCAACCAGATAGATCAATGTTTCTCAAACTCGATTTAGGAAAACGAGGCACCGTCTCATGCATAAAATACTATAATAATCATGTACGATGCTCAGAATGTGTGCAAAGCAATGTAACGTTTATGCTAATGATAATGGCAATAATGATGATATAGAAGTATTTGACACACTTACAAGAGAAGTATGACGATAAAGTCGCGATATATATATACATATGTATATGCATATATATATATGCATCGGGGAAAAGTGTTCGGGGTAACAACGAAGTGGAAATGAACGGGTTACGAAGCGAAGGGGATCTACGGGGCTGTGAATACGGTAGAATGACCACGCACTAACAAAAAATGGGCTGTGTTAAATGATAGAAGACATGTTACGTCCTAATGTTGAAACAATTACGAAGCTGTAACACCGCCGACCAAAAAGTAACAATAAAGGGCTATTTTAAAGCTGCATGTGTGTTGAATTCACCTTCTGTCGCATGGGCTAAATCAATTTAGACCATAAAAAGATGCTGAACCGGAACTTAAGTGAACTAAAGTAATGCTTGCTCCACCGGTCTGCCGAGCACAACTTACCGTAGCCGAACAGGGACGTTCCAACGACCTTTTGTCTATTGTTCGATTTAATGACTTAGTAATCTAAGGATCCCTGGAACGTAGTTGTCCAGAGAAGTGTACATTTCGAAATAGCGTTGGTACTGTCGTTGAGCATTGCGGCAGACGTCTAACTCGCAGCATTAAATGGACCTCATCAGTCAGCGATCAGGACCTTCGATTGTAGGCCTTTATTGCTTCATATCAATAACATAAACGTGTCTTAACCTCGTGATAATGAGCTAATCTCTAACTTCATACATATTGGAATAGTCGTAATAGGCTACAGTTTCAGTAATAAGGCATTATGGCAGAATACTTTTTCAAATGATCTAGGAATGTTTTGAATGTGATCAGCTAAAAATAGGGTGATATTTGTTTTCGATAGAATAGCTAACGGCAATCGTGAACTATGACAGAATATCAACTATCATTGCCGGTGTATGATTCTACCAGTCTTGGTATATTTACACGTGGAGGTAAGCAATGAAATGGGTGGAAACCACATCCTTTTGTAATACGATTTGCCCCCGACGCTATCTAACTCAACAAGCTTTCACCCTCAATCTGCTTTATTTCTTTCCGTGTTTTACGTGCGATAGCTAAGCTACAGCTGGTTTTTGCCAGTATTAAGAGAAGTGTCTATGGCCAAATTTTAGTCCACGCCACCATTTGTTCTTACGTTTAGGATGCAGACATGTTTTCCATTGTGCTATTACGGAAATTCAATTTACTCCTCGGATTTGCGCCTTAGTAACGTCGGGTACAGTTTCAGCGGTTCTTACCGGTACCGCCTCGTAGGAAAGCTATAACGTTCGTCAATCCTTTTAAATCGTAGAAATCCCATGTCATAAACAGAATGCTCTAACACAGAGTAAGCGAACAATAAATTAATCATTTTGATTCAATCTAAAATATATATATATATATATATATATATATATGATTCAATGGGATCGGGTACTTTATTTCGCGACGCCTGGGTAAAAGCATGGCATGAAGGACATGTAGTACCTATTCGGTGACGATGTACGTATTCTGCCTGTATGTACATTAGTTAGGTTGGCGTTAAATCCGCCACGGTTTTATCACTTGTGATTTTATTTGTCCTACCTAACGTTGTATGCTAGATGTTATAGGCTGCATTTTTGTCCATTGTTTTGTATGTGTATCGAATATAACACTACAGATGTAAATGTCAGAACGGTCTGCCTTTATTGCCGACTGCGCCTGTCGGAACCATAGCGTTATAAGTGGTGAGTCGTTGCTTAAATTCATCTATAAACTGAGATGAAAACTTCGTCTTGTTCATGTAACCAGGATAGGTTTTGTGTCTGATCTCAGTGAACGCTGTCTCCGGCGAATGGTCGTATTTTTCATGGACACATGGAAGGTACAATAATCGTCCGTGAGTAGTTTTTGTACTCATTGTTTGATATGAGATTCGATCAACTGTGTTCTATTGGGTGTGCCCTATGCACGGTGTCTCATTGAGCGGTAACCTTCGAACGCGTGTGCCTATGTATGTTAATGAACGATGCCGGACTACTGCAAGTGTCCTTAGCTATCATTACGTCGCGGTTAATCCCCCTAATCACATGCTATATATAAAGGGATTACGCTTGTTAAGTGTCGATTTTCTTGATACTATCTAATCTCGTTTAGTGAAGAGAAGCTATTATCTTACATTTACCTTTTCCCTACCTTCGATACTATAATTAACTAAAATTGCAGGAACAAATTTCACATACGCCCGCGCGTTTCATATTGTCGAAAAGCAGGCTGTTTCGTTTGAACTTTGTTCCATGTCGAGTGAAATTTTTCCTGTCGTTTGTTAGCGAACATTGTTCAGTCTTCCAGGCTGTTCTTCCCAAACTAGGCTTGATTGACAGCGTCCACAATAGACCGACTGGCTTCGTAGTCAATAACAAATAGATCGAAACGGGAACCCCTTTACGAATCTGTGTTGTCGTCCCTAACGCGCTCAGCGTAACCTTTTACTTTATGTACACGACTCAGCGAACGGAAAAAAGATGCATCGCCAACAACAGACTTGAACTTACGGTACGTTGTGAGCACCGGTTGAGCCGTAACTGAGCAGACGTATCGAGTGCTAGATATGGTCAGCCTTTTGCCTACCACATCTTACCAAGGACATACTTTAATGAACAGCAGACTAGCAAGGCCGGGTCGTTATTCGTCACCGGATTGTGCCTGCACTGAAACGTATGTACCAAAAAAAGCCTATTGATTACAGCCGCTATCGCTGTTATCGTCGTAGAAGCAGTAGTAAAAATAATAACATCGCGTTACAATAAGACCTAGACAAGTCTGCGGAGTACAACTCATAGGCCATATCACCTAATGGAACAGCAGATTTAATACAGGTTCGTGTTCTGTGAATTTGGTTCATTTCGCCTGCGGAAGATACCTCTCATGCATAATCGGCAAGCACTTCAAATGTACAATTTCAAAAGTATATATATGATCTTCCTATTTACCAACAAAGCGAATCAGAAATTTCCACTTGTTTTCAATCGATAATAAATAGTAACCGAAATACGTCAACTACTATACTACAGAGTAAATGGAAAAAGATTAGGTTTTCGAAGCTCCCTAGGAAACGTATCATGACCCATAGCCCGTGAGGTGATGGCAAACGAGTACATGCCGAAGGCACCGCACAGAAGTCGCTCTAAGTGAGCGTTTTGCTGATGTGTGTCAATTGTCACGAGATAGGTTCATTGGCCAAAAAGATTTGGGCCACCGTGTCCTAACCTAACAGTCGGATTAGCACCTCGAAGTTTATAGTTTATTGAGCACGTTTTTAGGGCAGTGGTGGTTCATTGACAGTATTGCAATTAATTGATCGAGTAATAACAGAAAATAAGAAGTCCTCTAACTTTCCCACACTAGACCATTGGCTAGTATAACGGTAGACCAATGTGAACTACTAGTTAAATTCCATTTATAAACCCATCATTGCGTACCCTAGCGTATTTCTCACTGCCGATTAAAAAGCACATCCAATCCACTAGTAAATCTACTTTGTTATCTCAAATCAGTGCGTTCTCTCTGCATATGATTCAATAGGCAGACATATTCCTTGCCAGCGTGTATCTATGCAAAAGATAAAGCAAGCAAGTACAAATAGCATATTGTAATGTCACATTTTTTAACTTTTTTTTTTTTTTCTTAACAAGGAAACACGCTAGAAAATGATTACACTTTTCACAAGCAGTCGTATGTTTTTTTTTACTTCTACCCGCTTACATATCCTGCCCTCCTTACATTACTGAAGAAGGCACGTTTTTGTTCCTTTTTGACGCTAGCACCAATTAGCTAGGAGCAGCATTGGCGTCCATGAGTTTTCTCGGCAAAATGCTCACAATACTTTCATCTACGAGCCGTCCAATCTGACTGGCGGATTGGCTCATTGGGCTGTGTCTATGCTTATTTGCAATTCAAAGTTATCTCCAGCGCCCCAAACTCGAGAACGTCAATCCGTGGAATCAGCAGTGACAGCTGTTATCGAGCTGCGCGATTTAATAGCTGCTTATGCGTACTTTGTTCGTGGCACCTCCTGCCATTTTCGTGCTCTTTTACGTTATTTAACGCCAAAATAGCTTTCACTCCCGTGGAGGCCTCGAATCTCAATGGCTGCGTCGGCGATCACCGCGTCACTGCTCATGCAATAAAACGCCTCTCCCCCAATAATTTTCACCTAACACGAGAGTCTGCCACAAAAAATGTTAGCGACTGCGTTGTCGACTGGAAGTGACACGGCCCAAGGCGACGGGATAGCTGTGGCCGCGCGTTAAGGCTTTGCTTATTCTATATAGTATAGGTCCATTGGGCGTCGTAGGACCTTACTCACACATAGAATACATTCGAGCAAATACACAATCACAGGGACTGGGATAAGGGTCGTTAAAATGTTAGCTTACAGACAAGGCAATATCTACAGACGGTATCTAAACTTCGTCTGTTGATAGCGTGTAACTGTGTATCCGTGAAGATGTAAGTAGGCCAGAGAAATTCGAAAACGGAATGGATCTCGATGTTCCAAAACAGAGGTGAACGGGGAACCTGCATATTTCAAAATCAATTAAGTAAGAGCTGTCAGACCAGACTAGTAATGATCCTATACATCAGACAATTCGTACATCGTGGCCTAGCACAGGAAAAGTACGAACAGTGTGATTCTTTTCGTGTAGAAAAGCCAGTTTGGGGAGATCCGGCCGTAAGTATCTATTGAAGTGGCCGATTCCTGTGGGGACTCTGGGCCGCAAAAGAAGAACCGATGGCTACAACGCGCATAAAACCCGCGCTATAGAACAGATCATATGCGGCCTGTAGACACCGCGACGGAGCTATTGTTTACTGCGTCATGTTGTTTCTCCCGTTGGCAGTAGGTTTTACACGGTCCTAGTGCCAGGTAGGTGACGCGCTTATCTAGAACGATAGACAGAGCACATAGAGCAGACAAGCACTTTGTAGATATTTGCCTAACTAGAGCGGCTGATCCCTTCTTGTATCGCACTCGCGGTCAGTCTGGCCGTGGGTACTGTCCCCATCACGCTACGGAATCCTGAATGTAAAAGTTCTTGCGATAATCAAAAAGCGATACTTGCCACTCTTGCGTGATTAGGTACGAGCTCTTGGCTACCGCTTGCTGGATGTCGAGTTTTTACCGATGGATTAATGGCGGCTAATGGAGAGTATAAAGAGGAATATAATAAATTACATTGGGCAGATAAAATGAACGCTCTCGGTTTTACGCGCCGCGAGGAAAGTACCGCTGAGATTTACTCAATGTGGCTGGGTTGGATAATCACTACCCTAGATGATCCTTTACAGTCATAGCCAGGATGTATTTCTGGATCCTGTCTGACATGGGGCCCCTGTTGCGCTAAACTAACCCAACCAGTTTTGTTTCAGTCCGGTTCAAGTGGGTGATAGTTATGAGGTAAATAGGGCAAAGCAAAATGGCGGAACCATATGAAAACTTTGCACCCAATCCACAGCAAAGATAAAAAGGCAATGGGAACCGAGCTTGAAGTCGAGGCAGCTGGGATGTTTCAGTTGAGAGTAAGCGTCGATGTATTCCCCAAGGGACTAAATATATCAATAGCTGATTGATGGCACCAAACGGAAGTGACCGGGATTATTAACGTGTCGACCCAATCAAATCAGCGAGTCTAAACAACTATCTGCGGATAATTGATACTGGCACGCGCAGGCGAGATGGGATCTGTAAAGATAACGTTGTTGACCGAGAAATACGTCGAGTTGCCCTCAAAGCAAAAATCAACCTTAATGTCTACCTGATGGAACAAGTTCTTGTTGACGGGAAAATGTAGCAAAGAACGAATGGTAAAGCAAAGACTCAATTCTATGTATTGTATATAGTTTAATTTCAGCCAGTTCCAGAGCAGTCGGCCTTATAGCTTAGTAGAATTTTGTTTTGATTTATACACAGTTTTTGTCGTTGGGGTGGAATGATCATTTGGCGCAGTGTCCAATTCAACTCCGACGCCTGGACTTTGCTTTGTCCTGACCAATATCGACTAAACCACCATGTCTTTTGTTTTATAAGTAGCTAGTGTACCTAAATAGGTTAATGTATTAACTGTATTCAGCTGCTTCACGAAGAATAACGGTTCTCGAAGGAGACTGAATGGCTCTCCTATTTCTGCAGCGTCCCTTCTAATCACCGGTCCATATAGTCATGCGTTGTTGCCTTGCCTCTTGCAAACCCTTTTGACTGTGAGCGGGAGCGATACGAAACCCGGCACGAGGAAGGAAGCGTCCTGGCTAGCTCCTCTACCAAATCTGCTTTGTGTGACAGACAGAACAGTTTTAGGCCGAGTTCGCCCTGAGCGCTATGGTCTTTTGGCAGCCTTCAGAGCTGAGCGGTCCATCTTCCGAATCCATCTTCAGATACGACCATCTTCCGGCAGCGGGCGCTGATGCTTGCACCGGCTTTGTCAACACCAGTACACAAGAGAGTGCCGCTAAATCATATATAAATCTGCTTACTACCATTCCTGTGATAGTAGACGTACTTAGTGGTAGTACTACAACTACGTGCCGCTTAGTCGACATCGACCCGACCGCAGCGGCAGTAATTCCCAGTCTCTCTCTCTCTCTCTCTCTCTCTCTCTCTCTCGCTCTTGTTTGTGGGCGAACTTTCCCGTCGTCTGCTCCTATTGACTCCTCTTTTTCATCGGAGGCATAGAGAGAAAGGGAAATCAGAGGGTGACAGAGACAAATAAAAATAGAAAGGTAGAGAAAAGCTATCCCTTTCGTATGTCCACAACTCCTACAACTTGCTTCTGTCCTCCTCGCTCTGTGCGCGTCGCTCCCCAACGGCGTGTGCGGCCTCAGTGCAGCTGGCGTCGCTGCCGCTGCTACTGGTGGTCGTAGTCGGCGGCGATTGTAGTGGTGGTAATGGCACCAGCGGGAGCGGCGGCAGGCAGAGCTGTCCGTCGCGTTAGTCCGTTTTACCACGTCCCTTGTTCCGTCTAAATAGCCGCTGACACTGGCGCTTCTGGCGGCAGCGGCAGCGTAACTCATGACAGACAGACCGAGAAGAGATGGTCACCGCAGGCGTCATGCAGGGGAATGAGCGCAGCGGCTGATGCTAACGGCAACGACGACCACACCTTTACCGCCGCTAACATCGTTGACGACGACTAGAGCTACTCGAAGCATTGAAAATCTTTGCTATTATAACAGTTATTTGTAACGAAGAAGAGGATACCCCTTTGAATTCGTGGTCCCAACCCACGAGAAGTCTCTCTGACCAAGTCAGTAGAAGCGACAGGTTGCCTACAGCAGCAAGTAGTATTTAATAATAGCAGTATTTCGAATAGTTTTTCTCCCGTGACACTCGCTCATTGCCCAGAGCAGCCGGCTACTGCAACGCAATGGCACATACGATCAATACAGACGCACACACGGACGGACGCTTGAAGGCGCATGGTTACACTTTCTTGTTGCCTGCTTCGTCGTTTAGGCGGTCGCTGCCGTACGTTCGCACACACAGCCACAGACGTTTAGTCGGACACAGGCGCTCACAACCGCGCGATTCATTCTGTCCAGCTAACTGAGGGCGGACGCATGGAGAAGCGCACCGACAGAGCTGAGCATACGAACCGAAAGGACGATTGCAGCGATGCCGACTACGAACAGCAGTCGCAGTAACAGGCGGTTGTAGAGAACACGACGGCAGCTGTTGGGACCAGAGGTCGTGGCGACGGCGGCTCGTAGCTTGCGAGCGATAGGTCAAATGGAGAGCTCTTCGTAGCGAGGCTCGGTAGAACGATAAGTGGATAGACGCCATACGCAGAGAGTGCGCACCAGCCAGTTTGCAGGGCGGAGAGCTCACTGACTGGATAGTACGGGGAACGAAAACATGAGGGGAGCAGGCATCAGCGCGACGCGATCCTGCCTAACGACCAGACCCGGGATGGCTCAGGCGATACCGGACGTAAAACTCGGAAGCATCCATTTAGACGCGGCAAGGCGTAAATCGGTGCGCGGCGGTAACAGTTTCTACGTTCTTGTTTTTCCTCGTGCCCTGGTCCGACTGTGCAACTGGTGTCAGTAATCACAGTACTACCAATAATAACGAGAATAATAACAGTCGTGTAACAGCACACACAATCAACAAGAGAACGCGAAACGTGAGAACCGAGTAGCTATGCTATTAGGTATAACGTATACACGATAGTAGTTAGCTCGTTTTCAACGGAAAATGATGCAGAGGACGATTTGCGGTGTCCTTTGGAAAATTACTGCGTACGCAAGGGCATGTGTAGTGTTATGTAGTGTTTCAAATCTGCCGCCAGCGAGGAATAACATTGGTGTGTTTCTGACCGCTTCTAGCCAGTACAGTGCAATGATACGTATGTGAATGAAAGGGACTGTATTTGCCCCCGTGGATTATCTGCGTTTGTAACAATGACATTGAGTTCTATGTGAGTGTTAACCCCCAGGAAAAGTTAGAGGCAAGACGCGCCTGGAGGATGTGACAAATTGACTGTTTGGTCAGCTGGCTGACTTAGCTATTGACTGCTACTCCCGTCGTGGTGGAACGACCATGTAAAGATGTAGGCCAGTGCGCGTAAAATACCGAGATTCGTTCGAGAAACTCTTTTTTGTTGCGACTGCCGCCTCGGGCGGCGTCGTCTGGCCGTCGCTCATTCCAGTATGCGAAGAATTACAAGATGATTACACTAGCTCTGGTGGAGCTCATTGGCATCAATGATGCGGTCCTACGCAACGGTGCGGACCTGACGGGCTGACATCCACGCCACGACGCGGGACTCCGTCACGTTCCGGAAACGGTGGAAGTTGATTTGCTAGTCAAATTGATTGGTACTAATTATCACCTAACCAAGGAAGAGAAGAACAAACGATCTCATCTTTTTCTAATTGTTAATTGTCTATAACTAGCAGTTGCTTGTTACTTTTACGAGAGGGGGTGAAGCTCTCGCGTGAAGGGTGCGATCGCGCATCGGAACGATAGAGGCTGCGTAGGAGAAAGCCAGGAACACGGAGCTATGGATTGTTACTGATTGTAGCTTCGTTGATTTGGTGCTATTCAAATCTAATGCTAATGCTGTCGCGGAGGTTTTCAATATTGCCGATGCGTAAACCACCCGAGATGACTATCGGAATGACACTTAGATGTGCTCATACGAACTATGTTCGAGTATATGCGGACGTTAAGCTTCGTGGACGACAAGTAGTCGTCGTGACCTGGTCGTGCGGAGGATCGAACACAGGTGAAACGGGAAAGCAGCAGACGGGAACACACTTGGAGCAGTTAAGAAGCACTTCATCAGAGGCTACCTCGCCAACTCGACGTCATGCTCACATTCTCGATGATTAACAGCGGATAGAAGTGACGTTCAGGCCAATAGTGAAGTAAAGCGAAGTGAGGCTGAAAGCTGAAGGATTCAAAAGTGCTGCGCGCTTGTATATCGAAATGGGGAAGAATAAAGGTCTATTAGTTTCCACCTCTTGTACGGTGATACTGTGATGCGGGTGATACTGTATCAGCGTGACGGTGAACGTATGTATTTCATCTCCAGAAATATCGCACATGCGTATGTTTGTAATCGCTCGTAAAGACGGTTGAAAATTGTAGAGCAACAGCCTGGAGCAGAGGCAAATCGTGCACCACCGAAAAATAAACACGACAGTGACAGCCCCGCGAATCGCGCACGGTTTATGTGCAAGAAAAAGAGGCAAATGCTGTTAATTATATCAGCGTTATTGTTTGTGGTATTGCTAGCCGTTTGCTTAACGTCTTGAAATTTTTTTCAAGGAGGGATCAGCGAACATCGACCAAGCGATCTTTCCTGCTTCGTTTTACAGAGAGGCTTTATATCAATGAACGAGGAAAGATGCGGTTTATTTAAACAGCAACAGACTAGTTAAATCTTGAGTAAGTAAATTGTAAGCAATTACATATCGAGGATTCACTAGTCGACTAAACCTGACTATTGAATTGTTCCTCAATAGAATCATGTCTGGGGTTGAGACATTTCGATCGCTCTCTGCCACTTTCATCGGTTTGGATTTTGCTTTGAATGCACACATTTATAGACACTGAGCAAAGAAACCAAGTTTTTCCTCAAGGGTTTTCAAAAGTATACCGCTTGTACACGAACAGGAAGCTCGAAACCTTGGCGCGCTAAAGCCTATCAGCCGCTATCGATTCGCTTGTTTTGGAACAAAATTACCGTCTGTAGAGCTTTTATTTCCTAAGCCAAGGAATTGAACCAGTTCAAGTTTACCTGACGATGACCAGTCAGCTTTGAGGGGATCACATGCTTGGAGAGCAGCTTCAAAAGGTGAAAAGTTAAGTTAACAGTGCTAAAATGGTTACTTCAAGCATCGCAGCTGCATTATCATTCTAATTTAAAAAAAAGAAAAGAAAAGGAGAAGAAACAATTAGTTGTTGCTATTTATTGCCGCTTAAGAATCATTAACGTGACTGTATGACCTGAAGCCAAGTCCTAAACGAGTATGATCGCTGTGTGAACATCTAAAACTTTATGAGCCTCGCGTGAATAACGCCTAAACGATATAGATACCAAGTAAGCCTTGTCACCTGAAGCATTTGTCTTAGATGCAAGTGGGATAGTACATAGTAATCTTTATTAATTTTTGAGCAAAAAGGACAAAGGTGAAGCAGCTTCACTGGTCGACATCAGAACTTCAAGGCTCATCATGCTTAGCTATAGAGGGAGCTATTACAACAGACACCGAGGCTATAAGCGTGCGCGAAATGTTAGTCTTTACGTTCCCGATTATTATTAGAGATCGAGGGTTTTAATAAATGCCGAAAAGTAGGTCCAGTGAAAAAAAGATCCTAAAACTTTTCATTTAATTATTACCTTTCAATATAGCAACTCCAGAAACTTGTACATATTTCACAGCTAGAACGCGTAGAACGTATATGATGGCATTACGATCTTATCTAAACCTATAAGGCGAATTTTATCTACTGTAAAAAATATCACTTGATGAATTCCTTTGGCTCAGCTTTCGGTATATCAAAATGCATAGCAAAATCACATTGGAGCTTACCCAGTCTTTGTGTATAGTGAGACCTTTACTTGTTTTTTTCTTGCTATAATCCTACATTTTACCTGATCGTTACCTGAAATCTACCCAAAGAATTGCAAACAACAATTATGAAACCATCATCACTATTTCTTGTGAATGTTAATAATTCTATTATATAGCTGTTCACTACCTTCCGATTAGGAAATTGAAAATATTCATTCTATATAAACTATGTAATCGTCAGGGACATCGGAGGTTACGTGCGGGCTAGACATTTATAGGCCTATAATTAGTGTGGTTAGCAAGAACCTACGGGGTTGTCTTTCAAATATATAAGCTCTAATATGGCTTTGACTTTGACGGACAAAGTTGACATAGTTCCTCCTAATATCAAAACGGAATGAAAGTTGTTGTTCAGTATGTACATGGCTGACGAGATATATATAGAAAAACGGCGAAACGTATATCGTTGCCGTTGCTGAACCATCTCCAGGATCAGCTTCACTTTTGCGACCAATGTTATGTTTGATTTGTCTCATTTTGTCAACTTGTGATCGGACTTTCCTACACACCGCCTACTTGCCAGTCGTCCCGCCCTGGTGGCTTAAGGTGGCTCGGGGATTTGGTAGCTAGCAATATATGAAATACTGAACGACTCCAATAGAGGCTGATGATATTATGATAAACCGTCATATTCTGTAGAATAACATCAGCAAACTGGGATGGGTACTATCACACAGCAAGGACACAAAGAGGAGGAGGACTCGATAACGAGTGAATGTCCGCTCGCTTTATTTGTTTTCCGTTTATGTTATTTTAAAGTTCTCTCGCTCTCTCCGCGTATCAATTTCGACAACTGCTCGTCTATACATCTTCATCAAGCATCAAGGGCTTTGAGGGCTGTTTTTTTTTTTTTTTTTTTTTAACTTAAAGACCATTTCCTGATGCCAAGTTATGTACTCTAGGTATTGCATTAAACATTGTAAAATAGCAAATTTAGTTGATAGTGAGTGACTATTCAAATGACCAATATAAGGCAGACGAGCCAGCCCTGTTCCGAGTCAAACGATTGACAACAAATACGCTGCGTTTTCTTTGGAAATTTTCTCCTATCGGATTGATATCTGAGACGCGTTCGATGACACGCGTCACTAATCATCGATATAGATCTGATTAGGACGATCGCTATCTGATAAGCATGGGTGCTACCGGTATTTCTCCGTAGATAGCGAGTACATTTTCCTTTGAGATATCGAAGTGGCTAGCGATACGTTTGTACAATAATTTACCTACTCGGCACTTCTGACCAACAGCAGCAGTAAAAAGCTGCATATTCCAGTTTAATTTTCGTACACGTCCTGCATACGAAAGGCTCAAATTTTAGTCAAATACTGAAACATGTTACAAAGATCATCTAAGGACTGAACTACATGCGCTTTCAGGACGAATTAAGGCAAATCTTTTTTGTTCGATGTTCCGCATCTGACCGATGTTCTCTTCAGGGGATATATATATATGTAGGTACACCGATCGAAGAACCAACCGATGGCTGGACGGGCAGATTTTAAAGACCTTAAAGCTAGTCAAAAGTAAAGCGCTGTCGCAACCCGTATCCGGTTTGGTACAAAAACTAAGCAAAGAGAGAAACTAGGATGTTATTTTTCGTTACAAGTGTTTATGGGTGTTGAAGTTCTACTCGAACTGCATCTTAAAGCCTCGGTGGCGTAGTTGCAAAACAGGCCTGAAATACGGAATGAAAAATGGAAAGTTCGAAATAACACTAGGAATGTTTTGTCAAGACCTAGACAGCACTAGAGTTTCGTCAAGACCCCACGTAGTTGAACCCACATTTAGCCGCAATTTTCGGGACGCGACGATTGTGAATGCGTAATCGTAAATAGATAGGAGCCAAGTTGTGGTTGCGTACGTGAGATCTCTTTTGAGCTAGAGACGCTCCTTAACAAAAAGAGAGGAGCTCAATTGTTTATTTAAAATGGGACCCTTAAAGAAAACTCTAAATCCTACCTAACTATTATGCGTACCACTTCCACGTCAGCGAACAAGTCCAAACAATTAAACGACCCTATCTAATATCTACATTAAGCCTCTCGAAGAGAAACCTGTATAATATCGACTTCCAATAGAAATTTCACTATTAAATCGCCTACCGACGCAAACAACGTCTTATTTATGTCTCTATTCAATAACGAACGTTGGAGCTTTTTCTAAGACTGAAACATTTCTTAGTGCCGCTTGTAGCTGACGATTATTATAGCTACTTGTCGATGCATTAGAGTCCTATCCGCGAGCTTCCCGAAGTGGAATCGGCCTACCTCCATAATTTTATTACTATATTATTGGCCCTTATGGTAATCCTAATATTCGTGTAGCCAGTTGTTTCACGATTGCCGTTAATCGTCTGTGAGAAAATAATCACCTATCTGTTGCTGTCTCTACGTTTAGCCCTATATGAGCCCTAGAGATGACCAATTGTCTAACTCGCTCAATGTCTGTTTCTTATTTAGCGTTCCTCCCACGAACTTGCCCGGAGACTCTGCTCTTACGGCAGCCCAATGCTTGTTTCCCGACGGCGCATCGTTGCTTGAATTATCAACCAAACACCTTTGCGTGATGGCTGTTATTGCGGTCAACGTCGTGGCCAATGGAGCTATCGCCGGCACAGGCGCGAATAGCCAATACCCATCGCCGTTGACAATTTGTTGCCCCAATCCCATGTGACGACGGGCGACGCTAGCATTACGATTACGATGGCCGCGCTCTTTATTGCAGCATCTTTTTGTCGGCCGCGCCGGGTTAAGGCAGGTCCCGCGCCATCGAAAAGGCTCAGACACTAACGAAAAACACGACCATACGACAACGTGGAGTATTTTGCACCTGGAAACGCGCGGCTGTTTCGCCAAAGCAGCTAGTTGAAACAAGCACCGAGAGCGGAGAAAAATGGGTCCAGTGGACAGCAGGATTCTAGGTGGAGTCCAATATCTTTCTGGCAAACGTTCGAACGCGAGGCTTGCTGTCCTCAAACGAGATCTACACACTAGCCAGTGGTAAAAGTATGGCATTTTGCAAACAGTGTATCGGAGCGAACGTGGAAACAAAGGAAGAGACAGAATTTTGCGAAACATGTAAACAAATGCATCATCTATCAATGAGTCAACAGCTCAATTAATACACGAAATTAGGTCCATCGCTTTTACTTGAATATTTAACTAGCTTATTATTTAGGTATTTTCGCCTGCTTTACTTGCCGATCCAGCTCCTTTCTGACCAATATGCCAATCTACATCGACAAGCACGTCAAAGGTGACGCTTGGTTGGCGGCGCTTATTACTCAGGCGGCTCTCGTCGTTGGTATTGAGTTGCGTTTTCGCCTCTCGCCTTTCAAGCGTACTTTTAGGTGGATGGTAGCGTATGAAGGATTCTGTGTAAATGTGTGCCTCTACTGGTATCGATGTCCCAACGGGTATCGCGACACCAGCCGGGCGTTAGGCAGCTGGAATGATTGCGAAGAAACAGCGGAACTAACAGACTCCCAAAACGGCCAGCAGCCTCAAAGTGACGCTAGAGCCATCTACGAACGGCAACAGTTCTTACGCACAGGCAGGGAGGAATGGTTGGCTCCCAGTAGCGCTGGTAGGAACCACTCGAGATTTTACGTTTATGATCCATTCACGCTTGTACTCGCTACACACACTACGGGCTAATGGCACACATCACATACGGAGTCTCAGTTGGTGCTCGACGCTAGCCGCTCTACATGGGTCTCTCGTTGGTCTGTACGCTTGTGTGTGCGTGATACAGGGAAGCAAAAACTAAGAAGTGATTAAACAAGGATCGCAGGTTTGGCTTGGCAGGCGACGACGGCTACAGCTGGTGAGTGAGCAAGCAACGCCAATGACGAAATAGCAGGGCAACGAAGAACAGCAGCAGCAGCAGCAGCAGAAGAAAAAAAAACCTCAACAATTAGCTACGTGTAAGCTTCCAACTTTGCAGGCATCTTCTCAGCAATGAACAGCTACGCAACGGAAAAGCGTTGGATAATGTTATTGTCGTTGCTTACACAATACCTGGTCCCGCCAAACGTGGAGAGACGGATCAACAAACAGACGGTCAGAAGCACGCTCACAAACGCTTTCTCCAAGCTCACGCGCGAGGTGCCGGCCAAAAAGGGAACAGAGACTGCCTATCGTAAGTGGGAAAATCGACCCCAACTGATAGTACAGGCTGCACCCGGCAGCGACACGGCATCAATAGCTGCATACGCGCTAGTAAGAAAGCGTAGTTGGTTGCCACGGGCTCGCACCATAACCGGCCAACTGGTCGTAGTCATAGCAGATCGTTGACTGTTACTACTAGCCTTATACGAAGGAACAGTGACCCCGGCAGGTTACTGGTGTTATTACCTAAACGCGCCAACTTAGTACCGTGTTGGAAGTACCATTGCAATAAAAGACGCCCGTCTGCGGACGCCGACAAACGATAAGACGATTAGCGAATGGCAAACATAAAGACGAACTCGGGAGATGAAACAGGCACGGAAGCACACATTTGCTATCAAAATATATGCACACAACCGCATATACATATAACTACGGTAAAACTGAAAAAAGCGGTCGATAGGCGTTTTCGTGCGGACAACAGGTATACGGATCGGCCTAATCTAGGCAAGGGACTAGCGACATCTGCACGCGCTGTAGAGTTGTCGGTTACGACGAGCAGAAAAATTCAAACAACAACTTAAGCCAACGTTCGGCTCCGTCATGCAACGGCGAAATACGGTGATGAACAAGCTCACACACATTCATAGAATGATCACGACAGCCATTGCGCTGATATCAGTGGGTTCCCCAAACGGCGACCGTCGTGTAAGAACAGCGTACCTTGAATAATAATACTTTAATGACGTCATCACCGTTGCCGTAATCTATTATTACTATTATTAGGCAAATGTTAAACAGAGGCAAGGGAGGCTCTTAGTTTTCAAAGGACTCAAGCGACAAATCTTGTCTCCTTATACGCCGATATATACGCTTCTGTGAAGGGGAAAAAGGATTGAGAAGCTAATTCTATGCGCGAGTAAATTCTCTAACCAGATAACTCTTTAGAATTGAAACGCTACAGAAAAATAGCTAAAAATGTTCGCGGATCTACATTCAGGTATACTATAGGTTTAGTCGCCTAGTAAATATCGCGCCTGAGTAGGGCCAAGCAATACGTCTAAAACCATTGGTCTTTGGCAAGTGTTCCGCTCGAGATAGGTTTGAAAATTCACTGTGTACTGATCCCGAGAGTGACTGGTGATACTAAAAAAATCCTTACAAATAGGTAAAAGTTACTTTTGCTAAAATAGATGTGTTGAAATATACATCGGCTTTTACTGTTGTCGCTAAAAATTACTACTTTAAACGGCTGGTCCTTGCCAGTATGAAATTAAGTAATGCTTGAATTTCGAGCCTAGGCCACTTCATGTGTCCCAAGGTTTAGTGGGTGAAAATATCACCAACGCATCGTCACGGGGACAAACTTAACTCGAAAACACGCAGTACATATTCAACGACGTGTGTCAGTGTTACGTGGGACGTCAAAACGCTTTGTCACATGACTTGCAATTCGTAAACGTTTCAAAATTAAGCACCAAATTATTACCTAGATTGGCTGTCGCTACAGCAGCTTCTTGGGTAGGAATATACGGTCGCCGCAATAGCCTAGCGGGTAGCTCATTTGCCTATTAGAGGACACGTGATGGCGTGGGTTCGAATCCGGCCATAGACACGCGGTTTGTTTCGTGCTGCCACCCAGCCCACTGATGGAATGCCCAACCAGACGAAGGACCCGAAAATATAATTCTGCGTGACATTTAGGCTAAACACTTGCACGAACAAATGCATGTGAAAACAATTTGCATATGCCAAGCTTAGGGTCTAGCGTACGAATATTTAGACAAAAACACATTTGTGATACGAAACCGCATAGCCTAAACGTTTCTACGAATCGTTCTTCCTTGAGCTTCACCGAACGCACAGCGGACGATTATTATGAAACGAACGGGTATATATGCCATCTCAATTTAGCCAAACAAAATTTATCCACTTAGGAAATACTCCTTAACCGAGATCCTCTAAATATTAAATTCGAGCCGGACAACTAACTGCTAGCCAATGATAGCAGTTCCTCAATCCACTGAAATATGCCTTTGGATATCTTATGGTATAGTAGATACTTTGTGTTGAGTTATGAAGAACAAACTTTTGCATATAGTTCAATGTTGTTACTTACCGTTAATAGAAAAACGTGTGAAGTGGACCTTTTGTCATACACCCGTTTAAATGAAGCCCTAGACCCAACAGCTCTGCAATTGTTATTCTATTACAAAGGTGAACGGTTTAAACAAGTGACTATTTAAGCAGTACTAATAGACAACAAGGAGCCTAGAAGGGCCGAAGCGACATCAACGCCTTCGTTGGTTCAAAACTGTGGTTTTGATTTCGAACTGTAGCAGAACCGTATGTAGTCTGCAAGCAACGAATCCAGGAGTTCTATAGATTGCCAAGCAACTACGAAGCAGATCGGCGTAACACAGAAGGTCTAATCAAGCTCGAATTTAACATTAGCCTGTCGGGGATACTGGGTAGACGCAGGAAGAGAACGATAAACTTAAAATTTTCGTCAGTGACGGTGAATCTGCTAGGATCTAAACAGCTTGCTCGGTCTGGCGGAAATCAGTCGAACTCACCTCGACCCTATTAGGATAAACACAAACTTTCGTTACCTTAATGCTCATTTTGTTGAGCACACAAAATATCGCTTATTCCTCTTAGAATAGATCTGTAACAATAAAACTTTTACATTCTATGAGTGCAAGAATGGTACAAAACTTCATAGTATTTCTACGTACGTAAAAGTGTACGTACCTATAAAACTGACAAGTGTGAGCCTCTTGTTCCATAACGTCGCTTCTATTTTTGTTACGCAACTAACGTATCCTGTGAAATATAAATAGAATTTCGTAATACACTTCACCTTGTAGATGATAATTTCCGTTCGAGCCTATAGATGCGTATTCGAACAACTCGTTTCGTAGCACTCGATAAGGAGCCCTTAGGGTATCCTGCGTTGAAGATCCTTGTTACAAAAATATACGTCGCGCCCTATTGGACTCCGGACTACCCAGTGTCTCAATTCATTTGTCCTCTGGTTACTGGCGACGTATGGTTTTTTTTTATTCAAAAGCAAGAATTTCTGCTATTTTTAGCCAGTACCACTGATTTAGGCGCTATCAGGACGCAGTTCTAAGAAGTTAGCTTTAATTTATTTCTGTTAATAGAGAAATTCATATAGGTTCCTTGCTCCTTATCGATCCCATGATCTAATGAAGGACTAATGAATTCGATACTGGAGTGGCTCGGTTACGTTTTGCTGTTGGCGAACTTTAGATTCGATAGTAACGAACATGATCTTAACTTTTGGATCGAAAGCATAACGTTTAATCGAGATATTCATTTATCTAGGATAGCTTTGATCGAAAAAGTTATAAGAAGCAAGCATGTAGCATGCGGGGAAAACACAGATGGACAAGACACAGAAATTGCACAGTATCCAACTTTACGCTGTCCTATGTCTGTTTGTATGCCGCGAAGCTAGATAAAGACGACAGACTTTACAGCTGCATGTTATCTCTACGGCCCTAAACACATTCAGACAAAAAGCTAATGTGATAAGGCACAATGACTGGCACTCTATGAGTAGCTCTTCACGCTGCAAAGCATCCATCTTGTCATAGTGCCCATAACCCCGATTACGCAGTCGAGAGCGCGGAGCAAACCTCGCTCGAGATATACCGTCGATTGTGGGCCATACACCCATTAAAAGGCTTTACGCTGGCCACCCTCACGACAGACTGGTTAAAAACAGTTTAGGCGAGACGACTGGCTATGATAGGGAACGAACTAAACAGATCACTTTTACATGCAAAGAACAAAAGTAATAGGTATACTCTGAATTTGTTCTTAATTAGTTAGCGGCACATCGAGTACTACTTAGTCCCTTAAGATAGCAGGCAACTGTATGCATTTGCTAGACGAAGATAAACAAGAAAAAATATCAGCACAGATTTGCAATTGATACTAGTCCTATTCGTGCGTATGTTTTCGATAACAGAACGATGTCCTACTCATTACCGTGCGCGTGCCATTTACCGAGGTCTGGCCTTCTCTGGTTTGCCAACTTCTAGTGAATGCTTGTTCCTTAGTTCGCATGCATCGACTGATAAGTTACTTACTCTCCGTGCGCTTCCTCCAGTACCGCTAGTTGAGAAAGCCGAATACCGTTTCGCTAAGAAGATCGTAAAACTTAGGGACCCTTAATGATCGAACGGTCGTCCAAGACAAGGGTTCGACAACACTACGGACTCCATTCCAATAGACTGATTAGCTCGGTGAGCATGTTTATTATACACATCATAAAAGTCTGATGCATTGTGCCCACGTTCGGCCGAACGTAAGCGCCGGCAGCTCACTATAAACGGCCTCTCCATCTGGGGAGGCCATACTGCTGTATGACAAACAAGGCTAAGCAAAAAGCCGATCTGAGATCGGGTTGTCATCTTGCGAACGCGCTTATTAGGTTCGCCCCTATATGATAGTAGCTTGTAATAACGTGTGCAGCTACCCTCATTTCAAAAACACCAAACGATGCCTTGTCAATGGGATGAAACATCGATATATGTATACAATCGTTATGATAACCTAACGGTTGATTAGTTAGTTTCCAGTTCACAACCAAAGGCGGACGACTGACACAACGAAACATTCGACAACGATATTTTTAGAGTAACAAAATATAGGTAGAAAATTATTTTTGGCCATTAGTGCGGCATCTTTAAGCAAAAATGATCCTTTTAAATTGGACTATAATAGGTTATAGACGGCGGGACAGATTTCAATGGCTTGTTTACGATCTTTATTTTATATCCACACGTAGCGGGTAGTCGAAGTGGTGTCTAGTGTTTTTATTTCCCTTCGATAATCTCCGTAACAAGATGGAAACCTTGCTGTGGTATTTCGTGGAAGGCCGCACCGTCTCTTTTGCTACCTGAGACTGACTCATTATAGATCACGAATTAGATATACAAGAAGGGGAGGCTTACGACAACTGGAACGTAGTGAATTTTGTCTCGTAGATGTTTATACATTTCGATGCACCGATATCTCTAACAGCGCAAAATCTCTAGGTGTCCTAAGTGGTTTCATGACAAGTTTTTTCAACATGTATTAGCCTGCGCTAGCTGATTATTAAATGGTGTCCTTACGAGTTTGGCCGTCACACTAGCGTAAGTGTCTTCCGATAACACGTATTGTCACCGACGTATATACAAAGGAACTATATAGAGGCTGCGCAAGGGCTCTTGGCACACACAAAATTTTGTTTGATTTTTTTTTCCACTTTAGCCGCTTATTATGGACACCGATGACTCATTCGTCATTACGTTCGTCGCTAAGTTACATTTCAACTTGTGCAACCGAGAACGCACTATCTGAAGATAAGCGTACTGTTTTTTTACTTCACTTCAAACATGAAAGTACAAAATAGTTGAAAGGTCAGACGTTTGTTTTTCAGTAACACCATTAGTGGTCTAACTTGTATGCAACGAAAGAAAATTCGCACATAGATAACTCCGTATCGGTTTCATTAAGCACTGCATTATTTTATTTTGATTTGCCAAACAGTTATATAGAATTGGTAAGGTTATAGGGGTGTTTTCGTTTTTCTGTTTGTTCTAAGTTAAAAACAAACCGGTCGAGTCAAATGCTCGAAGGTAGCGTCTGTCAAACTTCTCTATTGTATATGATCGGATCGTTGGTCTAGACAAAGACTTATCCACCATGGTTCACTACGTGCGTGACTTCAACAGTGAGTTATGAACTTCCTAGACCGGTCGAAATACATATGCGTCGTTAGGACGTCCCTTGAAGAAAGGACGAGCGTGCATTTTTCATCCGAATATTCACTCCTTCAAGATTCACGCCCTCTCGCTAAGATTAACTAATTATGTCTCTGCGGTATTTATTGACTTCTAGAAACGTTAGCAACTAGTAAACTACAACCTAGCAAGCTTTATCTTCTCTCCGATACAGTGCTGTACTTAAGAAATGATACGCATATCACGCTTATATTGATACAAAGATATGATAGCTACAGCAGAGCCGCTGGCAACGCTGAAGACAACTATCGTAAGAGATGATAACTTTCATGTAGAATCCGCGCTAAGTAATAAAGAAATTACCATCGCCTGATATGTTACTTCATCAACGACTCATCAGATGAATAGCTTGATACATTTATTAAGTCAGATTCGAGATACGTTTGAACTATCGCGCGCGAACTAACTTTAATTGCGGTGGGCACAATCATACAAAGCAGGCAGTTTATTCGTTGTGACTGCCACAAAAGGCTGTTAAAGCGCTTAGAGAAACGAAGGGAGTCAAGCCTATATCGAAGACTTACTTGAATGTCGAAATACGACGAAATACAGTTTGGTTTATGTGAGGTACAGGCGCACCTGCGAGACCTGTGCATCAAAAGCCCTGACTGTTCGATTCGTTCTTGATCACTTTCCCCAGCTGCCTGGAACTTGTGTTTGTGAGCGACCCTTAAGTTTGAAGGACGCGCATCGAGTTATCGACACGTCGGTCAAATAATTTCAGACTTCAGATGACACTTGATGTCGTTTGAGCATATCTTTCATTAAGATATGTGGATGAATATATCAGCAATGTATTATACTATCAACCTTTAAATGTTTTACGTTTTTCGTCACATTTCAGAAATAGACGTTACTTCATCACATGAGGACCGATACTGCTTCGACATCATCGATATTTCACGCATCCTTAGCCTGTTTACTCAGCCGATTCCAAAGCATGTGACCCCAAAAACTTTATCACCACCACCCCCTTCCCCCATCTGGAACTTTTTCTCGCATGTCTTACCAAATTGCACGTTACCGTTGTTTCCTTTTCTCGTTTGCATTCATTAAGATTGACGCTTAGACGT
Source organism: Varroa destructor (assembly GCF_002443255.2). NCBI lineage: Eukaryota > Metazoa > Arthropoda > Arachnida > Mesostigmata > Varroidae > Varroa > Varroa destructor. Next base: position 30,588,282 of record NW_019211460.1, on the reverse strand, counting down.
TATCCAGTTAGTAAACTGATTACAGTGATGTTGCAGGTAATACATTTAACTTTGTTTAATTTAATCTTATACCTTTGACTCGACGACTAGTGCCAGCTTTATAACTTAACATGCGAACTCTCTTTAGCGTTGAAACTTGCGATGTACGGCCTGGCCTAAAATGAAAATATAGCCCTGTTCCACCAGCTGTCACCGGCCTAATGTGATTCTACAGCAAAGCATGAGGTCTAATTTTTTTTCAATCACATGCCTTACAGATAATAGCGGTGACGGCGGCGGAGCCTGCGATGAAGGTCCTACACAGCAACTTCAACAGCAACTCATAGCGTTAATTCCGCGAAAGCGCCGACCAAAAGGGACTGGACCGCGCGCTTTAAAAAATACAGGGAAAAGCCTATACAAGTGAGTCTTCTGGAGTCAGTCTGTATTTGAGAAATTTCGAAGCCTTTCGTAATTGTGGTTTAAAGCAAATGTTCCATCATGCAGGATGACAGCAGTGTCTCCAAGCGATAGGGCGAGGGGGGTAGGCTAGGAATAACGGGTATAGGAGGTGTATATGGCTATCAATGTTGACAATTATTAACATCAGCTTGCAAAGCTTTCAATAAAATATCTTGGGGTTTTTAGCTCTTCAACAGTAACTGTTACGAAATCAGGCAACAACGATGAAGGCGATCATCAGTAGTCATAAGTTAGATATAGCAGCTCGTTCTGCTATAGTTCAAATATTGAATCTGTCATCTATTTCCCTGCGAACCTAACGATACGCAGAACATATGTAGTAGTCCTATTCATTTGTCATTCTGTAATCTTCTTACGTCGATGCAGATGCGAGCAGTGTGACTATACGACATCTTGGCCATCTTGGCTACGCACTCACCAACGCGTCCATACAGGAGAAAGGCCGTTTGCGTGCCACCTTTGCTCATACACATCGTCTCAAAGCTCAAACCTTCAACAGCACCTAAAACGCCATTCAGATGAGCGGCCCTACAAATGTGACCTTTGCGAATACAGGTATGTAACCACTCACAAGGTATATTTCTGAGAAGGTTTTGTTTGGAAGGTCATTCATTTGTTTATTGTCCTTAGCCCTTGAAATTACCACTGATCGAAGATGAAGCAGGTACATGTATGTGCTTCATATATATATGGGAAAAATGGTCGGTGGCCATTTGTCACCACTACTAGATATATGCGCCTTGGGAAACATAAATTCGCAACGAATAAAAGTCAATAATTCACAAAAACAATGTTTGTTCATTTATCTACTTGTCAGCTGCCTCGGAAGTTTGTAACATCGCTCGCAAGCTTAAGCAGTGTCATAAATTTTATGCTGATAGTAATCTATTTCGGCGCGCTATCGATTAGACCCGTTAATGTTATTTAGTAGCGATTAAAAAAAAGGAGCTATATTACCCAGTTGACATAGATGATATTGGTCTCCAGTTGGCATTTACGAGACACGTCTATTGGTATCCGGAAACGGTGAACGATGGATCTGGATGGAACTGTAACAGTTTCGCCCTAAAAAACCTGAGCTACTTATTGCTTAGAGACATTAGTTTGTATTCACTGGTAAGGTTTAGTAACGAGACGTGCTACGGCAAGCCTAAAGCCTAAAACATTTCAGCTCTTAAACGAGGCGCAGACTCTCATTGGAACGTTAACATTAGAGAAGTAGGAAGTAATCGTTAAGAGAGGCACCGGTAATTAAAGGGTAGATGTTATGGATTCGTGACTTCGGAAGGGTTTAGATCTTGTTTAGATTCGAAGTACGCTATGATATGCACTTGAAGCTAAACGCGGTAGGATCCGGAAATGTCTTCTCGCGTGATGGCTGCAGCTTTCGATTCAAATTGTCATGGTTGAACCCCCAGACAGAGGGCGCTGACTAATTTGCCTAGGAAGATACCTATATTTGGCGTGGTCTAGCTTCGAAGGCGGTTCATTGCGATGCCAACGCGCTTTCGAACAAAAAACCTTCAGAATTTTAAATTTAGATCTTACGCTCATCTTCATCGCTCCGGAAGAGAGTCATGCTGAACAGTTTTCAATAGCAATATATAAGATGTTCAGTTGGAAACATGCCTTCGACCCATAGCCAAGACCTGCATGATCTATCCTCGGATAGCCCTAATGCAGAAAGCAAGTAAACACACGCCATTGCAAATCAACGCAGTCGGTATTAAGCCAAATTCGATCCGTTATTATAATCTTGTGTAATTTACACACAAACACATAGTTGTACACATGCACGTACACACGTGACACATATGTTCACAAATACAGATGCACGCACTCATGAACAAGAAAACATGCAGCAGATAGGACGAATCCTTTGCTAGGATTGGCAGAGGATCTCGATCAATAGTTGCTGGCACTTTTGCCGGTTTAGAACTACTTTACATTTGTGTAATATAAATACATGTGTGCTGTATAATAACCAACGTTTCAAATTGTCAGTAGAGTATTGTCTCACCTCGTATATAGTCAGCCATTACTTAGTTCTGCGACGTTTCAATAATCACTGAACGGACGCGGATATTACGCCATTTGAAATGTGATGTTGTTGAAGTCTCTGATTACGTCGGTCAACCCAGAGGGATCAGTTGAGTAAGCAACGCGTACAATATGGCTTGTTGACTTTCGTTCATTGGCTACTGCTGCTATAGATTCGAGTGGAGTAAGTGGTCGAAGTTATCATCGTGTCTATCGCCATCACGGTTACCACTGGCCGATACTAGGCAGAGGTAAAGTTGCTAGCTTTCTAGTTAAACTAGCTATAAAGTCTCCCTTAAGCCAACTGTTGTATCAGCCGCTTGACGAAGGAAGTATTTTGAGAACGTGCAGGATTCTCCTTCATTCCAAGTAAACGTAGATAATGTATCGGATAACGAATCATGTTGCAAGCACTGCAAACGGCCGATACCGTTTCGGCCACCGGGTCGTTTAAGCGTGGTTACAGCTGTCGTATGGGGACGTAAAGTATAAGAAAGAGAGTTCTGTATCGTCGTATAAAGGCTTCTGTTGATGAAAAACGTAAGTTTAGAGTAAACATAGCGCTAAACATGTTTTCGGTGTCGCACTCGTAGCAGCGTGTGAGCTCGGTTTACGAAAATTTGCAAGGGTAATATTAATGCAAGTCTATATATGCATGCATATTGCCTTTAAGTTAAGGTACTTCAAGCCATGCCCATCTAAATAGATTGGACCAAATAGCATCTTATTATAATATATAATATAAAATAATATAATAAAGATTATATATATATATATATATATATATATATACACTTATATTTTTTGTTTTCTTACTTATATATAATAAGTTATTTTGTTTCTGGTTCTTCGATTTTTCCTTTTTTCAGCTGTAAACGCGGTCATCAGTTAACAACCCACCGGCGAACACATTTTGCTAGAGACCTTCGACACTTGATGTCGTTGCACGGTGTCTTACCATCAAGCACATCTCTGACAGTAAATAACTTTGCGTCGCTGACGCAGCTGAATTCATCCGATGGATCGGAGCCTCCTCCATCGTCTTTACTGGACTACGGCCTGCCGCTCTCCCTCATCGATGTTGACCTCGCCGCGTCAGCAACACGGAATTTGATTTCGTCCTCATCGGCTCCTACAGCATCATCAGTGGCAACGCCGACATTCGCCACAGCGCCTGACCTCACCAGTCGAGGGGCAACGATACTCACCTCGACTTCATCGGCCTCACCTGTTTCTTCTGCCACAGTCACCCCAGCGTCTACTACGTGTACGATCGCAATAGGCCCTCCATCTCCTCAGCTGTCTTTCCTTGCCGGCGGACCATCTGAATTAACCGTAACCAATGCGGAGAGTCAGGCACCATCAAGATTGCCCCGATACTCCGACTGTATTCCGTGGATGGCGTCGATATCTTCCGGCAGCTTACTCGGGATGAAGTCCATGCCATCGATGGCATCTCCGCGGGTTTCTGATGAGTCAGCCCCATTTGCCGAAGATACTGACCAAGATCCGGACCAGGATCAAGATCAGGCGTCGCAATCGAGGTCAGATTCAGACGAATCAGATTCTGAAAGTCCGGGAACATTACACATCGATGAGCCCACACCAGCTGACCGCAGTTGTGATTCGATTCAAGCTAGAGAACACCTGTGAAGGACAACCTTAGTAACTAAAAGACAAACAAGAGTTCGTTGAAGCTGTCTGAGCCAATATAATACGGGGCGACGTGATTCCTACGATTTACGCGTCCATTTTCCAGCAGTGTGTACCGTGGCATACACACATGCATATCTATGTATATTCACCCTACAGATTTCTTGCATTCAACATGATTCTCATATAGAAACGTGCTCTGAAACGGTCTCCTAAAGGGGATGTTCTCGACAGACGCGTCTGCGTGAATCAATTCAAACGTTTATAAACTGTGAACAAAGTTTTATGGTGTTTCAAGGGATGGCACGCGTACATACAGTGTAACGCGAAAATGAATCCTATTTTTCTGAATTAATTTTTTCTGCAGAAAATATTTTCATGTCGTTGCATTGAACAGTAACGACGAGCTATTGTTTTAAATATATTCAATAATAAGAATATAATAGACAATAATAACGATTCTTAAGGTTGAGTACTTGGCGCTGTTTAGTACTTAAACAAAAACGGACAAAGAGGATCTCAGTCCTTTGTCTATTGTATTAAAAATTATATGGACAGAGATATCGTGGGTCCCACCGGTTGAGTTCCTAAATACTGATGATGAGGACGTTGTCGGATAACTTTTGCCGCAACTTATTAAGCGAATTGTACTTATCCCAATTATATATATATATATATATATATATATATATATATATATATATATATATATTCATTATTATCGATGATAATATAGCCAATATCGTACGCGCAGTGCAAAAACCCTTGCAACAACACTGCATGCCAAAGGTCAACGAAACAGAAAATGCCATATCTTTGGGCCACTCGGAAGATGCGTTGCAATTGCTACAAATGTGTTTCGAATGTACAGCGAATTTGTACACGTTTTTATATAGAGAAAAAGGATTAGGATAGAATACACGGTGTTGATCTACTTGCCCCGTCGTATTTCGAAATGATCGAGATACCTCTTAGCGTACGAAATGCCCTGTGCATCGTACAAACATAAGTGTCGTAGTGTTCCGCTTGTACGAAATAGTACGTTTTCGTGACCGCTATTGTGTTACTAGTAGTTCTCTTGAAAATGAGCAATTCATGTCCGTTCGACATCAACACCTTTACCTATTCAAGGGCATTGGTATGATTTGCCCTAGCGTTACGGTCGAACTATACGTCCAATTGGCGTTACATATGTGGTGAGGTTCTCCATTTGCTATTGTTGACATCGGGCACCAGTCGTCAAATGCTCCCTAAGTAGGATGCAAGTCGTTGTGGAAGTCTGGTCTATATCACACTGGGCTAGCTTACGATGTCTACGTATGGAATGACCTGACGAAAGTTCAAACACTATCCAATGTATGCAGATAGCTTGCTCCCGATTCTTCGGACCCCCTAATTTTCAATTGATAGCAATCACTGGAGCTACATTTCTCGAGATTCACTGATAACCAATTAAAATGAAGATACGAAGAAGATACGAAGGTATTATTCAGTTTGTAACTTATGCGGTTCGTTACATACTTATTCGAAGCTGTCATTGTCAATCAGTAGCAACAATCGTGAATTGCGTTGAATTTCCTTATCGATATATTTTTTTTTATATAAAATTTTCATTTTGATATTTTTCTACGTAGTTCTGAATGGCCCCAAGCTAGTCAGTAGAGACAATTAATTGCAGCTATGTATAGCAAACTATTCCGGATTGTTTAGTTCAAGACACACACAAACACACACCCATATATATACAACATATGTGTGTGTGTATATATACATATATATATATATATATTTTTTTTTTTGGTAAGGCGGAAGCCCGCAGTTGAATACGAAATATGACTGGAATGTAAATTTATAGTTGAAACAGACGCTGATTCTACTATGATGTAGGTTGGTCTAAGCGTAAAGCAAGCAAGTTTGTTCGTTATTGTGGGTTTGAGCCTTAATCAGCAGTAAACCTACGAGTACCTCTCATCTTGTAGAAACGTGATCAAGCCAGGGTAGCGAAAATAGATGGTTAGTTATTACTATTACCATTATACAATGGATGTGAATTAACGACTTGTTCCGTACTACACATTCCAAAAACAAGTGCGTGCAGCAGAGACAGGTAATGTTGATATTAATAAATCGAACTGCTAGTTGAGTGCATATATTTTTTTTTAGGCTTAGAAAATAGAATTTCAATCGAATGTATTATGAAAAATGCGTCCTATTATACAAGTAACGGCCTTGAGCGGGCCAAGGGCAACGATGCCCCATACATCTTGAAAATCATGTCGCACCTTGAATCAGATCGGAGAGAGAAAGAGAAAGGGAGTTTCTCTTCGGACTATAGCGCAGTGGTCACATGTTCATCTGGTGAACATAGGGGGCGCATGAGGTAGTCTAGCTTCTAATAGGGGCGAACGTTGGGACTTCGCACGTCTGACGTACGCAGGGAGCAACACTCGGTCAGTCGATCTATTAGACGCCTCCCATTTCTCCTGTTAGTCTATAGTACTATTCAATGAAGATCCAAGCTAGCATAAAGCGAAGTCGAAATCTAGTTCAGCCGTAGGGGTTGGGTCTAACGCTAAACTGAGAACCCATGTTTTATTCGGCTCTAGCCGTTTGAAGTACCGGACGTAAAGCATGAAAGACATTTTCGAATCACGGTCAGCCGAATTGAGCCACAAACACCCCCTCGTAAAGGTAACATCGTATATCACACAGCACCTCGAAAAGGCCACTCGGACATCTGTATCCTTGCGTAGGTTGGCCAAGCTTCGAAACAGTGTTAGAAATTTACGAGCCATTAGGCTTTGTGTAGCCTAATAAGAGTCGAAATTTTAAATTGGCAAGCATCGAAAAAGAAAGGCCAACGGTAAGTGATGCCAATCCAACTATCTGACTTTTAGGAGAATCCAAGTCAAATCCCAGTGGAACTGTAGCTTTCGTCACTCTCTCTTCGATCTATGTTATATCATTTTATCTTTGCATTTGGTAAGATGGAGGCAAAATTGCCTCCACTGAAAAATGTCTATGCTAAGCTATGGATAACTATAGCTCTTTCGTATAGCTCAATTGTAATCATATAGTTAAAGATTGCTATAAGAGCTATAAAAAATTCCCGGCTGCCTGCGAACGCAAATTTTGACGCCAGTCCTGAAAAGCAGTCCTGTGGCTCCTAAGGAACGGGACAGGGTTCGACTGGAAACGTTTATACCGTTACTTGAATGGTATCTGTTCGAATCGCGGTGTTCCATAAACTGCTAATGCGATCATCTCAACCAAATAACTGCTTGTGCCCGTCGTTATCAGTCTAACACTAGCAGACACAATACACTGAGCTAAACTCTAGATAACAGTTGTCATACATTTGATGCTATGGACGGCAATAATCACCCGTTTTGGTTGTTGCTACCCTTCAGACGAATCTGGATGCTATCCTATTCGTTTTCTCTCAAAGTGGCCATCTTTGTCAGTTTCTAGAATCAGTCTACAAAATTCGTGGATGGTCTGAACTTGATTAATGACGTACACGATACGAAAACGCTGTTAAAATACACATAATTAGGCTATGGGAGCGTATAGCTATGCGGCCACTGTTGCTACTAAATGCCATTTTTTTTTCCAGTCTTCAGTCAGGGGCTTCCCTGCAAGAGCGGCAGAGAACAATCAACGCGATGATTGCATTGAGGTGAGAGTTACTTAGATCAGGTCCCTTACCTCTGTGAACATCTTAGATACGAAAAGCCCAATACTATCTAGCTAGCTAACTCTGTTCTTCGACCAAGGGGCCCTGCAGCACGTACTGATCAGGGTGCCGTTGGCTTTAGAAAAGAATATTGAACGAGAAAAGCTATTTGTCCGTGTTTTTTTTTTGTTGTTTTCTCTTCTCATTGGTTTGCTATTGCAGCTCGCACTCCACGGACGAGTACAACTTTTAATGAGTTTCTACAGAGGATTTATCATGGCAAAAAGTAAAAGTGCCTATTCATTATTTCATAGAAGCTTGTGTTTCGTTTAATCCGGTGTCGCTTTTTTATGCTGTGCTCGCAACCGTGACGCTTTTGCTACACTAACATCACAACGGAAAAAATGGACCCTTTGAGCCTAGTTAATTATGAGAGTGAGGCTCAAAGGCCAGCAGCGGCTACAATCTGGACAACAAGGTAGTATAGACGCTAAAAATCAATCGTTCAGTATGAACTAATTAACTCTTGCCAAAGCAAACAGTTCAGAGTGAAATTTACTGGAGATTTTTCTGTTAGAACTGTTACCGATATCACTTCGTAATGTATCGACAGATTAGATAGAATGTTTAACCCTTATCGCTATGTTTTGTTAAAAGACGCATCTGGTTACTTCTTCTCTTAAACCTCCCCGTCCAATAGGACAAATCAACCAAAATAACGGTGTACAAAACAAAATCGGTTTAGATAATGAACTATCAACAATCGACTGCTCGTTTGCTATCGAGCTTCCCCACCTTTTCTATGTTGGTTGAAAGATCTCGGCGCAAGTTTCAATCAGCATAACTGATTCAGATTTCAGACTATCGAAATGAATACCAGTACAAAAGTAACGAGTTCGCTGTGAAGATTGCAGGGGCCTATGATACGTGTATTTGGAGCCTGTTCTTCCGTTCCTCCGTGGAGGAAGCTGTTCCTGACAGCGCTCCTCATCGTCTTCCTTTTGCTCATAGCCGATGTGCGCAATACAATTTTGATTGAAGAGGAAAAGCTGCCCGAGAAGAATCTGGTCCTCACGCTCGTAAGTAATAGTATCATCATAATACATATATGAAGCAATTTAAATATTTCTAGATCAAGCAGACTGCGCGTAAATGAAGCGTGCTGTTGTATGACAAGTTAAAAGGTCAATGTTCTGTTGAATCCAGACAGCTGAGCCCGTGTAAAGATCTATTACGTTTCGTGTCTCACATCTATTGGCGTCCTGGGACGCACCTCTTTCATTCGGATATCAAAAATGAAGATGACATCCATTATTAAAAACAACATACGCAAAAACAACGTAAAGAAAACGTCGTTACTTGCTTATACAACGGCTGGAAATTAACCCAACCTTATATAGATTGCTGATAATTTTGCAATAATAGAACTTTTAGCCACTGAAACTTATATAAATTAGAGGGTTGTTATTGTTGTTGTCTTTGTTGCTCGTGTGATACGCCGCAAATTTTAACATGTAATTGTCCCCTAGATATTCTTCACACCGACAGTACGAATTCCCTATCTGATATCGCGAAACTACACGCATTTACGCACCGACAGCCTGATTTTGCCGTCGCTTCGAGATCACTTCTATGATATATACTACAAGAGAAAGGTATTGTAGATAAAAACCATTGTCAGTGGCCGCCAAATGGATACGATCTCTAGTCTCTTACTCTTTTCCGCTCCATTATGCGGCCGCCGCCTACGTTTTGCAAAAATATATTAGTTTCAGTTGGAAAATCACAATTGAAATAGAAATGAGCATGAATATTTGTGTGTGTCTATGTGTATGGATAATCTGTGAACACCTGGCGTAACCTCGTAAACGTCCTTAAAAAACAAGTGGACTTACTAGACCTTTCGGGAGGAGAGGGGTGTTTTTGCATGTTCTTCGTTCGGAACTTCAGCCGTCGGCCATCACTTCAGACGGCTGGCATCTCTGTCCTTCGTAAGGCATTTTATTGTAAGGCTCGTACCAAGCACGAAACGAGGGGTCTATGTCCGGAACGGCTGGCGCCTACCACAACAAAATTACCTGTATCCTTGCCCGGATTCGAACCCAGACCATCACGGCGATATTGGGGCACGTACGAATCGAAAATGTATCAAATTATCCATAAAAACTATTTTTCAGGGCCAAAAATAGGTAAAACATAGTGAGTGTGCTTAGTGAACGAAAATGATGCGGTGGAATCAGCTACTAGATAAACTGAACAATATAAACTCGTTCATTCAAAATAAAAGTACACCTATATTGCGTCACAATGGTACGATCGTAGTAAATGTAAAATAAAAAATCACTAGTCTCAGTGCTTCAAGCACTTATAGGATGGAATCGGCAGAAGCACCTCTTTCACGCGTACACCAAAGCACTATCTATACAGAGGTTTCGGAGTTTAGTTTATGCGTGTATAATGGATGCGATGTGAGTGATAGCTGAACGAATTTTACGTTACAGATGCTGAATTTGTACTAGAAATTCGTTCAAGAATATATTTTTGCTTTTATCATTATTGCCACATCGTGTATATGTAGCTAAGTGATCAGGCAGCGAACAAGACCATTGCCCTTGGAGCTTTTCTCGCAGCTGCTCATAGCAAACGTTGCGCACGCGCCCTCTTTCTAACACCGCGAGTTATCAACCTCCGTGCGACGACCACCCTTCTATATCGAGGCTATTATGGACTAGAAGACGCCCCTGGCACGCTGTGGACGAGGCAAAATATTCACATGATGCCGGTTAGTGGGCACGGAGTTAGGCCATCACATTGACCCACCTTGAATGGTGTACTGAACTGCCGCTATCAACAATTGCTTAGTAAAAAAAGATTGCTGGCCGATTTGTGGCTTGGGTCATTGTAGGAAAGAAAGTTAGATCAACGAGCTTGATCCTGATTAGTAGTAGATTTGTCCGATAACGGTAAAGGGCACCCGGCGTATGTACTTACCGGTAGCAGTTTTCTATACGTCAAAATAAATTTGGATCGTGGTAAAATGTTGACACGAAGCGGGGTAGTTATAACAACGACGTTATTGCAGGAAGACCGCGTTGCCCGTTGGACGTTACGCAATCGGATGGCGGAACAGAATGAAGCGAATTTGTACACAATATCTTGCGATGGTCGAAACGTTGCCACTTACATCCGTTATTTGAATCGAAAAGCAAAACAGGTTAGAGGACGGGAATAGCAATTACGTAATGACTTAGTAATTATCGGTAACCGTCGGACAAATTCTAAAATAAGCAAAACGGCCGATCTGCCCGTTTGCTTAACGATCCTTCCAGTGGTCACTGCGCATGTTACGATTAGAAACAATCCTAAAAATAATGTACTGCTTAACCAATGTTACACTTAAGGAAATAGGAGTGGAACAATATTTAAGACGGCCATCTTCAACGGTTTGACTGACTTTGCAGGACGGCCTTTTCAAGGAAGAACTTGAAAACGGTTCGAGTATCCTGGATCTGCTTCTGTTTCAGTACTTTTCGGAAGGTGAGTGTCTGTTGAACTATCTGTCGACAAATAATAGACTTTGCGGGAAACGTCTGCCTGGCAAATTGTCGTCCTGAAATTTCGTTTCCTGTCTTTACGGTAAATGGAAAAACTCTTTTTTACAGCCATCCACCAATCTAACCAGGGCACGTTCATCCCATCTACCAGCTGTGATTTTAATGTGGCCACCGTTGCGAGTTGACAGAGCGTTCATCTAGCTCATTATTGTAAAGGCTAAAAGGGGTAGTTGTCAAAGCTATTTTCCTTTTGGAGGTAAGGGAATGCATTCATGCGCTACCGCTTCTGGGTTCGGTTAACTAAAAGCCCATTCGAAAAGAATGAGGGTTTAGCTCCCAGCGGTTGGACAATGTTCCGTGCACGGACTTCATTGCTCCCGCAACAGTGGCCTAAGAACCGGAAGGTAATATAGTAGTAGGTTTATCTATAATGCTACTTTCAGCCATCAGATCTATATACGTATATAAAGTGTACACTAATTTTTCTGCTTAACTTCAGGAAAGGATCTTCCCCAGTGGGTTAACTATCATTCTGTGGTCATCTGTTACTGCGCTATTATTAGCGAGTTGGTCAAAGTGCGTAACTATATGATTCCTTTAAGAAAAATTAACATATTATACAATAGCCATAATCATTCTTAGAATATCATGAAAAAAAATTCTCCTATCGACACAAAGCGTATAACGTTAAGAGATAAATCGTAGACTACAAAAGCGAGGCAGCTATCTGGATATCAATCGTAAGATTAGATAGTTGATCTTGATTCATTTATCTGCCGCACATCGTTACCCTTTTTGATTTACGCTAGCAATTATTATTTTCAAAGGACTAACTATAATTAAAATACGTCGTAAAAGACACCATTGAACCATGTCCAGTGCCGAAATCCGCTATTTGTATTTGTCGGTGGGTGACGGCCTGTTTTTGTCTACTAGTCGGAAACGCGTCGAGGATATATCATGAGTTAATAAATATTCGCTAAATCAAATAGGAGTCATCAACTGGGCAGGATACGGGATCACGATCGGGAAGAAAAGTGGTGCACCGAGTATTTCTAATGGCTTTCCTAACCGTTTGCACCTGACTCTTCCAGGGCTTCGAGCTGGAGCTTTCGCGCGTGTTTCTTCAGGACGTTGCCACGCGTCTGCAACGAGTCCAACGAAACGACTCACTTTCGCATAATGTGATTATGTACGTAACCGACTACGAAGAACTGATGGCCCTTAACAAATATCTCCAGTTGCTCCTGGGTAACTGGTTGATGCCACATATGGCATGTATGATCAAGGTAAAGGTTTCAGCCGAATGCTGGAGAATAGATCTAGATTGTGTTATTGGATCGTTGTTGCATTGAGGACCTCTTAGCTTTTTTTAATCCCAACTTGGAGTGCCTAGGATGTCAGCTTTGACGTCTCTTAGATTTCACCACGACAAAAGCCGTGAGGTACGCACGACCAGGTGCAGTGTGCGCGCAGTGTGTTCTACCAGCATGATTAACCTTTTTTTGGATGAACGTTTCGAGTTTGGCGTTTGGTTCTGTCTTAGCAAGACGGCTGGCCGTCTATTGAGATTTTATTGACTCCGAGAATTCATTGCCACATTTACCGGCTCCTGTAGATGTGTTAATAATAATGCTAATAATTAATTTCTTTCTTTGTTAGCTTCCTTATCATAAAAAATTCAAAAAAAAAAAATAAATTCAGCTATTTTCCCGCAAGCAAACTTAGGGCATCTCTCACCTTTATCGCTGCCGTTATCATTGTCCTCAGGTGTTCCAAGGGGGCCACGTCGTATTGCAACGGGCTTATGTGCCAGACTCGCGATGGGGGCTGGATCGTGTTCATTTGATTCAAATTAGCCCACCATACAACAATGTCACGGAAATGTTACAGACTATTGACAGAGCTTTAGCTTCTTCGTAGCTTGTTGGGAAATGCTTCAGAGCAAGTGCGTATATTAAGCGTGAACCTTACAAGAGTATGTTGTTCTTCATAGCCGACAAACCGTGGCTACCGCGTCTGACGCAGGAAGATCGCATGGCATTCTTTAAAAGCACGCTCTTCAGTTGAGAAAAACAATTTCGCACCGCCTGAAACGCACCACTAAGGTGCTATTACATCTGTATTTTAATTTTAAAAAAAAAGTAATAATAATAATAAAATTAGACAACTATGAATAAACAATTAGGGAATTGACTTCTTCCTAGTGGTATTAGTGCTATTTGAATTAGATAGCAAGCCTTTCCCGCACCCGACAATGTGGCATAGCAATTTTATTTTAATTAGCGGGATATAATTGTAGGATAGATTTGTTGTCGGTGATTCGTTCTGTGGTTACCGCAGTAACGTTAATTTAAAAGCTTCACTTCTAACGAAACTAAAAAGGCTGTATAGCCGCTATCTGTCCTCTGATTTAAGTGCGTTTCGAGGATATTCGGCTGTTTTTTCGATTCTTTTAGAAACCACTGATGGTTGGTCTGAGTTTGACAAGCCGCTGATTGGCCTCTTTACTTCCCGTTCGGCCGAGTGCTAGGACAAGTACCTGCAAAAGGGCGACGAAGCAATTTTGACAATTCAAAGTCATTTTGAATCACACACCCTTCAGTTTTCATTCCCAAACGCTTTCAAGAGACGTGCCGTCACTTATACAGAACACTATCCAACTACGCCTGGATTCCATCGAACACAGGTCGCAGCCAGACCGCAGTAGCAGTGACAAAGCGTTTTTGTGAAACCTTCAAACCTAGCCATCGAAAGCGAAATATAGAAAGAACGTCTTCTCGAGAACAGGAAACTGCCCATTAACCTTTGCTGAACAATATACAATGTGCTAACCGGGTCTGATTGGTGTTGAGGGGCAGATGCACCTCCGGCCAACATCTATTGGAGCAGGCTCGCTTTCGAAAAAAGTGAAATATCTGAGAAAAGAAATGAAACGCCAAGGCCTGCGCTCGGGTTGACTTCGGGATTTTGGGGGAATTTTCACGAAGTACTTGAACAACACACTGTCGAATGATAAATTTGTTGTTGTTGGGACCAGACCAGACGCTACCAAGGTTGCGCTATCGAGAGAAGTGAACTTACTCAAGACGTCAACAAATAAGGGTACGATCGAAAATCAACTTGAAAGACCAGCGTAAAGTCGGTAGGGCAAACTTGCACTTCTATCCAGATCGCTAAAAAGAGCCTTTTTCGACAAAGACTATTACGAGTAACTTCTATACGAAACTATACGGAACTAACAAAAATGTAAATACATTGATATATCAGACCGACTTCGCAGGTAATCTGTGACTGCGTGTATATTCGCATTATCAGTAAATATTGGTTGGAAAAGGTTAACAGGTTAATTGATCAGCCCGTGAGTAGAGTTGTTTAAATCACGCCCTGCGGGATAGAAATCAGAGTTTTCATAGTAAGCATTGAACAGAGATTCGGTTTGGTTTGTCTTTTCTACGGGACTTGCTTGCCTTGTATCTGACTGCTGGAACGGGCGCTAGATCTGATGTGCAACAATGCGTCTGCCTTCAGAACATGCATTGTCGCTAAATGTTAGGTCTCCTTTCAGTTATCTTTAACGATCACACCCACTGTGGTCCACTGAGTGAAAAAAAATATCTTCGTGTTGTTTATTTTAACACACATAAACATCTAGCGTCAACCGTATCAGTAACAGAGCTTTAACTCTTTTGAATGAAATAATGAGCTTCTCAATTAGCGTGAATGAGCGTTTTGACGGGACGTCGACGGGAAAGATTTGAAGGTATCCAGCGACGCATATTAAGCTGTTAGACCAATGCATAATTTACGTAAATGGAAGATTTCCAAAAAAAAAACGACGCTAAAATGCTGTTACATGACGCTGTAATAATAGTCCTAATGCTCTTCATTAGTACCTAAGTTGTTTATGTTCTATCGAGCTATCGTGCAGAGGGGTACAGGTTCAATACATGGTGGTCATTTGTGTAACATGTCTAAACCTTTCGCTTAACGTTAAGGTGAAGTAAAAGTTAAATTTGTCCTCAACACCTCATTGTAATAGGTCTGAAGTCTAGCTTTTAAATTGTGTAAAACACCCGTACATTGAAAACTTTTTGACGCGTTGCTTCATTCTTATGTTTCGTAAATACATGCAATTTTCACGGGATCGCTGATTAAATATATTATAAGCCTTTGTTGATTTGAAGCAACAACAATACTGGCCCATCGGTTCGTGTTAACACCTCCTCGTTGACGATGGCGAAGTGCAACACTTGTTGAAATTACATTATGTTAGTAGTTACCATACTGTTCAAATGATGCCAGCGTAGCTATATCGTTACTTCGAATAGTACAGTTACACTGGATCAAACGCGCTGAGTCAGTCCGGAGACCGAAAAGTAACCATGCTCAAGTCCACCTCGTTGTACATGCGTCCTTTTCATTTTGGTCTCTATTTATCCTTAATCAATAGGGTCAGATAGATGTCGATGATTATAGAGGTATATAGGTAGCGATCTGGACGTCTTGACAAACAAGCACAATATTGCGGGTTGGCCATCGTTGAGTCATAATCGTAAACGCCGGAAGGCTGATCGTCATCTTTTTGCTGATCATTCTAATGCCGTGAATTAGAGACAGAACCGTTGCCATGGAACAACGACATCCCAGTCCAGATGGTTTTCCAATGTGTAGGTAAGCAGCAACCCGTTGACGCGTACGTAAGCGTAACAGCAGTGAGCACCTTGAAGCCAAAACTTTGAAATCCTGACACTCTAGTTTCTCTAGGGTACAGTATAGAACGACGTACTGCTGTGAGTACATCCGAACAACGCATCAGGTTGTTCTGCTTAGATCCTGTTGTTCGGTGTGCGCTTATTAGTGCTATCTTTCATTGAACGAGATGTCTGATTTAATTTCTTTCACAGATTTTCCTAAAAGCCACTGTGCTTACATAGTGGCTTACAGCAGATCGAGCTTTACTAAGTCCTTGTCGAACCGGCAGGATACGTCGATAACAGCATTCTACCAGCGGGGTAAGTAAATTCAGTGCCTATTCTGGGCACACGTCGTCTAAACGAAGTAGACAATAGGAAACTCGCGCTAGTTGGCCGCACACAATAATGAACCCGATTGCGATCTAATTTGTAGGGCGCATCTTCTGATAGCGTTAAAAATCTTACTAGGGATGCTTTTGCATCGGATCAAGTGATTCTGAGCTGTGGCGAAGATTGATAACACAAGTGCAATTATAAATTACAATAGGTAACCCGGAGGAGGATTTTTATTGTCAGACGGTATTTTTCATTCTGGTTACGAAGGAGGTCCGCTACGATGCATTGGAACATTTTGATTTCGAACGATTGAAACGCTGGTTCTGAGAAGGTATCGAAAAATCACACAAATCTGTCGAAGACCCTAACGAATTGGACGTAACGCACAGATTACAGCAGTATCATCGAGAAAGCAAATACATTTTATCACCTCGTAGATACGCCATAGATAGATCTATAGCGTATCACCTCTTAGAACGCTGTCTGGCGAAAATTTATCCGTTCGCGAGCAGACCAGCATCACCCAGCTAGATCCGCTAACGGGCCAGCGGACCACAACGAGCATGGGCAGAACAACTCTGCAGCGGCTTCCGACAGTCTTATAAATGGAGCAGACTCCCATAGAGCAATCATTATTTTCAATGGGTTGAAAGTAAAGCATTTTTCGACAGACTGTCACAGAGTTGCCAGTCCGTCAAAGATATTCAATACTTGCAAATAATATCTCATATAATATAAATGATAGACCTACCTAAGTACGTCTAACGAAAACGCATTCTGTACCAGTATGGTATGTTTAGGAACCTATATAGGCATCCTGATATATTAAAATGGGGTAAAATGACAGTCTTAGCGGCACGTCGTGGCTCACGATCGAATCCAGGCATATACATGCCTCGTTTCTTACCGGAAGCCAGCCGTCTGATGATATGGCTAACGACAATGTCGGTCGTAAAACTCGGCGCAGCTCGCCATATATGGATGCAGTGCTCCTGATCCGATCATCTGACCTTGGAGAGAATCTGGGCGTCTGGTCAAACTAAACGATTTAGCACACCTAGCTCGTGTCAATGGATGCCATTATCTAGCGTATTGACTTAACTAGCTTACCTGGAACAGTTTCCATTAAGTTTTCGAATCCTTATAATTATAACAACGACTATATCTTGAAAGATGGCTCTAATTTTACAATTGAAATGACTTGACAGCAGCAGCAGCAGCAGAATCGGCATTTTCGAAAGTGAGTTCTCATGCTTAGGTCCTTAAAATCAAGTCCCTGAAACGGTGCAGTGGAAGCGTATTTGCCGACAAGATCTATTATCTTTATGTGGGCAAGCCTTCAGAAGCACTTGTTTTTAGGTATAGCTTAAGGAACTCCTCCACTAGGAGTCTAACCAAAGTGGGCCTTACAGAGATAATGTGGGGTTTCTTCAACAGACCTACGAAACGTTTATGGCAATCAATAATAATAAGCACTATAATGACTTCCTACTTTTTTTGATTGCTTAGTATCTAATTTATTTAGCTTCGATTGTTAATATTCACTAACTCTGAGATTTGAACGAGCGTAGCAATATTCTTTGTAGCTATTGGCTACTGTGACAATGCGTTCATCGAGGTGTGCATCAGCAAGCTAGAACATGGCGGAAAAGGAAAGCGAAGTCAATAGGATTGCTTGGAATTAACGCTGGCAAGACTCGCGGCTCTGTATGGCATAAATGAAGCACGTAAGCCTATATGTACTATATGTACTCGAATATATAATAAAGCCTCATAGGAAACGCTTTCGATTATCTTAGTTTTTCCAAGTGTTTGCGAACTATTTTCTAAAACACGCCTTTTTTTTTTTTAACAAAATAACATAACCATTTATTTAAGCTTCATGCAAAACTTGGTTACATCGCTCCCGGTTGTCGTTATACAATTTTATAGGTTTAACTTGCACCTGCCATCTATTCGGCTATGAACGAACACGGCATTTTCATGAAGGACTCTAGGCAACATGTTTTAACGGAAGTGCCTTCAGCTCGGATTTGTTTAACGTTCCAAAAGTCAGACGAACCTTATTATTGCACATGTAACCCTTAAACCAAGCCACTCCATGATCGATACTTGAAAATTAACTTCCTAACTTGTTCTACATTAGGTACTTTAGTCAAGCACTAACTTGACACGTTAACGTGATACAATGTCGAAGCACAGTGTCATCTGTTTTGTGATGGGTTTAGCAGTGTGTCTCTCTCAGCTCAACTACGTTATGTTTTTTTACTGCTGCTATTACTTTACCTTCAAATCTTTAATGACATGACCATGAAACCCCAACATATAGAATTTCTTTCTGATGGGTGTTGGCCTTTTCTCCTCGTCACGCTCTTCTAAACTCTCATCTTTCTAGCCTTCCGACTCATTGACCTCAAGTAATGGGTCGTGACATTTGATCAAGACATGTTGTCTGATAACCTAGGCTACACACTACGGTGTAAGAGCCCAGATCACTCAGGGCCTCAAGGCCTCCAAGTGTTCCCAAGGCCTCGCTGCGATAATATCTTTGACCCTCTTCTATGCCCCCGGATGTACATCGCTAGTTGTGGACTGTGCACTAACTCGATGCGGATTAAGAGTAAAGGGGACCCATCGCAATGCAGTTCAGTTACCAACCATTTTAATGAAACTATTTGACAGGCGTTGTCGACCTAACCTATTGTGTGAGGGTCGTTATTGTTGTCGGCATGGCATCTAAATATAGCTAAGTTCGATGTGCTGGAGCAAAGTGTGGGCGCGAGTCAACAGGAAGCTATTATATGTAGCCTGCAAATCACCCGGGTGTGATGCTGTAAAAGCTTTCGTCTTTGCTTGACAAGGGGCGACCGCCCTCTCTGTAGCTCAAGTGTACGCTGATGTGTCTGGCCTCACCGCCTCAAGAAGATGTCCTCGTTGAGAGGCTGTCGAGGATGGGGAGGATGTCAATTTCCGCTGTTATGGGTTTGCTCACTTTGCGTTCAACAATACAATTCTATGCCTTTCAAGACACAAAATATCTCAAAGCGAAGGTTGATTAGAGGCGACAACACTGCAAAAAGCACACAGCTTCCGCAGAGTATGTCCATCTATCGCCTGCGTTCTCTATGGTAATATTTAAAAAAAGAATCGGTTTTTCTATTAATGCTAGTGTTATTATTTTATGATTTCATCGTCGCAGGTAAGTTTATTGTTTATAAGTTATCCAAAACTTCCATCTACTTACTACTAAACTAAAATAAGGCATGGTAAACGTGCACGATGTGTTTCCATTGGTGTGAGTAAATATTGCATTTGAGATAGCTGCTGCGTGTGCTTTATAACTGCGATATGTTCTCAATCCATGTCTTTTACCATAATTAATTAGCCGGTTCACGATCGTACAATGATTTCATAACACAAGAAGCTATGTCTGCTCCTGTGCTCCGCCTACGCTCTCAGCTTGCTCCAGCACAAGCGCCGCCAATGTTTGCTGCTTCATCTCTTCAGCGGGCACCGCGCACTTCTGATATTCGGTGGGGCAACTAATGTCTTTGGTCCGTCCGATCGTGGCGGCTTTCCTGAACGTATTTGATGGGTCGTTATCGTCCTTTGGCTGGTATTCCCTTTAGTGTCGGAAACAGAGCGCAACAAGAGTGGTTAGATACTTTTTTGAAAAGATACACAAAATGATATGTTTAGTAAAGGGAGCTTTCTTAAAAATAGAGTGAAGCTGCGTTGTGATTAATTCACTGAGCACGTTTTGTGTTAAAGAATGTAAGCATTAAGATGGATTCATTCTCTATGTAAGCACAGTCAACTATTGTCATTATAGGTGTCATTAAAGCACATAGCGTTGCATGTTCGGCGCCGACATAAAACAATGCCCCTCACAGCACAAAAAAGCTGTCCTTACGGCTGGCTTAGGATCCAGATTACGTCTGAGTTTATAGTAGGCAAACATTACCGTTGCACTATTTGTGGGCAACGCGCAGGTATCATATAGTGACTTAATTCACGATAATTATATCTAGTTTACTAGTTATTTGTTACTTACAAGAAAAACTCCTGTATCTGTTGTCCAACTACTCCGTACGACTCGGGGTCCTTGGCCACTTCGCACACCAACCGTTTTAAACAGTCGTCGTGGTCATTGTCCCGAAGAAATCCGAAATACTCTTCAATCTCAGTTGGCCCAATATACACCGGAGTGTCCAGTGAATCTGAGGCCTGGTCGACATCGTCTTCATCATCGGCATCGCTATAGTCCTCATTGTCCTGGTCGTCCTCATCGTCTTCAACGTCCGCCGGTTCTTTGGGCGGAGTAGCTGCTGAGCTCTCAGAGACTTCACGGCGACGCCGACCGAGAACCGGCTGCGGCAGCAATCGCGACGCAGGCCTGACCACGTTATTGTTAGAAGTGAATAATGTCGCCATACTGTGATACTGATCCGGAATCGTCTCACTGATGTCGTTCGATGGCGCGATTGATTCAGCGATTTCCTGTGCGATGTCATTGGGAGTGTCAATTTCAAACTTTACAGGTTTATGTAGGCTGAACTGAGCGTCAAGAACTTGAGGAGCCTCGTTTACGGGAGGAGGCAGTGCGCTGCTCCCGAAAGGTGTAAAAAATTCGGGTGTTTGCGCTAAATCAGAAGGTGAAATCGACAATGAGTTAACATTGGTGGTTGATGGAGGTGAGTGCGTCATCGAAGAACCTTGTACAGCACGATATGCAGGAAACTGAGGTCCATGACCGTTTACCGGCCGAATCACGGTTTTAGAGGTGACACGCGTCCCAGGGTGAAATCTAAATTGTGACACATGATTTAATGTTGGCGCCACTTTAGTCAAAGTCTCGTGTATAGCGTGTGATGGTAATTCGGCTGGCATTTGGTGATCGGCAACGGTAGTTCTCAAAAGAGGACGTGCTAATGAGGGTTGTGCAGGAAAATGGGCTCTACTGCTTTGCACGGGCCGATTCGTCGTTTCATAGGCGAAAGGGGTTTCGGGGTGAACTGGAAATTGTGTGACATTTGATGTTGGCACCGTTTCGATGGAAGGTCCCTGTACAATGTTGGACGATAATTCGGTGGGCACGTGGTGGGCCATGGCAAACTGACCATCTTCCTGTGCAAGGACACTGCCAACGGGTTCTGGAATATGATGGCTCTCAGGGAGCTTACTTAATTGTATCCACGGGTTCGAAATTGGGATCTGTTCAGAGACCTGCCCAGAAACATCGGAAACATTAGGTCGCTCAGAGCGGATTACATCTTCGGATATAAGGGGCTGGACAGGCTCGACGTTGTTACGAGGTGGGATCGTGATCATATTGTCGGAGGTGGACTGCAGTGCTTCAGCAGCATTGGAAGCGGCGCTAGAGTCCTGCGTGTTTCCAGTAGATCGGCTCATAATAGCAGATGCTTCCTGATCAGCGAAATTATTCGTTACAACAGAAAGAACCTTTTTTACGTGCGTGACCATGTTACTGCCCTCAGCAGATGCTGTTTGCTGCAGAGGTTCGGCAGATGTCGTTGGAATAGTCCCAGCAGCTTGGTGTAGTGAACCCGCTGTGGCCGTCTTCAGCTGAGACGGAAGCTGTCCCCGGAAATAATCGGTGTTATTTTGCATCGCATGCATTTGATCGTTATGTTGTACGTCTTCAAGTACCGAGTTGACAAAGTTCTGTTCTCTGGTCACGCTGCTAGTTGCCTTCTGTATCTCGTCAGCGGAAACTGCAGATCCCGAAGCGGAGGAGCTGGACCTTGAAGGCGAAGCGGACGACGATGGGAGCGAAAATGACTCGGGATCGGCGTGTCCAACAGTCGAATCTATCGAAGACGATGGAGGACTGTCACTGATCGCCGAGAAATTCTTTTCATTTGTTAAAGAGCTCGCACCATCCGGGACATGAGATTCATCTTGAGTCATGAGCGAGTTGTCAGAAGTCTGCAACTCGGTTTCCGGTCCGGTGTCAAGGGAAGTATTTTGGGAAGGCGTCAGTGACTGGTCATTAGGATCGAACACTTGGACGGAAGCAGAGGTCGGATGAGCTGACGAGCCACCCGTGGACTGAGCAACCGGACGCGCCGGTTGGCTATATCCTGGAACTCGCCGCTTTGACTGTCGATTATTCGATGGCTCGTCGTACGGTCTCAGTTGTTTAGACTCAAGTGCTGGAGGCTGTGGGTATCCCCGTTGTGACGGATGGATGTACGTAGGCTTAGGCATCGGAGGTAGGACATATCCTCTTTTAGAGGCCTGACCATATGCTTTAGGTTCTTCATGTTCAGGCGGGGCATAAGCTTTCTGTGGTAATTGACCGTATCCTCCGCTCTCAGGCTTCCGCGGTGGAAGCGGAATATATCCTTTTTTAGGGGCCTGACCAGATCGTTTGCGTTCTTCAGACTCAGCTGGCGCAGGCTGGAAGTAGCCGTTCTGTCGCGGCTGACCGTAATTTTTGGACTGTTCAGGCTCCGACGATGGAGGAGAGGTATATCCTTTTTTAGGGGCAAGACCATATTTTTTAGGTTCTTCAGGCTCAAGCGGTGTAGGTTGAGCATAACTCTTTGGTATCGACTGACCGCGTCCTTTGGACTGATCAGGCTCCGTCGGGGGAGATAGGGCATTTTCTCTTTTAGGGGCCTGACCATATCCTTTAGGTTCTTTAAGCCCAGGGGACGCAGGTTGAGCGTAGCTCCACTGCTGTGATTGTGCATTTTCCATCATAGGTGTTCTGCGTACCGATGATGCATAGCCTTGCGCACTACTCTCAACGTTTTGGGTTGCTTGCGCGAATGGGAAAGGATTTTGCACTCGAACCGGCTGCGGCATTCCGAAGTCACTTGAACCCAGAATTTTGCTTTCAAGTGACGATTTGAAAAGAGGAGATCCTGCAAACGGACAGATGAAGGTAAGCCAATAGAATAGCTACGCTGATATTTTAAAAACATTACATTCATACCTGTACGGCGGAATTTATTTTCAATACTAAAGCACGGACGAGACCTTAATGTTTTCTGTCACTTTTTTTAGACCCATTTTAATATCCAATCGGGTTCCAGATTAACAGACGGTCTCCTATTATAGCAATACAATGTTGAATGTCTGCTGTAAGATAAAACGAACTTACCACTGAAAATGCTGCCCGTGTTTGGTTGTACCGCAATGACCGGATTCAATACAGTTGCCCCAGAAAGCAGACGCAGTATGAAATTCTGGCTTAACTGGTTTTGCTGTTCAGGGAAGCTGTTGCGGATGACTTGCCCCCTTAGATGCTGCAAGCAGACGCATTATAAACACCGATAGATCAACGCAATGGCTACAGTCTCTTCGTAGGCTATGTTAAACTTCCATTGGCAACTGGTTAGAGCCGTAAGACTGATCAATTAAAGCAACGCTAAAAGTTAAATCACTATAATTACAGTAGCTCTATAATATGTGAGCTGACTTCATTAAGTGCAGCGCTAATGGTAGCGTTTAAACGGCAAAATGGCGGAAGTTCAACTGCTACCACACCTTATTGCCTTAGTTAGCAGGATCCGTTTTCTGTTTCAAAATGCATTTTGAAGTTTCAACTAAGAAAATACATTTACTTCAGCTAAATCAAAATAACCTTGTCCTAACAATTACCTGAAGTGTGTGAGTTCATTTGTATTTTTCAACTCTAGCTGAAATCTCTGCGACCGACTAACGAAATTAACTTTAATATTAACTATGGACATTAATTACAAATTGATAGATTACTTACAGGATACTGTACGAAAATCTGTTCCAGCTCTTCTTCCGAACCTACGATAACTGAAACTGATCTTGTCAAGCCGTCCCCCGTTCCTTGAGTTACCGTGGCCGCGCTATTGGGGGTGGCAGAGAAAACTGGAGGAGGGATAAGTTGTCCGACAAGTCGTCGCAAAGGCTTACCTGAGGTGAAAAAGGCATTTGCCATTGGAGTCGCCTGAAAAGAGAAAAGGACGTGGAACTGAATGCCTAGCCCTCTACAATAACATGATTCCAAGTCTCACAACACGAGCGTTTTCGCTGGCGGATAGTTAATCAGCATATAAGCTAGCTTTGTGTGTGGAATCAGTCCATGATTAACATCTGATAATAAAAACTCTATAATAGATCTCTCAATATATAAATAATTAAGCAGAAGCCAAATGGTATCCTATAAAGCGTCTTGCCACTGCTGTGATATAGAAGCGAACGTTTATGTAAAAAACCATCTGCTTCTTCTATTTGAAGAGCCTCAGTCCATTTAGTTAACGTTCTCGATTGGGCAGGATCAAATTTGATCAAGCTTATTTCAAGACGAGCGTCTGTGAACATAGATTGCGTCTGTGAACAGGCCGATTGAGCCATTGTAAGTTTTTATATGTATGTATCTATAGTTGCTTTCGTGTCAAAACGTTATCCCCGCTATGGTAGATAAAAACATATTTATTAATTAGTGAAGTACGCGTGTAAATCGCATTTAACAGGAAGCGGTACACTTGGTTGGAAGTTCCTATTCATCATACAGTGTAATTGTCACCAATATTCGAAATTCATCTTAGTGCAGCGTCAGCTATGCGAACGTTTATTCTATTTAGTAGATAATTAAAAGGTGCCTAACAGTAAATAGGCTTAATTAACTGATGGCCTTACCTCAATTAGGAATAGTCCGCCAATAATAATGGCATTTCTCGCGGCTTTCGATGATACACCGGGGCTTGGGATGGATGTCAGGGCAAACACAGTACATAAGAGTATTTGTAAATACGACATGATTCAGCCTTCGGGCTGTGGCTGTACCGTGCAACAGCTGCCCTTGAGAAGTATCTGATGGATACGATTGCTAGACAACGCTACAGACGTTCGGAAATGTTTAGTCTCTCCTGACTGGATGCGCGCCATATATACTGTCTGGCGGAGCATGTGAGGGTGTTTGCACAAAGAGAGGTCCTCGACGAATCAGAGCTCTGGCTCTGATCATCTACGATGAAACAGGGGTTAGATTAAACGTCCGAAGCGCAAGCCAACATCAGAGATTCGATCGGGTTCGGGTGCTAACGCTATCGGTTCAGAGAAGGCTCGTCCGCCGTCGTCCGATCTCGTAAGCGTATCAAGGAGGGTCAAGTAGAATCGATGAGGAAACTAGCACAATGGCTACTAATCACTTATGTTTTCCGTTACACAGCAATGCAACGGGGTCACTGAGGCAGCATACTCAAATCACTTGAATTAACCCCCCTCGACAGGTTTTGCACGTGCTTGTTGTCTGTTGTAGGTATGTTATTGCCGACTGGCCGCGTATCACTTCGCTGGAATCGCGGGGTAGCACAAGACGGAATCTGGCGAGTAAACGTATGCACTATTTCAACATGGCTCGAATCGTCGTAGCTTTGTTGAAACCGCAGAAATGTTAGCCGCCTCTAATAAAACAGTGCTACGCCTTAAGACATCTCTTTTTCAGTGTTAAGAAGACATCGAAATTTGCTTTATTGGGCTGAGTACCGTCGGCGTTTTGTGATTAGTTTAGACATTTTTTTTTCTGAAGGTGCGATTTCTCGGAAAATCCAACAAATTCGTGTTTAGTGGCATGAAGGTCTCAGAGAAGACAGATGGCAACATTACATTTGTCGCCTTGGTGAGACATCGGTAACGGCTAAACTTCTGCTAGAAGATTTAAATGAAATATACCGCGTGACTCATAAACGCAAGCGCACGATGCGCTCATCATTAAAATGAAGAATATTAGCAGGCATGAGAAAGTGGACGCTTGTTATGTTATCTTACATATACATCAAAGTAAGCCTCTTATTTAATTGGAAGCTTAATAAGCAGGCTTCTCCTAGGACATCTGTGCAACTCGCTTCAACACAACGAGAAAGTTCAGCTATCATTCTATCAACCTAATCATTAACAGAGTTAGTAATAGAGCTTACTTGGTCATAGACGACAGAACGTCAAAGATCCCATTCAAAGAAGTACTTCTCGAGCAACAATATTCACTTACAATGATTACCCATCATTGGGTCGGTTGCTTATATTTAGTTGTTTTCTCTCGTTTGATGGCGGTGTACCACCAGCTAGGCCTGACAGGGCATAAATCTTCACAGTCTGTGGTCGGGTAGAGTATGCTTGTTTCCGAAATTGTTTCTTTTTCAGAAGACATTCACGGAATTGAACTTGCCAATCGATGAAAACTATAGTACTAGACGATGCCGAGATGATAAGTTAAATCATCATCATCATGGACAATTATCTTCTGCGTGCAATCGCAGTACGTGCCGAAGATTGGCTCGTCGAATGAGCACTGGCCGTCTTTCTAACTATATGGGTGTAAAGCCATATGTCTTAAATAATATGAGTTGGTGTCACTTGAAGACTCGGATTTAGCGATGGTAAACGCAGTAAAAACTACTGGAATATTTACATTCAGATTTAAGAGAGTCTATTTTAAAGATGAGTGAAAAGTTCTCTTCTAAATTTGACAATCTTATTACGATTCAAGCACAAATTCTGCCCTGGCTCGTAAAGCAATCGTACCGTTTTTGGTCGCAGTACCAAGAGAAAAGACCGAGAACTATGCCGCTTTCGTTCCGGGAAAACATGGTAAAATTATTATGATAAATATTATATAGGCAGAAGCGAAGGGTCAGTAGCTATGACGTCGCCAACAGGTTACCACCAAACGACTGACAATTTCCCAACAAGCTATTGAAAAAAATCGGCTGGGACTAGTAAAAACAAAAAGAGGTATGATGTATGACCACTATGACAAAGCAAAACGGTGCAAAACTTGGATCATATGAGCCCGGACCCTCTTGCAGCATCAGCTTCGGTTTCTGCAGAACTCCTTTAATCGCGCTGATTTAGTCTCAATAGCAGAATGCAAAGCTCACTTATCGCAATCTTTGTCCAGATTGTCTAGAAGCCATAGCAGCAGAGACTATGATATTACCAAGCGGGTGGCAAAAGGTGGAAGAATGATGTTATTTTGAATTATAAAACATGTTTGTTTTACCTTTGGCCTAGAAGTGGCTAATTCATTTTCGAAAACCTGTTAGATTTTACCTCTTCTACCTTTTAATTTTACCGACTTTTTCAATCTCTAATCATGAGACTGATTGTTATTTAGCTTGCAGCGATTGTATCTAATGGAACGATTGCGTGTGATCGGCAGAGATCGATCGTGGTGAAAGACCTCTTCCTTATATGAGACCAGTTGCCCTCTAAATAGACGTAAAACTACATTTCTAACTAACTCTAATAGTGTTCTAATGAAATGGCCAACTTCACGCAGTTATAGATAAGCCTTACAAAATTATCTATTGGATGCGAGCGCTGGGTGCAAACTGAACCTGCCTTACCAGATTCATCGGCAATTACGGCGACTGAAAAGGTCGAGATTTCTATCGCAGCAAATCAAGTAAAAGCGTTCTCATGTAACCTCAAAAAAAAGGAAGGTCAGACTAATAGCTTACCAGATCGGGCTAACGTAGTCCTTTGAGGCTAGCAAACGACTAACTCCTTTATGTAAGCATTCGTTTCTATGAGTATACTCATAGAAGCACTCATACTGGGAAAATGGCTATATCTGTTCATAGTTTCCAATACGGTTAGGCATATTTTTCTACCTACTACTTATGTAAACATATTTCTCTAGTAACCTATTGGACTACATATACCCCGCTTTATAAATTACTGACTCGTCTTATCTTTCCAGAGTGTGACTGCTTCTCGTAACAGCCAGGCACAATTGTTCTTAGCTATACCTTATTACAGTTACATAACACGTGCCCGTAGTCAACGATCTGGACATACGACGCCCTTGGTAACGAGTTTGCCTGCCAAGTTTGCGAATACTTAACGTCGTTAAGGTTTAAATACCCCGCGTGTAGATAGATTACGTGTCGTGCTGGGTGGAAGCGAGCTGTCCGAAGTCGCCGTTCACCGTGAAGCTACGTTTAACCAGCGCAATAGTTACTACCCTTTCTAATCCTGTCGTAGTCACAGTGGAAACCCACTGAAACGCAAGCGAGGCGACACGTTCGAGCGCATTGCAGAGTCTTTACATATACTAAAAACGATAATAATCAACGACCGGAAGTTTTTATGGTATATTGAAAAAGCACCTATTCTATAAAATGTATCGTTACTGTCTTTTATTTCATAGCTTTACTTCTTTATGGAAGATAGATATATACAATAAATATACAAAAATGAGTATTATGCATTTGCAATGTACCATATCAGCTTCTATAAATTAGTTCTCTCTTCTTCTGGGTCCTTTCACCGGGATATTCCCTAAGGTTCTTATAAATCAGCCACATTCGTAATACCTCTCTATACGTGCATAAGCTAAAGGTCAGTGTTATTCGACAGACGGAATCGGCTGATACAGAAAGTCTAAGAAGTATTGAGCTCCCTAACGCCGTTTCGTACACGGGAACCCGTTGTAATTCATCATAGTTTTTTTTCTCTGATTTGTAAAACGTTGCTGACATCAGTGTTTTACCAATGCGGTTTCTCTCAATTGTGAGACTCTATCAATCGTTGCAAAATCGGGAAAATTGGCCACACAGGGGGCGCTGGAGGTTTCCAATATAAGGAAGGACGACGTTCAGCTCTACCTTGTTTATGTTTTAATAAATCCGTTCATCTCATCACCCCCCCCCCCTGATTGTAATTGTGAACACATCTGCAAAATCTTTTTTCTTTCGTTATAGGAGACAAGAAACCCTCTAGCCGTACGCTAAACGTAATGTTAAATGCAAAGGAGCTCAGCCATGTCTAACTAATACTAAATTCAATAGTACCTGTGCGGATCGAGGATGCTGAAGAGAGCTGCCCTCCTATTTCGCCAGTCTGTTGAGCTGTCTGCACACGCCCCTATACTGACTGCTGCCATTGAGTACTATATGGAATTGGTAATTATGCCTAGTGATTTATCGTTACTGCCAAAGCAAAGAGAACGGAGAATTAGGCTGTTCTGATATTTCCGAAACGTGCTCGTTTCCGACCTGTCCTCAGGCTGATCGAGACTGAACAGCAGTTAAATAGTATGTGAAACCGCGATATGAATCTTATCTGCGCGCATATTAAATAAAATAATTAAACAACATCTTGTTGTTGTTGTTATACCTTAGCTTTACAGACTTCATAAAGTTGTTTAGATTGGCAAGTACTGCTATTTATTTAATTTCATAGTATAAATATTCTATCTGTATTTATTCTATCTATTAAATATTTATTAACGTAAATATCAGTGGAAGTTGACAAACGGCAAATTGCCCGCCTTTGTAGAAGGACTACGTTCATGTACAGATATATCATACACACAATTGTACCACCTACAAAGGCCTGTTTATACATTTCCGCATGGATTTCTTCACAAGTACAGCTTATTGTCTCGTGCCGTTTGTAGAGCCAAGTTCGTGCACTGGGCATCAAGTTAATCAGACACATCGAACAAAAGATTTCGCCGTCATGGTGTAAACCATCACACGTCCGCTATACGAATCGAGTAATAATTGCGAATTCGCCTATTGAATCAATTTGACTCTCAATTTCTTATCATCTATAGGGAATTTCTTTCACTGATATTTTTCGACCGACAGGCAGGCAGGCGAGTTCGTTTAGAAGACAAGTGACCCCCCTCCAATCTCCCCCCGATAACCTTTGAGCTCTAAGCCTCATCCTCATCATCAGGGTCGCTGTTTGGCTCCTCCTTTGTAACCTCGGTTCGCCACTCCACACCCTTCAGATCGCATTGCTGATGGTCTGGCTGATCTGACAATACTGCAGATGGCGCCGGGGATGCTAGATCGGAAGGGAGTGAATCTGGATGACTCAACAGATGTTTGTGCAACGGTGGGCTGTGCTGTCTGGTCGTCGACCTCAACGTGCCCGAGTGTTCGGCAGGCTTATGGCTGAGATGCAGCTGCTGTAAATGCAGTTGAGGCCGCTGAAGATGCTGCTGTTCACGTGCATGATGCAGCTGTGCCATTAAATTTTGATGTAGAAGTTGTTGATAGAACGTCCAGAAGTTCGATTGGCCTAAGCCGCCGGGCAACGCCAGAAATGGGGCACTTCGAAGGGCGGAAGGTGCAGGAGATAATTCAATGAGATCGCGACTAATCGCACCTGTAATTCCTTGAATCGTGCCATTGGTATTGGCTGACATTGAGACGGACCTCGGCTCCGGACTGATCGTCGGATCGGCGCCGTCTGGCATTTGCTGACGACGTTTGGTTTTGTAACGCCGGTTCTGAAACCAGATTTTCACTTGAGTTTCAGTTAGACCGAGACTACGGGCGAGTTCAGCACGCTCCGGACTTGATAAGTAACGCTGACCGGAAAAACGGCGCTCTAAAGCACACACCTGTGAGTGGCTAAAAGCTGCTCGACATCGCTTCTTTTTCAGTGGCTTGCCGTCAAGAAGACCACCTGGAATAAAGAAAAGTACAAGGCGCTGTGATGATTAATTTAAGATAGATGCGATCCGTGGGCCTGCACGTGTGTACGGATAAGGTTTGTTTGGCGCTTTTATATTTTCAGACGTTCCTCTTATAGGGCCAAACGAAATCAGATTTTTATTTGTAAGCAGCTCTTTGTGCTATTTCGAAATCTGCCTCGAAATGCAAACCAGTCGTTATGTGGGGTTTGCTGATAATCACTTTCACTGTTATTATTAGTCCTGCTTATTATAGAAACGTCAATGCTATTGACTCGCTTAGGTCTAGTCCTGAACGAAGGGTGGTGCATCGACTGGCTCTATCACCTTGTTGCAAAGGTTCCGCTGCTAGTTTTCTATGGTTTGCTACACGATTCGTTTGTAGCGACTTTTCAATGTTATTAATTGACACACATACGCAAAATATCAGATATATGAAATGGAATAAATTTAACACAGCCTTAACTATTGATCCGGAGGGAGAGATGATATGGGGAAGTCGACTTTTCGACAAGCTGAAGTAGCTATGAACGTCTGCAAACTAATCGCACCTTTATAAATAATCATCATACTATTCTAACAAGTTTATAGAAACACCAAAAGCGCTCGTAACAACGGACTGTTTCTAGTGAGGGGTACTTTCATATTGCAGACTTTAGCATCAAAGGTTTAAATATCGTAAGTTGCGAAAAAAGAAAGCTGTGAAAAGAAGACGAAACGAAGACAGAGACTATACCTACAGAAGCTAACACAATTAATTGGATATAGGATTCCTTGCGCGCCGTACCCGGCAGTTAATAACATCACCCTCGGTGTTCTCATCTGACGCAAAGGCTTTTGTTATCGGCTTAGTTTCCATCTTCTTTTATCCGGTAAGTAAGTTCAATCGCACGAAAATGATTCGTGCTCTCAATTGCATTTTGATTTATATTTTGTGTCTATAATATATTATAGTCATGACGCAATAGTACCGCTACAAACGCTATTTGTTCATGTAACACTTCGTCCTTGTACACCGATAGCGACGTAAATGTTTAAGACTATTGATACGAACCGTAACATTATATATATATATATATATATATATAGATCAGCGTTTGTAACAGATAGCAGATAGGTTTATCCGCTGCTATTTCTCCAATGGGCCATTTATTATCAGCGCGGCTAGATTTTATTTTGCGAATATAGATATATAGATTGCATGAAAAGCTATCGTCGAACCCTTACCAAGCAAACACAATCTTCTTCATTACCGAACAGCAAAAGGATCCGAACGGATCTATTCAAAAACGCATGGCTGTTATAGCCACAACGGCGTAATGGAAGCCGCCAAAGATGGCTGGGTTTTGATGGCAGTAACCACAACATATGCTTACGCTAAATATGGACAACTGCAAGAGAGGACAAGCCCACAAAAATTACGCCTGAAGACATGTTAACTTATTGCGGCCCAATTGAATAAACGAACGTTGTGTGGGTACTCTTTTTCCTATTAGTGGTAGCCCTGTTGCTATTCCCATCTTTTTTCGTTACCTGCGCCAACACCTGCGGTCAGTCCTGGATATATGTACATGTATGTGTATACAGATGTTCGTTCAGTTGGTCGATTTGTAGTAAATCACACAGCAAGCGAACATCGTAAGGTCTATGTTCCATAATTTAAAGAACTTGCCGTACGAACTGCTGGCGATACAGGCATTTTCAGCAGCGAACCTTTCTCTTATACCGATAATACCCAGCTGCGCCTGATTCGCCCAGTTCGAATCGTTGAGCAAGTGTTATATCTGATTAAGTGATGATTAACACCTAAGGCGTCAATGGCTTCTTGAGAAATAATAAGGACATTGTATCTATAGGACGTAGGACGTCGGTTATAGGTGAAACTCTGTGATCAAGTAGGCTAAGGTAGTGGCCTAGATGAACCTTACAATAGCTTTGTCTTTTGCTATCTTGCCTTGCCACTACCTGCACCCTGGAGTGCTTCAAACGTAGGCCAAGATACGATTTAAATACATATTATAAAATAGCAAAACACTTAGAAATCCATATTTTTAGATATCGATTATCAGCCGTTGGACCGGTCGATAGTTTTGGCTGAAAGGAAATAGTCATTTGTGGACTCTTTGGGTGTAAGCACCAGATTAGCATGGATGTGATGGTACGCGATGATACGCAAAGTAACTGCTCCATTACATAGAGTTGATCAGAGTGTCAAGCTGACGTATAACATGGGTACTTCGCAGACGGCGTCGTAAGCATGCTTGAGAGGACATTTTTAGATGATCTCTATAAGGTGTTTTCATAGATCAATAAAAGGCCAATTAGTTTAATAAAAACAAAGATTTGGACCTGTTTTTAATCGGAACTGCTGTCAATACGAGCATTTTCAGCCGCCAACCTTTCTTTTATAGCGATAAATACAGCTTATGGGTGGGTCTATTAGGACCCGTTATTCCCTAAAGTGATATAGAGTAGCTGTTGTCATATTTATCATTTACTCTGTTGTCAATTGGTATCTGAGAGAGCGAAATCGATTTAAAATTAGAGCATTACGTTATTGAGGTACAATTGTCTCAAAGGCGGGCATCGCTTAGGCCTTGGTTACAACACGACTATCATTAATTGAACTAGCATTAACTATCGACATGTGTCCTATGGACGATGGTTAACAGATATTTTTCTTACATTGCCTTGTGCCCTTTCGCTTCTCATCTGTCCTATTTTCGATATCTATCGGCTTCGAAATCATCGATACTTAGTAATTATAGTTTGAGAGGGCTAAAATGCTATATGCAGCCAGCTCGCCTGATACACCTCTGTATATAGATTTGATTATTCTGACTGTTTTTTTTTTGATGACGGCTAACAAAATAGATAAATAAATAAATTATAGCTAAAAAATCGAATCATACTAAACACAAAGGGATATCATACGATTTACACAACGCTCCCTTTAAATGCTACACATATACATAAACCATATATTGTAACCTTAGATATATTTCTCCGTTTATAAGCCTCGGAGTACCATCTAGTATCAAGCTGTCTATGTACGCCTATTTGAGGCTCACGCTTAACAAGCATGGATAACGTTTCTCCGCCGTATGGTCCAAACGTGCTCTGTGAAACTAGCGGACACTTCACTTCGAAATTGCTATCTAGTCATTTACAGCTTATATGCTTATTTATATACTGAAGTGTCTAGTCACGAAGAAAGAAAGAGCTTCAAAATCAGTTACGAAGGTATGTATTATCTTCACAAATGTTAATTAGTCGTCACGAGTTTTAGAAAGCATCAAAATGAACGTACTTAGTTCATTATATGCCCTACAATAGAATGAATACGTTCTTTAAACGCTTTTTAACACTCCTCAACGCATCGAAACTTCGAAGAATACTGTTTATTTAAGTTGACGTGTACTTACTTGTAAATGAACGTTCGTAATCACTGTCTCTGGCATGAGTAATGCGTTCACTGTCGTCCACATTGACAAGGTTTTCGATGAGGAAGTTTGAAGACATGGCAGAAATCGTTGGTCGTGAGCTGAGCATCTTCTTAATATGTTGTTTCCACTTTACTGATTCGAAAACGTATTTTGTTTATACCAAAATGAATGTTTGTTCGACGACCGTATTATGATGAAGATGCTTCACACATTCTGCGTGCTGATCTATCAGAATTAAACTCTTTTGGCGGAGTTTATATCTGAAGTCTCTCCTTCACGAGATGCCACGACTCAAGAAACCCTCTTTCTGAGTTAAACTGCCACTAAAGCTTAGCTGATTTTTCACGTGTACTTCGATTTGCTAATCGAATTCGCAAATTCATTTAGATGGTAGCCCCCTACAGATGACTCCAGTCGTCTGAAGTGCTTAAGTAAGGTTTTTCGTGTCTGGTTGATCTCGGTTTGAAACGGTGAGTTTCAAAAAATATATAGATGCAAATCTTCGCCAAACGCTGGTGCTTTATTCAATCAATTTGGCATTGATCATCATCAACAACAACGTCAGAATAATGAGGAGTTCTTTACTGATTTTTTCTTGGATTTCTTCCTGAAGATCCTTAGAACAGGGTCGGGAGCTTTGCTGGCTGCACACAACTCGGGTTCGCAAGGCAAACGCATTCGCTACTCGCTTGATCACACTTACCTGTTTTATGTGCTTCTTCACTACCCTGGTCCTGTCTCTTCGTCTATTCGCCCGTCCTGCAAAAGTTGGTTACCTTTGCCACAGCGAATTTTTTCAACGGCGAGTCACACTGCCTTGGAATCACTGCACATGAGCAGAGCACTTAAAACTCACTAAGACTGTGAAGAGGCGAAACGGAGCGACCGCCGTAGCTGCTCTTCCAATAGGTGTTGTCCGTCTTTCTACCACTTGTATTTCGGGTTTTGTTGGGGAGCCCAGTATACGATGGCGGTGTTGCTCACGGCAAAGATGGCGATGGCCGCAGTGAGTTGTCACTCCTTGGTTCACCAATACCAATATTACTACTGTTCGTGCTGCTGCGTCGGCTTCTGGCGATTGTCGCGAGCAGTCATCAGGTACGCTGGCCTGCTCTTGCGCGACGAGGAGCTACCATCAGGCAGCATTAAGAGCAGTCATCACGACGGTGTCCGTCACCACAGACAGCAGTGAGCTGGCTGGCAAGCCACTTTGCCGTAAGGGCCGTAACTCTCAAGAGCCACTGATCAAAAGTGAAATACCCCAGCTAGGTACGACGACCTTTTCTCTACGTGCTCTCACAGTGCTAGCGCTTCACTTCTACTGCGGAATCGGCACTCTGCCTTATGACTGCGGGACGATAGTTCCAAGCGGCGTCTCACAAACAGGTCGTAGTTGTTCACTCGCAGCTGCTGCAATTGCTGCTGAATACCGGGAAACAGCTGCAGTTCATCGATGATAACAACAACAGCAACGAAGGCGACAGCCACTTCTACTAGTGGACGCCTCGGCAACAAGAAAAACAACAAGTTCCCGCTAGTAAACACGCGGCTGAACAATTTGAAAAAAGAGTCTAAATGAGCGGATGAGTGCGGGAGACCCTTTACGGGAGGACTTCTCACCTAAAGTGAGGGACAGTCACGCACTGATCCGCTATCTAACACAAAGTGAGTTCCCTGGTTGGGCTTGGCCTGGGCGGCAACGATAGCAGCGGCCGCGTCGAGTCGGCTGCTACCCCTGTGCTCACTGTTCCTCACACGGAACCCCACCGCTGTATGCCACGCAATCGAAGCGGCAGCAGAAAGAACAGCCTGCGCACAATCGTCGTCAGGAGCAAGCCAAAAACTTCTTCAACAACAAGAAAGGCCTGAAACCCTTGTGCGACTCCCCTTCGCCGAAGAACTCTTCGATTCTACGAGGGCCTGTGGCCGCCGCGGCTGCGGTATACATCGACGGCCATTCACCGCCTAGGGCGGCGCCTCCCGTCTGTTTCTGGCCTATCAGAAAGCGCGGGTTTGAGAGCCCGCCCCGATCCGAAGGGTTCGACGAGCTGATTGGCTCGAACGAAGCAGTAATTCTACCTAACAATATGGAGCGCCACTGTCGAATAAACAAGAGCGCCTGATTGACTCGACAAACGAAAAAGCTTTACTATATTCGTGGGGTATAGGCGATCTGGCTCTGTGCACAAAACAGCACGAAGTGTCCACCACCATTGCGGTTAATGTTGTCGTTGTCCTTTTTTCTTTACCGGCCTTTTTTGTCGGCAACTTTGCTGCGTAATACGAATGGGCAAACAGCCAACGGTGATCAGATTTAATAGAGAGAGACAAGAGCAGAAGTAGCAACGACCCTCAGTTATATAACCATCGAGAAGCAAAAAGGTATCGGAGTTAAAACAAAACGCGAAATAATCGCAAGCGATCAAATGGAAACCCTAACCAAAGGAATTGGGTGTAGCCGGTAAGTAATTGCCTGATATAAAAACACGATAATGTGTTTCGAGAGGGGTCCTAGCTCTAAAAGACACATATTAATTGATAGAGAAAAGGAGAAAGCCAAGAAGAAGGGATAGATTCGCAAGCAGATAGGCAGAGGGCCCGCTCGGATAAATGTAGTATCAATATGCTTCTGTTTAATGGCACCGTCAAACCACTGATTAATAACATATAGAGGACTCGTTAGTGTATTACGAAGCTACATCCTAATGCGGTAGTGCACAGAAGACTTGAAACACTGAGGTAGGTGTTTACTATGTAATAACAATAATATATAGTATAAACTAAATAAAAGCCTGAAAGAGGCAAATTTCATATTACTCGACCCGCAAAGCCTCGTCGGTTGATTGGTATACATTATATCGATTATGTAAATTATCGATTATGTAAAAAAAAAAAAAGAAACTACAGTAAACTGGGTTGACTTTGCGACAGCTCGGAAAAATTTTAGGCTGCTTAAAGCACTTCAACTAGAAGTTCGCTAAGTCCTAAGGTCTAGGTACCAAATAGACACACACAAGTGTGTCTGCTCTAATAATCTATTACCGATCTTATAAACGAATCTTTTTCCCTAATGGTGCATTATTTGTTTAGTATGAAATCTTCTCAGAGGTTGCACCTGTACCATTTTTCTATAAGGAAAATTTTAGAAAATATTCGGTTAATCCAACAGGACGAACTAACTGCAAAGCATATTATAGCTGCATAATAAACGAGATACACGTCAACCGGTTATTAGATAACGCGTTCAAGGTATACACAAGTTGAACGTGTCGAGCAGGATCAGGATGAACGAGAAAAAAAGTTTTACTTACTAGAACTTTTGGTGAGAGAAGTGTCAAGCGAAGTAGTTAGGTAACCGATTAAAACTATACCTAGAACTCTCGTTATAACAAAAAGTAACTTTTTTTTCCTGTGAGATCTCGTATTATCGAATACTACATCATACCATGAAGCATTTCAAAAGTCCTTACAAATTTAGTTCCGTATTACACAGTATTCCTCCACTCTAACGTTGAAGTCTGTCATAAATGTAGACACAGAACGTTGCCGTCCCCTTCACCGTAGTGCTACAATGTGTCCCAAACTAACCAGGTCAATTCTTTCGTTGTTTACGACAACGGAAGCCTTAAGAAGCTGAAGAAACGGAAGCCAGGGGTAATAGGGGTCTCTACGAACATCCTCATGTGGCTCCTGTGGTACGTATGCATGTGCTTGATGCGAAATGTGGCACAATCAACGTTTCAAGTATTCTAGTCCAAGGTAAAAGCAATTTAAAGATGATGTTACCAAGTAAGCGGGTTCCGTTATTCAAATAATAGATCATTTGCCTTGCAGAAGGCTGCTTGTGGTTTCGAAGGCGACAATTGTTTATTGTTCAATTAAGTAGAAGCCCAGCCTAAGCTGCCATGGAGTAGACGTCACTCATGTTTCGAATTTCGCGTTTGTCAAGTCTTTGCACAGCAGTCTTTGAGACGTTTATTTAACATCCAGCTATCGTAACGCGTGCGTTAACTTCAGGTTTTAGGATATTAGGTATATATAAACCTAGCTTTGAAATGGCCAGCCTACATAAAAAGCGGCAAGTTATGTCGGAGTTATGAATGCACGACACTGTCTGAACCAAGAATTTCTAGTACACTTATTTGCTCACCGGGGGCTACTACCCGAACTCCGTATCAAAGAAGGGTTACGTGGGCCTGATGTCGCCTGGCGTTATTGTTGAATTCTTTTTCGTAAAATATTAGGGCTTGATCCAGTTTTGCGTATATTGTTGAAGATTGAATATGCTGATGAAAACGGTCGTTTTCCTCCTGCCGCGAATTAACGACGTCATTGACGCGTTGAGGAGAGTCCGAATATTCCCTACTTAATTTTGGTGAGCTGTTACTAGCATATCCCCATGGCGCCCGCTCGAGGGTGAGGAAAAGAAGCATTTTGCACCCTAGATGACTTGTATTTATTTAAGCCGATGCTTTTTATATCGACCAGAGCCCCATCAAACAAAAGCGATATTCTACCAGTCAAGTAAGCTGCGGTACCAAATGAATTTGATTTATCTAAATGATACAACAGTGTTTTCCAAAGGAGTCGAAAAATGATTCCATCACCGTTGCCAAAATTCTGCCTTCAGCACTGTGAGACGAAATGCTTTGTTCTGTGTGTAAAGAAGCTGTGTGCCTAGGTGATAGGTTCTCTGCGTAGGGCACTTCATCCGACTCAGGGAAAGCAGCCGTTGTGGATTCTCTAAAGCTTTCTACAACTCTTTACCGGTGATGAATTTGTGCAGAGATTCGCTGGAATCAACGAACCGCTGCACAGCTTGTCCAAAGCAGATCATCAATTCGTTTGGACCACCCGTATCAGGGAGCGTTTCTGTTTCTAAACGCTCACAGGCAAGCTAAATTTTGCAGTACTTCCACGGAAATTTTTAAATGCACACCAAAACGAGCGCGTTATGCTGGGTGCGATTCCTGACCAGGACGAAGCGAGTGAACAGCTTATGCGACTTTGAGTGGTATTTGTTAGAGGTCGCCGCCTAGCTGTATGAGCGTGTACTCATAATGGCCAGAGATGCTAGTGCACTAAAATGCCTGCAAAGTGAAAAAAAATTGTCTTGGAAGGCGACTTCAGATCCCGACAGCATGGCAGCACGGCGAACAGCACCGCCAGGAACTTGTTGCGTCTGTATGTTGCGACGTTCCAAAATTGGGCCATGAGCCGTGGCGCCAACTTCGAGTCAAGTACAACTCGCCAACTAACAAGCACGCGCTTAAGTTTTAGCACTGACCACATCCCGGAGAGGCGACACAATTGCTCTGTAGCAGAAAACTTACGAAAAAAGAGTGGCCAGTTTTTCGTGGGATAACGCGGACTGTAAGGTCTTTGATCGGTCTTCTCAGGATCAGCCGACCTATCTGTGCTTGCTCTCTCCCATCAAAGCTATCCGGGCCTGTCAATAAGTGTCCACCCGTTGGTTGCTTGCGGGTTGCGGGCAGATTGCGGGATTTGCGGAGTCTGCTAAAGAATGAAGCCCACAGATGACTCCACAGAGACAACTGAAGCTACTTCCGGGCTCGGCAAGTCAGGCAGTTGTTGGCGCGCTCCGGCAGTAGCCCCGTGAACTATATAGCACATCCGCAAGCCTGCCAGCTGTTTGCGCAATTGCTAAAGGCGCCTGATTTGTCCATTTCTGCGATGTTCCCACTGATCGCCTTTGTGATGAACACACTGGCAAGCGAGGTGTTAGGCGGAACTCCGTTGCTCTATGGGTTTGAAGCCACATTGCGCGACGACCCCCTAGAGTTGCTGTCAACCCGACCGCCCGGATTCTCCATATCTGAACTTTAAAAGAAGACCACTTCCAGTTTTTCAGGCGGAGATGGGTCTTCAAAACAAATTGGGATTGGGTGCGAGATAAAGACCACATCACCTGGCCATGTAGTTAAGTGAAAACGGACGCAAAAATATAAATATATTATTACAATTGCCGATGCATCGGCAGCAGTCAAACTTTTCATGGTGGTTTATAACGGCTGTCCATAGACTACGCTATATATATATATATATATATATATATATATATATATATATGTTTGCTTATCAAAAGGAAAATTCTATATGGAGCTTTGCATTGTAGGAACGTTTAAGCATGTAGGTACGAAAAAGCGATTCTAAAAGCTCTACCTATAACTGTCTTATCTTGCGAATTGTTTCATATTTTACTCTATTTAGCTTTTCTGTCATATTAAATCAATTATTGACATTAATGAAATTATGGAAATTGCCTTTTTTTCCATAATTTCATTAGGCACAACCCTTTTTTTTTCCATAGGACTACAGATAACACTCACATATGCAGGTCAGAATTAAGAGAACTCCTATAAGCACACAAACGTACTATATTATAAAAAGTCTTGGCAAATCCTATGGTATAATCAAGCATACATATATACAAGCACAGCCAAACGTGGGAACACTTGAAATAACGAAAAGTCCTTTCGGAGTCGCTGATGCACAAACATCAGTTCATAGAAATAGAGGAAGATGCGAACTTTGAGAGACGACCCTGTTGATCTTAGCTAAAAACCGGACCGGAATTTTTCAAGAATTGATAGCAACGTTAAATTGGTCTGGCTAGCCGGGCCTACTATAGTTTGATTTGCCACCCTCGAACATCCCACACACATCGACTTTAACGTAAATATTTCGCCCACCATACGGTTTTGTCACCTCTTAACAACCACTAGGCGGGTGCACATTTCAGAAAATCATGAAGACATCACTTAGATCTCAGCATCAGTGAGCGTGTAGAGCCTTTATTAGGCCGTGTAATTTACCATCGTGTCTGCGTGCGTCTGTTTTGGCGTGTACAATAATATATCAATCAGTTCTTTGTCATCAGAGGCCACGGGTGCGCCCGCTCCTGGTGATATCATAGCTTCTGCACTTTTACTTGTAAAAGCGGTGGCGCCGAGTCTTCCCGATCTTCTCTTCTAAATCGATGAAGATGACACAAATGGACCTAGGT
Organism: Varroa destructor; assembly: GCF_002443255.2. Taxonomy (NCBI): domain Eukaryota; kingdom Metazoa; phylum Arthropoda; class Arachnida; order Mesostigmata; family Varroidae; genus Varroa; species Varroa destructor. Next base: position 30,546,951 of record NW_019211460.1, on the reverse strand, counting down.
GGCCTGTGCTAGTATTAGAGAGGGCAGGCGAAAAAAAAAAACGAAGGCCTGCCCTACTACTACAACTACTTCAAAGGAAAATGAATGCGAGGTATTAGCTGAACGACGATCGACTATTATGGGTTACTCTTCAATTGAACAGCAATAGTTGCTGCACAGGTGGATATAATGACAAGCAGACTTCACAACCTGAAAGGAGGCATCATAAAAGGATGTTGTGCGGATATCTGCTATGAGACACGCGTACACTTAGTCTCAACAACAGTTAGATTATAGTCAACCCAACCCAGTTCTGATGCGCGATAAAAACGTTTCAAGGGAACGACGTCACAATTTAGCGGCGTCTGCAGCCGCGTTGGTGGTACCGTCGCAACCTTTCTCTTCGTAAAGCTGCGATCATTGTAGTAAGCCCTTTTACGAGTGGCGGCTATAGTTCGAGTATTGTGATTCTAACCTGTTACGGTACACTACTGGCCACTGCTACATTTGTCTGCTTCATCGTACGCTGATTTGACATTAAGGCCGGTGCTTCCTAACCATTAAGCGGGATGCGCCAGAGATTCTGTTGAATTGCACCAGTCGTCAATCGTGCGTACGTAGAATTTCGTAGTGTTTTTTGCGTACCCATACAACATCTCAAGCACAAGTAAAGAGCTGTACCCGCCATCATCGCCCGCCTCCCACAGCCTAAGCTATTGAGTGTACTAGGTCGATCGGTGCGCAGATCTCATTCAAATGTCGCGTTTGATGGGGGCATACCTATGCATGATCCTGCGTCAAACATTCGTTACGCAGGTATAAAGCATTTGTACCGTTCGATAAGCACCGTTTCCATGCGCCAGATACCATGTGCACCGTTTATTTGCTAGACGTATAATAGGTTATTATAAGGCAGGTCAGTCGCTATTTTAAGAGAGCCGCGCGTCTTAATAAATATGACAAACATCGATTCAAAACAAAGTAAGAAACTCATATTGACATATAAGCCTTTGTCTCGTTATGGATCACTAGGAGATCGGTGGTAGACCGCGCTTGTACCTTGATTTTTTCGCTTTGGATCTTTGTGGGTCATTTCTAGATGAGAATCTCACAGGATGGCAGCAGCTATCATTCAGCCTGCCCACTGTCACAGTCGCGGCCGTCGCCCTTCGGTTGTAAGGATGTGGGGTCTCGACAAAGGAGACACATCGATCTCAGCCGATGTATGGCATTTATATGAGTACAGCCGACATGCGGCTGTGAACTAGGCGTGGGCTCTTCCGGCTCCATCCGCTCTCATCGTTGAGGAGTCTGAACCAAGGCCTAGCGTCCCGCTAGATCGCTAGTGGCTTAGGACAATAGCGGGCGTAACCTCATACAGATGATTACCTGTACCAGCTACGCGTTTGAGATATAACCACTACAGCGCGCACGTCACCGAAGCAAGAGACACGATTCATCTACTATGCCATAATGGAGATCATAGAACGGCCGTAAGATCATGCAGACCACAGCAGAGAATCGGTTAGATTGAATCTAGTCTATTTTGCGCTGGGACCTCTTATAGCGGTGAGTGTAACCGCAATATGTGAGTGACATTGGTTCCCTGGATCTAGTTCTCATGAATAACCAGCCGAGAGCAATGGACTAAATCGAAACGAAGTAGATATTCTACTGCAACTGTTTAATTGAAGGGAATATGAATGTCGATCAAAGCCTACGGAGACCTCTTAATTACTTAGGACACTGTTAGTAGACCTGTAAGTTGTTTGTTATTCTATGTAACGATTGGGAAACAATGTAGGTTTCTCATAAATGTGAGTGCTGTTCGACCGAGGTGAGTGAGTGATTTCTAGGTTTTCGATAACTTGTTGAAAGATAGAGATATCATAATATGTGGAACAGTGTACTTTGTTTTGGAGAAAAACTCTTGTTGCAGTCGATGCTTTGGTTTGCATGAAAAGATCTCCATTTTCAACCGTACTGTGGTTCATTGTGTAGAGAAAATTGTCTTGATTTTTGACAAAACACTTTACAATACAGTGATAATTTCCGACCAGCCATTTTCTCTCATTTAAAAGCATCAGATTCTTTTTCATTTTTTTCAGGGATGTTTTTTCCTCAGGTAATTCCATACATATCGGAACCTTCTGCCTAAAGCTTACGCCCCGTGTAGAACTAACGGGATCCTGACATCAACAGTGAGGGTTAAACGGGCCATCATGAATGATTCATGAGGAGTTCCACTAACCCCTCCTGAAGACAGAACAGCCAACTGAAACGAATCGAGCCCACCACGACCCATAAGAAGCTAGCGAAGACATGTAGTCTGTCCCTCCCCCGACTGAAACTAGGGATTGACTAATGGCTGCTTTCAGATACATGGGAACTTTTGTCGATCACTTCATCACGTATACGTGAGATTTGCTGCTCGTAATCACACCTAGTAAACAATGAGAGTTCGTAAGAATTTCCGTCTGGTCAGCGAGCGTCATTGTTTGAACAATTACTAGATAACGGATAACACCAGAAGGTGCTTTCGTCGTTATCGAAGTAATACTTATGAGAGGTCAGTGATTATCTTGAAAAAAGGAAGTGGGATCATTTGTGAAATAGCTGTCGAAAACGTCAGCCCCCAAAGTTACTATAAAATTACCTGTGATATTCAGTGACATTATATGACTGAACGGCGCCCTGGTAAAACTTTTGTTTGAATAATATGTACCAGTATTCGCTGTCGCCCCATTCTGAGGGCCTATTTTTCGTTTGGTCTCATTTTGTTGTAGTATATATTTATCTAATGCTGTTACAGGTCAATGCATTGAAAAAATGTAAAAGACCGATAATCCTGTGCCTCCCGAGTGGTCTATAGCAGCGGTAGTTTCTGAGATGAAGCTATGATGCGGTGCTAATAGTTACACGATTGAATAGTGCCCTGTTATATAAAATGATCCGTCCAGAATGAGCGCACAATGGAAAAAAGGGGGAAAAACTAGGATTGGTACTGCTGAGTCAAATAAGCCGATCATCGTTCGCTAGCAGAGGTTCGTTTGGCTCTCGGTCGTCTATTTGTATGATGGGCTTACTCAGCGTTAATGCAAGCAAAGGAAACCCAATTTGCCAGTTGTTTAGACACTGTCTGGCGCTCGTGATCGCCTTAAATGTCCTAAACAAAACTTGCTAGTTATACCCAGTCACCTAGGCATCATCTAGCCTTTTCTCACTTTTTAGCCTTTTTCTCCCTAGTTGTAACAAATGTAAAGTTCACCCCATACAAGTGTTTCACGCATGACCTGTAATGTTCCAGCAGAAGTAATAGTAGTAATTATGGAGCATACGGCCCTAGGTGATTTTGGTAATCACTCCCTATCTCAGCTCTTTTTTACGGCCCATTCGCTTTACGTTATGTTTACGAGATCAGTAGCATTACTTTTTGACCCTATTGTTAACATTATCATTATTATTATTACTAGCAGGATTGAGCTACAACTATAGAAACGATTGCCATACCAATGGCATCTACCAGCAGATAAGGCGGGAACCGTGTTTATTACCGCCGTCTAGCAGTGGCCACCCGAGAGCGGCACCCAACAAGAAGCCGTAAATGGTGCCCCGTTCATCTTTTACTCATTAAACTTTTACACATCTTTACTGTTCAGTAAAAAGCATCTTCAACGGCAAAACAACAGCAATAGCTATAGCAACGACAGCGTTCTTAGGATGCTTTGGCTGAACGGGCCATTCAGTCCGCTATATTCAAACAGAAATGGTCCTGAGAGGGTACTGGATAGGCGTATCGAAAGGCCTTAAATGTATTTCTAAACACCGACAGCTTAGGCTGTCATAGTGGATAATTTAGGTCTTGGTAGAACTACTGGCTGTATCTTATCCTACAAAACTATCCGATTAGGCCGGTATTCCTTTAACAGAAGTGATCAAACCCGCCGTTCTTTACGTAGTTACCCATAGGTATGTTCCCTAGAATGTATACACTCGAAAATACGCTATGCCATGATAACCCGCACTCAACACTGCTTTTTTTTGTTTAGCAGCAGAGTGCCCGCCATTGAGACAATGTTGGCAACTCTCTAATGCTAATAAAACATAAACGTACTCCGCACAACAGGCTTTTTTGCGCTGCTACCGGATAGCATCGTTCAACAAGCGCCCCGTTCATCCAATCTCCATCAGCGCCATAAGGAACAGATAGAACGGTATCCTCATGTGCTCAAGGTATATTCTTAAAGCATCTTCTTGTTTTTGCTTAGTATACAGTCTCTTCCGCTGTCAGCGACATCGAATAGCGAAGTCTGTGTGTAGACAAGCTTGCGTACTGACGCTTTTGCAATATAGGGGCGATGTCCCTATATCCGTGCATATATCGCTATCCCGATTCAGTTTCTTAATGTGGGCGGACATCATGAGTGACCGCAGACGTTGCCCTCTAATGACATTTCATGAAGCAGTAATAAATTTAAAACGATAAGAAAAAATTAGTACTCATCAGTTACACTGAAATACAACGGATGAGCGTGATAACATCATCGATTTGATGATGCGAGCTTACGCATTGGCCTGATTGATTCCTAATACGGTCAAAGTGAGGCATTAGGAACACTTTCAAGCTTGGCAAAATGGAGTCTATAGACAATAATAGTAAATACCGCTTTCTGCGACCTGATGTTTGGCTGACTTGTGGTAGCTTAATGTAGGATCAATCTTTTCAAGTGTAACGTCCGGTGCAGGTCAGCGTTACGCTGTGGTTCTCTACTATAATAGGGAACAACTATTTAGAAAGCATCGAATTCAACGATACGTTAGCGGGAGTGCAGCGAAGAAAAAGCACCCTTCCTAGTGAATTTAGGCCGCACAGCGTCCTATTTAAAATGATTACTGTTTTAATTACATATATCTAGCTTATTAGGTAAATATTTTTAGTTGACAGGATTACGGACAGAGCCATAGCAGTGGTTTAGGTGCAGGCATAGTTAAATTAAATATTTTGTAAATAAATCATATGAAGAATTTTTTTATTTGGATACAAATCCTGTTATGAATAACCCTGTTTAACTTACATGAATTTTTTCAACGTTCGTCGTCATTATTTACTTAATTTTTCTACAAATCTATTTTCCTCTACAGGATTATTTTTTTACTACAAGATTACGCTTTCGCATAGTTGCCTATCAAACCCCGCAATATCAACCAACAAACAGCTCTGGAAGCGCGGTTTTTGTTAACAAAAGGGCAATCCGTATTACCCTTGAAGAATATTACAATACAATCGGAGATACAAGCAATCGGAAGCAAGTAAGTACAAGGAAGTCCTTGAGCCTATTAGATAAGGCTTGTTTACTGCACAGACAAGTCACCGAGGTCGTATGTATCCGATCTTTGTTCACGCCGGGCGAAAGGTATGATTTTTCATTTTCAGCAGGTGGAACATGATGTACGGAGGACAAACGTGTGCAAGAAACCCAGTTTTGTACCTTTTCAATGAGTTCTCATTTCGATGTTAGCTTAAGATAAAAACTAGCTACTTTATTTAAATACCCAAACGAGGCTAGTTTTCAGATGATGAAGTGCCTGGCGACGATACCGGGCATACAACTCGAAATACTGAGATAGACAGAGATACTCCTGGCGTCAGAACGAAACCGTGCTCAAGTTCAGAACCACTTTGTCCCTGGTGTGTGAACGCCACGATTAGCGGTCAGATACCGGTTAGACGAGTGGTACTAAGCGATTATCGTCCACAGAAAAGAGTTGCTTTAAACATAATTATAACGAATTCCCGTTTTCGTTTTTCGACATTAACACACGTAGGTAAATTCGTATATAATAATAATTATATAATAAGAAAAAAGATTCATGCGGTTACTTATGCGTTTCGAGGCGTGCAAAGCTTTCAGTCATCAAGCTGTCCGATCCAAGCTATTTAATCTACAGAAACCATTTTCCACCATCTTTGTTACAAACGAATAGCAAATACTTCACAGACCGCTTCGTTCAAGTTGCCGGAGCCTATTTCACAGTGATCATATGACATTAGTTAGAAACGATGCGATTTTTTTATATCAAATCAAAGACCGTAAAGTTTATTATATGAAGACCGTAACAGTTTTAAGTTAACAGCTGATTCTGATCTTGCAAAGCGCCGAGCGTCGCTTAACCGTTTCCCGTATCTCAACTCTCTATGAACACATCCCCGTAATTACATCGAGTGACTGCTTTATCGTCAGCTGGCTTTTAATCAGATCGCTTCTTAGCCGCTTTTCTACAGTGCGAGACGACATCATAACACTATGTACCCCAGTAGAGGCCAACAATGTCAGTCAACAGTGGCCGATGTTAGCGCGTAGTGATCAGGGCGCCGTCGTAAACGCCTCCGACGTCTAAGACCTTATTTGATCGCGTGACGCTCTTTAAACACAAGAAGCGTTTTGAATGTCTTGGACGCATCGCCTTGGAGACTCGTGAGTTCAGCGATGATCAAGCCCATCCAACAGCGGTTCGGAGAAACCATCGTGTATTGGTCACCCGCAGGAGCACAGGCAGATAGGCAAGCTGAAGAAGATAACGCCGATATCGTCGTGCCGTGATATGAATTTGGAGATAATACCGCAAATAAATATTCCCTCATATGATCGCCTATTTTGCCTGGTTATAGACTAGATATGGATCCAATCGAGTACTGTTATAATCAATGTTTGTCGGCGATGTCGCGTCGCTTAACGTTGTTTCTTTCTGAAGACCTCTTTTTACCGGGGAATCGCTGTTCATCTTCGCGTGTATGCGCGGTAGATATGAGTCGAAACGAGTACGATACAGAGCATAATTGTTACCTGAGGAGAACGCAGACACAATGCGAAGTCTAATAAGAGAGCACTTTTCTGCGGCATCCGTGCCCCGTACCTCGCGGCTCGTCATCAGAATATCATGTAAAAGCAGGAAAACCAACAATGGCGTTGACTGCCTGGCCGGCAACGGGACGATTTTACGTGTGAGTGGCTCTGGATGGCTGTTGCCCTCTCAACCGAACACATATATGGTTACGTCAAGCTGTTGCCGTCACGAGATGATGCCCTGTCTGTTTCGCGGCGCGGAGATAATGTTTCGGTTATGAGTGATGCTGATACTGTTCGGCTCTCGTATATATGATAATCTCTGTGAGGTGTACTTAGGCTGTGACTATTGCTGATGCTTAGGCGTCAAACCGACCAGAACACTAAGCTTGAAAGCCAACCACAGTTTAACTTTGCGAGGCAGCTCCTGCTTGGGAGGGGCAAAGCCCTGCTGCATGGGGTGCTCCGCCAAAGCTAGACGAGGTGCTACACGAACTATTGAAGGGATGGAGGGCAAAAGTTGTACGAAGCGAAAGTGATATGCCACCGATGCTGTTACTTTAATCTTACACATATACGTGAAGAATGTACTAGTGAAACTGAGAGATAGTGGCGGACGCGATCAAAAAGAAGGACTTTTAAGGGCTCAGGACGACCTGATGAAATCGGACGATAATGTTTCTATCGAACAAAGTGAGTTACTCATGATTATGATGGCTAGCAAAAAAAAATAGTACTGGAAGAGTCAATGTTGCTCGTTATACCGCTGCCTACAACTGGGATGCATCTGTTTGGTATTATTGAGAATAGCAGACACGTTAACGACTTGCGTTTTCTTTCGTTCAATAAGCAACGTTCTCAATCTATCCATAGGTGCGCGAATCGCTTTGGTTCGGTGCGGGTCTGAATAGGCCGGTTCACACTTTTAGGGTCTTCGTCGTTAGGTCTCTGCCATATGGGAAACTTCTGCCTCTAATTTTTTCTTATCTATCATAGTGTCGCGAATTTATAGTGCGCAGTAATGTAGTTTTCGAGACCGTTTTGGTTTAGGGATTATCATAACTGCATCAATAACTCTTCAAAATGAATGTCGCGATAATAAAAGTACATTTTCAAGATCAAATGGTATTCATTTGGATAAGGGAAAACCGTGTCTTTGGCACCATAGGACTGTTGTTCTTGTTCGATTTTTGGGAAAGCCCAGAATATCGGTCTTTGGGGTATTCAGAGGAAACGTCCGTAAGAAATATCGGACGCTGCTACGGCAATGAATGAATTCATGATTTTACTAATTGCTCTAGCCCATTTGGCTGGCAGGGTTTTTTGACGTGTGTGATGACGTCCCTTCGTTCTTTTTTTTTTTTTTTTTTTTAGCATTTAGGTAAGCGCAGTCGATCATGCAACTGAAAAAATGTTGCCATTTATTAAAGCTAACTTAACGAGTACATTTAGAGCTAACATTCTTACAAAGAGAGTCATTTGGAAAATTGCCAAAAATGATGTCTCAGTAACCCATCTTTTCAAGTATCGCCTCTATTTTCTATTTATACACAGCGTACTAAAAATAATTCTACCGATGGCAATAAAAAGTTCCAACTTATTGATCCTATTTCAATGATTAGCAATAGTTACGGTAGGTCCTAGCGTTTATTTTCATCACCTATAGCAAGAAAGGTACTTATCATTTTTCAGCGACTGTGTACCATTGCATAGTGCCAATTTCTGACTTTAAGGTATAAATTTATATAATATTTTTCGTTTTTGGTCGAGTGTTTCGTCGTCCATCTCTATTTGTCAAGAATCACATCAGTCTCTCTAAGGTTTTGCGATAGCATCCGCAGTGACACTTCTAGTATTTTTTGCGGGTAAAGCTAAATTTTACAACTAACGAGGCCGTTATAGAAAAAAAAAAAAACGATCTAAAAGAAACGTAAACGGTAAAGTGTAGGCAATAATTAATTGTTCTGCCGCGTCAAATAAAAACAAATTTATGGTTGTTTCTCACTACTAAGATAATGTTTACGGAGCCAATTGGACGAGCTGACTCGTTTCTATCTGCCCCATTCTTGTTTCCAATTCCTGATCCGCGTGAATGTTCACAAATCCATATCGATGATGAATCATCTCTTTACCATTCTTGCGATTAGCCAATTTGATCCATATCGAACTCTTATATATGAAAAAAAAAGTTTCCTGATCGAGCTATGCCTATTACCCTGAGTACATAACACTTAAGCTTTCCTCATCACTGAAGAGCAACATTATACGAGTCGTTTGGCTAATTGATATCAGTATCTGTTATATTATTATTATCTTATTGCTTCGTCTGTCGAAAATTAAGCGTTATATATATATATATATACAAACCGCAGAAACGGCTCAGGATAAGTATCTCGTACACAGGTGTTGACTCTCTATGGTTGACACTACTACGCCTTGCTAAATTCAGAACGAGCGCCTTCGGTCTAAAGCTCGATGAGAATCGATCTGAGCTGTCCTTCAACGAGGATAACTGCTAGCTCAATCTGAATCACAGGGAATTGCTTCCGCAGGTTTTTGTCGCCCGCAACAAGCCAGTATCAAAGATTCACCTTTTTCCTTAAGACATGCCTCACTGGCGAATCAGAACCCAGAGTAGAAGACAAATCCATGGTAACATAGCCGGCATACGCTGTTAGCTAGCAGTCAGACGAGAGGAGCCTTAAACAACAACTGTCATTACCTTTTTTGTATCAATCTGATATACATCTGATGTCTTACTGCTTAGTGGCTTCGTTTTCGAGTTGCATAAACCTAAGTATATGTTACTACTTCATGTAATATCCGCTGTTAACCAGCTGACATCTCGTCGAGCGAACGATGGCTTTCCATACGACTGCTAAATTGCGACTATGATAACGATGACAAACGAAATCCGCTTCCTTCCCGACCACTACTGCAATATAGTTTCTTGCTGAAACGGGAACGATTTGCTGTTCGTAGCCAGTACCTGGCAAGCTACAATAATCCATCTACTGCAATAACACGAATCAACCTCGAGCATCTCGAAAATCAACGGACACAAATGCGGCCGCCAATACTCCTTGTTTAGGATCGTTGCTTCGCCGCGATGCGCCCTCCCGAAACACGGGCGTCCAAATTTGGCGAGGTAATTCTAACGAATCATCTATAGGAACTGAGACGTACACGCCCGATTCAATGACGCAGCGAGCGGTGCCGGTAACGCTGTTCCAATGGTGCGAACTGTTGGCTCGGGAAGACATTAAAGGTTCGGTCCTGCCATCGAGACTCGACTAGGTCGTTGAACAGTGAAGCCTTTCCTTCGCTACTTGGGCTGGGTAGCTAAGGCCAATGGACGCGACGGTAGCTAGCTCTAGCCACGCCCTTCATTCAAATGGTTCCTCACTACTCGAGTTCTTCCTCTTCTCCTAGTGACTCACTGAAACACTGCTAGAGTAGGCGCATACAACGGGTAGTTGATAGTCTGTATTCCATCGCTAAGAAATTGTTGTGCCCATTGTGATTCTGGCCTATCTGTCCGCTTACGTAGGCCTATATGAGTCTATTCTTAAGTTACCTAGTGAACAGTGCGGGGGCACTCTCTACTAGGGCTGACCGGACAGTAGCATCAATAGAACTCGTATCATATAGGCTTGTACTACGACTTATGTTGCTAGTACTTCTTTAACTATACCCAAATCCTTTTGTAAGCCTTCTTAACATCGAACTCCGCTGCGGGTAGTCAGTCATTCATGTCTCATGAGCGTAGTCGATCGACAAGAAGGCGGTGACGACGGCGCACGTTCTCGAATAACTAGGTATGCACAGATATCGTATGTGTTATGTATAGAAACTCTTCTCCCCGATGTCGTTCGATCGGTGCGCAGCGTCCAGCACACAAGAGCAGGCGAACGCTATGATTCGTTGTATAGTAGATTTACATAAAATGGCTCGTGATCGAGACGATTTACTGAATGCGTTGCCTTTGTGTCGGCACACCATCAAGATTGACCAATTTATCTGTATGACTGATTTCAGCTTAACGAAAGTAGTTGTGATTTGTGCCCGTTTTCGCTAGAGCTCTTACCACCGTTGCGCTCCGAGACGATTCCGTCGTAGAATAGAATAGATATTCCCTTGGTCAATCTGATGTGCGTGTTTATCTGTGCTTCTCTCACGAACGTTTTCTTTTTGCGCACTGCGTATAGACAGATAATGTCGTTGTTGCTATCATCTCGTAGGCGAACTACAGTATTGTTTCGTATCGCACATACATAGGCACCCAGTTTGTGTTTTTCCAAGCTCTACAAAAACAGATTTTTACATGAGCACGCTCAGAATGTCGACATCTGGTTAATGTAATTGCTTTTTTGAGCCTTTAATGTGGAACAATTAGATCTTGTCAATTCGCGTGAGATAATTTCGATATGAGGAACATACAGGGTGTATGTTAATAAGAAGATACATCTGAAAGACAAGTAAGCTATACTCTGAAACCATTGGATTTATTACGACGTCGTACACACGTCGAGCTCTGCTTTTGTAGAGACCTTTGAAAATAGCACGGGTATTTCTCTAAACTTCACTTTAGCCACAAGAGGTCACATTTCGGCGTGCAATTTCACTGATATTTGGTAGATGGAGGACTTCTATAGCGTCACAACGAAATCGGATTGCAATAGACTATATTTTGAGCTAATAAAAAATGCTCGTTCGTATTATGTGTTCTTCCCAGATCCTCTGTTTGGAACGGATCTGTCGATATGCAGTGCGTGAATCAGAAACCCGAGATCTCCAAGACGCACCGAACGGCTTCAGAACAGAGTTAAAGTTCAACTCAGATACAAATATCTAGTAATCCACAATCTGGGTTCACTTCATTTTTGCATTCAGTGTAGGATTCCGTTTTTATTTTCATACTCATAAGAATTTCGTCTTATGTCGATCTCTAACACGCAAGTGCTTCAACACATATATATATTTGAATCCGTTAATTTTTTCTGCAAAACTACAAAATTTAGCCGATTTTCTAATTATCTACCATCATAAGCTTGCAAAACGCATTTACCGAAAGTACTTTATCTCATGGGGCTTTTTTCATCATGACGCTTCTTCTTATAGTTTTTTGCACAATGCGCGTTAGATACACTGTGCTTTCTATATTCGTTAATTTTTTCTATTTTATGCTATTAAAACCTATCTCCAAAGATGAACGCTACTAATCCAATAGACAACTGGCCTTCAAGAACCCCAAAGCTTCGTATTCCTATTGATTTTTTTGCGAGGAGGTACTCATCCAGACCAAGCTCTATGAACAACACCTTTTCAACGCTGACGTTTCTTTGCTGATCCTGTAATGTTTCTAATTGTATGCTATAAAGCCGACTACGCCTCAATATTTGTTACTATACCATACAGGGAGCCTGACAGATCTACCCGTTTGTAGCGAAGTTTATATAACAAGCCCGGCGCCGAATTACAGTAGCTAAGATGCGGTAGACGTATGAACGGCCAAATCGTACACGCCGTTTAGGCGTGCATTTTTTTCTCGATTCATATCGCGGGCGTGTTACCGATCCTCTATCATCTAAATTCATCGTTTGCTTGTACACATGTACGGGTATGTATGGAAGGAATGATATGTCGCGAATACCGATGCTGTCGCTGCTATTGCTGTAGTCGTCAACAGTTGCCTATAGCCGTTTGGCAAAGATGTAATAGTAAACTTACCTTTTCCCTCAGGGGTTAATATTGGCTTTTCTAATGATGGGTTGTCTTTAAATTCATGTGGTCGTTTCCCGGGGCGCCATGCCCCGCTCCCAGTATTGACTCCGCCACACAACGACTACACGTACTACTACGTTATTGCCCCTACCGCGGTCGTCGAAACAGTGGCCAACCGCGTACAAATGGTGTGCCCTCACACGTGTAATACCATACAATGCATGTCATCCATGATACAATGCCATATCCATGACATAACATAGTCGTCAGGTAATGTAAGTCTATTAGGTGTGGGTGAGGCCAGTAGGAGATATGCGTGAAACGATTGTGAGAACAGAAATAGAATGAATACTCTAACGCTGTCTTTGCTTTTTGTTAAAAAGGAAAGATGCAGTAACCAACAGGCAGCTCTATTTCGTCTTACTTGCTGGGTTTCTTTGATACTTGGTATTGGTCTAAGCGTCTTCAGTCGAAACGTACACCGGCGGCACGCGTCTCCGTGAATGTCCCCTGATAGTTGTCGTTGTGCCTTTTTTGCTGGTGCCGCTCCGGTGTGTCGCTGTTGTTGTTTAGCGATCAGAGAGCTAGGGCGTTTGGGAGTCGCATCTATGACAAAGACCTTTTTGTAAAGCTTGCAGGACGGTACGAATGCTACCGAATGTTTTCAAAGCATTCGTACATTTTCGGCACATTTTATGGAGTTTATCTTTAGGTATCAGACGTCGACCACCTGGTTGACGCACTTCAACAGTAAAAATTATTTTTTCATGAAATAGTGAAGTTAGCTACACTTTTTGAAGTCTGTCGGTAACAAATATAGGGCGTTAGCTTATATTAGGTAAATATTACGCCAGGAAGCGCCCACTCGAGTTATCATTGGCTATCGGAGCTACCGTTCAAACTAGCTTTATGTTTACCTCGAAAAACTCGTTTTCGATAGAACCTGGTTGCTAATAAAATGCAAATAATCCATTGGATGGTTAGCTGGATTAAGTTTTTTTTTCCTTATGGATATCTAAAATGCGCATGCTATTACAGTTTCCTTGCCGTAGACTTCGGCCACAACTTCATATTGGACGCAAAGATTTGTGTTTCGATGAGGTCTTGTTATTTTCTACGGCAGCAGTTAGCAGAACTAGCATTGATAACTTTAGAGCCATAAGACAGGAAATAAGCATCCGGATAGCTGTCTCACTATTTATGATTTTTTTCATTATCTAAATCCAGCTTCTAAAGTTTCGGTTCCGAACTCCAGTGTGTAACTTTATTTTTATAACTAACAAGCGACTACCGCTAATCGTGAGTACAATCTTCACGCAATGAAAAATCGATTAGAACGAACAATGTAAATATTGCAGTAACAGCCTTTACGTCGTGGCTTGTTAAGGGCCTGAGAAGTGCCTTCAGTGGCCTAAACGCTATCGCAGCCTAAACACACATTTCTATCAAACAGAAATCGGATTAGAATAATAATAGGACCTGCGTAGTCCAGATTTAGTCCAGTCAATCCAGATTTAGTCTCTATTTTATTTCTCAATTTGGATTTAGAAAAGGCGGAAAATTATGAATGCAATATCTACATCCTCAGAATATTATTTAGGCAACGTTCTAGTTACTGCTGTCGTGAATGATATTTTTGTAATATTTGTGATCTATGTTTTTGTTTATGCTTATGAAATTTTTGGCTTGAAAACTTGGTGAGTTTGCGCTAAGTTAATTAGACCGCTGCAAAAGCGACAATCGGTTCGTCTTAACTTAAAAAAAAATAACAACTTGAGTGTAAGATAGGCAGTTATCGATAAAACTAGATCTTTTTTTTTTGGGGGTTTCTTGTAACGATCGATCGCCCGAACGTCTATCTCATAGAAATACAGTGTGTAATTAGACTAGAACGATACGTTGTTTCTCCTAGCAAGATTATAATTGGTGATCTGTAAAATACACACGTAAGTATACTTCTATCCAATACTTTTCTCGTATCTTCATTTCGTTCTCGTGTCGTCATGCCTCGACACACCTTCTAAAGCATTTTTTCAAGGCAAACATGCCTTATTTAAATTACGGGCACAAAATTCGGCACATGCTTAGGCCACATATGCCATAGATCAACAAACTGTACCGACGACCTAGTTTTGAGTAATAATTAATATGAAAGTTTTACTTGTTGTTTTCGACTTGTTTTGATAGGATGCTTTGAAATCCGCATGACCCATCAAATAAAAACATGCGAAATAGAATTTAATTGTTGACGGACTTCTAGATACATTGTATGTACATATTTCAAGTTTCGTTCATTCACTTTATATACTTCAAGTTGGAGGACGCACAACTTTTTTGTAGATAGTCTGATAGTATCTTGCTATATACAGAGCTCTTAGAAGAATATAGAGTTTTTTAATATTATTATCAAGGTACATTGGCTTAAGCAGAAAATAGAAATGGTTATTTCGGTTAGTTATTTACTAGATATAATATTGTTATTCAAATATTCTTCAGTATTTCTGTGCCCAGATAAATTGGCAGATTCACCAGAATGACACGGCCCACCTAGTCTTAAAGCGCGAAAAATAATATCACCAAGTAAAAATAAGCTTGTTTGTTATTTTAATGAGTTAGTCATCAATATATGCACGTAAGATATTTGTATGCCGTTCTTATATGATAATTTTTTTACAAGTTTCTACATAGTGTCGCTACTAGGAAATATTTTATTTACGTGCTGAAATCGGCGCGTCAGTAACCCCAAAAAACATTTAACAATTTATCTCTACTTAAATAAATAATGAGATCTGAAAAAGCAAAAAATAGTTGATAGTTACAGACTGTTATATATATATATCACTGAAGTCGTAATGCTTGTATAAAAATTGTCTCTCTTTAGATAGTGTTGTATCATATACTATACTTTTAGTGTTGCTCTTCTAACAGTTCGTATGCGTTCAGTTTCGCTTCTAATAGCAAAGTAAACGAAATCCTATCCTGTGTACCATTATCCTAAGTATATACGGTATGATGGTATTCCACTGTAGATGTTGGATTAAAAAGCTGCTGTCAAAAGCAGTTTCTCCGAAAGTGAACCGCTTAGACGGATAATGAGTTAAGACATGATAGTATTCGGTGTCCCAAACCCATTCGGTCAGTACCAACTCATTGGCTGCTACAAGCCGAGCTGGGCTTGTTCGCAAAAAGTAGTCATCTGTTGGCGCTACGCGGGTATGTTGTCTCGTATTTTTAACATGCATTTCCATGCTAACACTTAGTAGTAGTAACACGTAGTAGACACCCTGTATTAATCAAAAAAAGAACAGTTATATTTTCTAAGTATAATATCAAAGATTTCATTGATTATATTGACATCGCGAAAATGTAAAATTGAGCTTAATAGGTAAACAGAAGCGTATACTTAAACCTTACTTTTTGGTTAGGAAGCCACGGAAGCTAGTGAGTAAGAAGCGTACTGCTAGCTCAATATAATACAGTAACTCGACATAATACGCTCCTTCCTAAAACGCATAATTTACTTGGGTTTTTTTTAGATAGGATTTTGCTATACGAATTTTCCGTATGGATTTTTAAGTACAGCACTAGAGTATGGCAATGATTAATGTCATAAAAAGAGTTAGATTGTTTTTTTGGCCTTTAGAGTACGGTGTTTAAATTGGTAGTGCACTAATCATAGAACGTAACCTATTGCAGGATTTACAACTGACAGACGCTGTTCCTTGTTGACATGCTTACGACCTCGCATGGATCCATTCACTGATTCTTCACCGATACTTCTCGCTCCTTCTTGGGGAACTGCTCTGCCTTTGATGACGATATCTTTGCTCGCGTCCGATTTCTATAACATATCTCTTTGGAGGACCCGGGATGGCAAAAATTGCATCGAATCCCATCGAAATGACTGGCTTGAGCCAGTTAAGTGGAATTGGCAATGGATAGAAAGTACCCATTGGTATCGATGGCAATACTCCTATCCTGGAACGTATGTACCCGACGCTCATTGTTTGCTCTCTTATACGGGACCAATAGAGTCTACGATGTTCTAATTGGATCTCTTATCTAGTTTACTTCTTTCATTAGTGGCTAACTCAAGTTCAGATCGCCGTTTCAGGTATTGTGTGATAGTGGCTCCGTTCGCATGCGAGCACTGTTCCGTCACACTTTCAGGTCCGTTTTTAGTGATAAAAGATACGTCAGAAGAAGCAGCATGCTGCCATGATGGAAAAGTTCGTTTAAACTCCACTGGTGTGCACGAGCATAGGCTTGAACCGTTGCGCAAAAAGAGCGTCAGCGTCCGCTTGACGCTAAGTGTCGCTCGATCACCTTGGAGCAACCATCGTTGCGGAACTAGGTACACAAACCCAGTTCAGATTATTGGGCCAAACCATTATCTTGTCTGAAGTGCCGGCTAATGCTTCGATATAAATTATTTGCCTATAACGCTGTCTAGCGATATACTTGCTTTTCTCACAAATCAAGTTTCAATACGATGACGCCAAACAGACAAAGTCAATGGAGTTTGTAGAATCATAAAGTAGGCATTTGTAGTAAGACAATGAACGATCCTACAGATAAATTCACATTTACGGTTTACACGTTACCAGAGAGGTTGATATATTTGCGCCATCACATTGATGATTGACGTGCATCGGACGCAGTGAAAGGGCTAGTCATGGAAATTATTATCTGAGTGCTAAGAAGAAAACGCAATCAAATGATGTAATCTCTATGCAAGACCTATACCTAGAGTTCGTATTCAAACGTTCGAGCTTAAATTGCCTGTATATTTAAAAAGGTGAGATTGGCTACGCTAGTTTCGACATTGTATTCTCGAATTTATTGCAGATTCTACGTGGAGTTCTTTAGCTCCAGTGCCTGTCATCGCCAGATCATGTTCGCTGAACTTCAGAAGCTAGCTGCAGATGAACTCCTACTGGACAAGGACTTCCGACTGCATGATGTTCCTAAAAACCTAACTAGTATCTGTGCAAAGCTCACTCCAAGGTAATTTAACAGCTTCTATAGAAAATTCTATTAAGAAAGGTAACTAGCTTATGTTGATAGCGCTGGCGAGTTCTCGGTTATACATACAATACGAGAGTAGCTCTATTAGGCAGAACTCGATGAAGTAACGCCACCAAAGCAGATGCCGAATTAACAGGTGATCCGTAAAGATTATGATTGAACCTTACGTGACCCAGCTGTGCTCTTCGTTCGGTGAGCAGTTATAGGTCTTAATTACTATAGCCGTTTCCAATAGTTACCTTATTTTATCAAAAGCTACGTCTTGTTTGGAAGGTGCGACAAGTGTGCGTTCAATTGCCCTGCATCGTTTCATTCAATCGTCTTGGCAAACCTCAGCATTACTCCGTTACTTGACATGGCCAACAGTCACGAGCTAGCGGGGTCTATTAACTTTCGTAATGCTTATTCCCGGCCATTTGCAAGATACGCGATGTTCTGGCTTGTGATGACGTTCGTGTCGTCAACGATTAGCGTCGTTGTCAACCGCATGAGAACGAAGTCCTTTGCAACGTTACCACGATTCGTTAGAGGTTCAAACAGCTTTCCTCACAGCGCTCTTGGCGACAGACATATTGTCCTTTGCATGCATTGTAATGAGTAGGAAAAGCAAAAAGTAAATCTATATATTGGACTATATGAGATTCCGAAGGTTTATAATAAATTTACTAAATATCTGGTATCGTTTTGGCTATTATGATTTCTTTTAGAAATAGCACTTTGGATAGCAAATTTTACTTTATTCAAAGGAGGTAGAATATTGTTATCGTTACAATATCCTTGTCACCAAAGCTGATTACGCCTGATTTTGGCCACCGTGTCTGCTGGAATATGCGAGCTTTAACGCATGCACATAGAAAGTGTTCTTTATTACCCTATACTTATGGGCTCATTAATGCTGAAGATTCTCTGCCGCCGCAGCACCTGTATAAAAAAATAGCTAAATCGGTTCTCTTATCTTTCTCTGAAATTGCAAAAAAAAAACAAACTATTCCAGTTTAGGTCATCATTGTAATTCCGTTGAATATGAGGTGGGTGCAACATCAAAAAGTTCAAAGGTCAGAGCCTGCAATACCTGAAAAAGGTGAGAGACAAACCATTATTACGTTGCCGACCACGATCTGCAAAAGGAGCCTGATACTAAAGAAACGATTCTGAAAATATCATTCAAAACCCTTTAAGTTGAAGATATTATCCATAGAGCAACTTTTGCCAGTGTAATTACTGCGGAGTAGGTCGTCATAACCATAACTCTTGTATCTGACGTATTAACACCTTAAGGTTTTTAGCTCGTACCAGTGACTGACTAGAATCATTTTGGCTAAGCGTAACCAAGTGATGCGCCGTTACCTAAAGCGGCCTGACCCTGGAATCGAACCTTAGATCCCATAACTGCCGATCCGGCGCAACGGGATGAAACACAGATATTAACAATTTTCGGCGACATCTCAATACTGACTCTCTCAGGAACATTGTTTTTTTTTGTTTCGTTGCTATAAAGGCCTGCTAATATTTCATACTTTTACTCGTATCATGCTTTGAAAAGCAGAATAATGTTTGTACATTGTACAAAAGGTCGTGCCTATTCCCTTCAACGGAAATATATTAGTCTGAAGACATTGTTTCATTTACATCCTTGTTCGAAAGTAGGGTTCCGCTCCTATCTTTCTAAATCTTTGCTTGCAGAAATCAAATTGTACCTTTAGACAGTCCGGCAAACTGTTCGTTAACTGAAATTTTATTTGCACTTACTTTTGCTAGCGGCGGTTTACAAGAAACAAACTTGCTTTATTCATGAAATAGTCGTTAGCGTTAGATCCAAAATGGCCACCAAGGTGTACCAGTTGGGTCAGGCGCCCTTGACAGGTTTAGGGGCGTTTTAAAGTAAAACAGCTTCATATCGACGTTTGTCTTGAACAGAAAAACTTTTGTTTTCACTGGAAATATTTTAAGTAGAACTTCGAGCAAGTCCAAGTCTTCGTTCTTAGTTGGTTAAGTCGTTGCAGACAGATTAAAAAACACAGCATTTGTAAGTAACGAATGTATTCCTATCAGCGCAATATAAAAAAGCTACAATCTCGTCGCGCCGTGGTTGAAAATTTTTCATTGTTTATCAGCCAATGCAGCATTTCGAAGCTCCAAAGTGGACGCGTACATTTTTTAAAATCTATTTTGACTCGACCATTGCGAAGGTAGAACGAAAATTAAGAAGGTTACTTATCCTAGGTGTTCGTCGATCGCGGCATAGACCTCAAAATACTCATTACACGAATTTATTTAACATATAGAGGAGGCGAAGGATAATATTAGGAGCTAGGTATTTGTTAAATCTGTTAATTGGGTTTTTTTTTTCGCTGTCATCATTATTATAATGACTTTTGCTCTAGCTCGGATACTATAGAAACTATTAATATCCTTGACATTAGAATCATATCAAGCTTACTTCTTCACTGATTTACAAGTAGATGCAGAAAGAAATCGGCGAAAATGATCTTCTGAAAGAACATGAAATTTTTCTGGACGATTTTGTCCTTATGCACGCTCGCACAAATACTACAATATATATTGTATCATTATTATATCGTAGATTACTATATGTTTCGGTTTATTGGTATGTCGCCATCGGTCGTTGACTCCCATCAATTGCGTTACATTGTCGTTATATGCAACCTTAAATTAGTAAAATTCTGAACAAGAAGTCCTGTTTCAGTCTTACTACCCACCTATGTACTCGATCGACGGTCGCTTTACACAAAATGCCGAGGCGGATAGTAGTAAAGCGTCACGTAAGCTACGATGGTTAACTTTAAGCGATATAAAGAAGAAGTTATTTTATTTATCTTGTTAAAATTGAATTTCCAAGATAATCGTAAACATCAATTTATTACCCTCTTTACTGTTATCGGCATTAGTTGAATTAATGCACTTGTTCAATTGCTATTAGCATTAGTGATTACAGTATGTTAACGGTCTGATGTTGACCGTTCGTTTAAATGTTTGAAAGTTACTACATTTTGATGCCTTTGTCAAATGCTACCCTCTGTGTACAATTCATATGTACAAACCACTCTGGACACCTATTTCTCCTCCTTGATCTAGATCAGACAGATTTAGGCTCCGGACTCAATCAGACAAATGGCGTAAAGTTATTGTATGTGATAGCTGGCTGCTTCCGTTACAATACACTGCTAATTCATTTGCGTTACATAATCACAGTATAGCATTCACTGTAATGAACTATAAATACGCATATATAATTATGTGTAGGTCGTTTAGTAGGACCTTACGAGCCTTTCTACCTGCCCGCGCTCGCTGAATGCAGCCAAGGTGGATTTGTCTATCTGAAGTCTAGTATAATTGACCTCCGGCGCGAAAAACAAGGCAATATAACAGTTATGCGGCTGTTGGTTGACCTACTATTGACTAACAGAAAGCATACTACGGTAGCGTAAACGGTAAACTATAGTCGTGTAGCACCCATTGTCGCCTACAATGATTCCTTCTGTAAACACACAGTCATATTGAGAAAGGCAAACTTAGTAATTCCAAGTAACTCACTAACTCATTGTTTTGGAAACTGCTAAATAAAAACTGTTAAAATAGAAGAAGAACAAAGCACATACGGTGAAACGGAAGAAACTACGTGAGGAAGCACAAAGTCGTATTAGGCCGCGTTCCTTATAATGCCGGCGCTGACCTAGTCAGATTACAGGCATATAGTTAATTCACTTAAGTGTGACAAGCAACTAGGCGCACACTCAAAAATACCAGCTCAAATCCAGTTTTTTTTCTATAATCATTTAGCTAGTCCGCTGAAAACATCAAGTTCAGCGCAAAACAGCTTTCGAAAACTATTAGCGACTTCTAGAAATCGGAAGAAATAATACTAGCCAATGCTGGTTTATTTTCATGAATACCCAGAACTTGGACAAAGCATAGCGTGTGCGATAGGTGATATAATCTTATCTTGTTCAACAAAGATAAATCACTCAACCCAAAATAAAAAAAAAAAAATACAGTTCAAATCGTCCATAGAGAGAATATTGGCATTGCTCTGTTTTTCATACGAACGCCTGGACGTTCTGAACATCCTCTACCCCCTTTGCAACCTGGAAAAGAGATCACTGACCATCCACATGTATCAAGGGAACAAACTGCAGAAAAGGCCTGGTTACCGCGCAAATAGGTAACTGCCGTGCTTTTCATATGGCACCGTTTTGCTAAGTATCAATATAATTCGTATTGTTTATGCCAAATAAACTAGTGTACATCCACAAGTTCAATGACAACCTCCGATGATGGACACATTAATGAGACCCCTTACGCTATTCTAGGAAGCCACAGACCCCTGCTTGATGCTTCGCCGGCACAAGCCTCACATACGCTGAATGCGTTTGTAGCGAGAACGAATGCGTAAAATCGCTCCGAAGTTTTAATTTGAAAAATATAGCTATAATTGAAAAAGTAGGTGCACTAAGCCGACATGCGCGAGAGATGCTAAGCACCCATAAATCAAGACTCATTTACATGTGGATACTGTTTATAGTTAGAAAAAAAAGGATCGCTGCATCGTCTTCCGGGGGCAGGAGTAGGCCGCTTATAGGCAAACACTTGATACCTAAGACAGGCCTTTGGTGCTATGCGCGAGTCTGAATCCCGGCCGATACATAGGATCTCCCTTGCATTTGTGAATTCAATAAAACACACGTAAATGTGCATTTAGTCCAACTTCTTTTCTTTGGTCTAGAAACACTAATACAAATATAAAACGGTACTATCCCACCACCGTCTTCTCCTTAATCCTTGTTCAGGGCAAAGTCATCACAATCAAACTTGCAGAAAACTTCAGTTGTCCACCTCGTCATCGACACAAACGTCGTCTTCGTCGTGAACTGGGACCAGAGACATGCGCAATTTGCCGTCCGGTCCGACTTCGGTTTCCATATCTTCGGTAGATGCAATTCCTTTTCCAGCTGAGGCCGTTTTGACGGAAGTGCGTACAGCATCCTTCCGCCGATGAGTGCTGCCGCCGGCCGCTTCATCATTCGTGCCGTCATCGACCCCTACCTCACCAATGCTTGCTCGTTCCCACGGGTGTCATAAGTTTCGATCTAGAGTTTTCGACTTGATGCGAAGATCCTTTACTCCGTTATTGTCGGAGGGGAGGCTGCCCTAAACAGTAATTGAAAGGAGCGGGTTAGACTAACGCAAAGTAACATGTTGCGCCATATGTGAACGAAGTACGCGCTATTGTGTGACAGGATGTAAAACATATCATTTCTATAAATAGCTAAAACTATCTTCGGTCAGTTACTAGGTCCTACATTGGAAAGAACATTGTTAGACATACGAGAAACCGAATGAATGTTTATCTCGTAATTGTATGCTATCTTGTTAGGCGCACATAATCCTCTTAGAAGGACAACAGCTCGTTGCTAAACATTACGAGAACAATAAAGAAGAAACAGATTTTAGGTTTGAAGACTATACTGTATTTAGAAAACAGGAAATAGAACTTATCTAAAACGGCACTAGTACAATGCGAGTTCGACAGGCAAGAACTATTCAGGGCTGCATTTTAAGGTATATCCGGCACGCTTTTATTGCAGAAGAATTTATTTAGATATCAATTACTGAAATTCGGTAGGATACACTGACATGGATTTATCATGACATACTGATCTTGTTATAACGATCGAATTTTCATATGTTTGTTTGCAGAGTAACTTTGACATCATCTCAAATGATTGGTATGCTAGCACGATTGTAACTTGCACGAACTATTTATGTCTACAGCGCATCTGTTACTACCCCAATGTAGACCAGTGAGGTAGCAGTCGGCTACTTTTGTATAGGCTATTTGCAGCGGGACCGATCTATGGATAGCCACCTCGCGATGCCCTTTTTTTCTCCAGCTAACTCGCTCCTATAACGCCCTAAAGATACGGACCAAATAGGAAGCAAGGGGCGTGTGAAAACCCATAAGCCGCCTGTTGCATTATCCAAATCATATCACAGCGAAAACGAGCGATCGCTAGCCAGTCTTGTCGAACATAATCGTACTTAACGAGAGTTCTGGAGTGTCTGAAGCCTACTTCAACAGTTGATATAAAAGCATTAGCAGCCATATTGCAACGAGCGTAGCGTGTGGATGTTGATGCGGAGTTGCGCCTATAAATCTAATTTGATTCTCTCTATATAGCCGTACAACATGTGGATCAATGTATTATTAAGATTTATTATAACCAACACTACAGAACAAGTTGCTTTCTCGTATTCAGCAGAGTGCAGATTAGAATTCAGACTCTGTTATTTTGCTTGTTACGTTCGGCTTTGCTCTCTAGTAACACAAGATACATTTGTGTTTCGTCAAATTCTAGTTCAGTCATTACCGTACAAGACTTCATCCATAATAGACGATTGCTGATAACAGCACTAAACTATTGTTGTGCTTAATTGTGATTCTGCTCAACCGAATTTTTTTCACTTCAGGCCATATACGGCCTCTTGCTATTTACCAGATGAAGCCTGATACGTTAGTAACTGGCTGGGTAGCATCCTCTGTTCAAGTTCTTCAGTTCACCGCAGATACTAACGTCCATATACAGCTAATCTATTACTTCCTTTGCTATTTCCGTTCAAGCCACTCACCAAAAGGCCAAGATTGTGCACGAGAATATTTGACGCTACTGCATGAACCAGAGAAGGTGACGTCGACGAAGGGGAATGGCTGCCATTATTGTTGACGCTCACGTGACCAGCTTCCGTTGTTGTGGGGGCACTGACTCGCGTAGCACTGCCAGCGTTGAAGCCAAGCAGCGCATTCAGCGCTAACGGACTTAGGCCACCGGTCAGATGCAGGCCGAGGGGTGAAGGGCAGGATACCCCCAGCCAACGGCTCTCGCCCACCAGTCCTCCGGGATTAACTCCGTAAGCTTGATTCTGATGCTGTGCCATAAGGAGGGCGTATTGATGGGCCGCGGCTGCTAGCAGATGTTCATAAGGCAGCGAGTTCGGCCCAATCCCGCCCATACCCAAGTTTCCGCCACCTGCTGAAGAAAGCTGTTGAAGAGAATTCCGAAATTAGACGTAAGAGACGCATATAAATAACGACAGGCGAAGTACTTGGCGAGGCACAAATGGAACCGATTTTTAACAGTAATATATTGATTTAACGTAACTTTTACGCTGACGGTAGGTAGACGTTTAGCTACTGTCAATTTAGGATTTTTTCTGCCCCAATTAACATAAAAAGACTTAAAATATCGTTAAATCTACACGTGGTTAACTTCATCAACGATTAACAAGCACACTTGTGATGAAATAAGAAAATGCTTATTATAATGCCATCGTGTAACATTTTAATACGAAAAGAAGCTAGCTATCCGTAAGCTGGATATTACGCGTCTCTTAGCAGTTTCGATATGTTACAACAGGTGTAGGCGCTGCCTTTGTATAATACGGGATATTGGACACAGTATACATTAAAATATACTGAATTCAACATGATAAACATAAGGCATTATAAAGCAGTGATAATGACATCATAGCTAGGGATATATATGCGTGTTACCTTTGATGACGACTCGATAATACTTGGCAGTGTATGAAAGAGCGAAGTCGATCCAGCCCCTGCTTTAGGTGGGGATGCTGGGGCGCCCGTCGTGGAAGCCGGGCATGGTGATACACAAGGAGCAGGAGATGGCGAATCACACGGTGATAGGCGAGGTGCTTGTTTATCTTCGTTCACCCCTAAGTTAGCATATGGAAGCAACATTTAAAAGTTTCTGGTAATTCGACAAATGAAAAGTTGCGGCCTATGAAAAAAGTACTTGCGTCTGCGATTGGGTAAATTCAAGCTCGCCTATATCTCAACGACTAATTAATCACTTTTTAAAAAAAGAGGACAATACAAGGTCGATGGTATGATCTAGCGCAATCAACACCGCACCTGCGTCACGCGTTGAATTGTTGACGCTCACAAATGCAGATAACGTAATATCCTTCGGTAGACCCGTCTTACTAAAACCGAGAGCTCCCATTGACAATGGTGCCAGCGGGGATATAGATGAAAGTCCGCCTGGCGGAAGAGGCTCGAAGGCTCCAAGCGAAGACAATGAAGTCAGTGGGGACAGGCTGGCGCCCGCGGGGGTCAGATGGCCCAGCTTGTTTTTATGCAGCTGGCTCTCGTGTTTGCGGCACTTGGCGCGTCGATTTTGGAACCACACCTATATAAGCAGATAACGTAGATATCGTGGATTAGCTATCGAATTAAGCCAACATTTTATATAACGAGCCCGAAACGTAGATATACCTATTATATGTAGAGGATTCTCTCTTATATTGATTCCTAGTCATTCTTGCTGCGGAACTTTGCCCGCCAGTGGTCTTTTTAGGCAGTAGTTATGTAGTAATGCATTGTTGTATACGAATGTAAATGCGGTTCATAATGAATTTAGGTGGTTCGAACGACACAAAAATTCCAAGATAAAAAATAAACTGCGAAAATAAAAATCTTTTAATTGAAAGCTGCTATTTCTGCTTTGCTTTTAAACATCGTTAAGATAAATATGTTTTCAATTAATGAACAATTCTAAGTTACAGCGTATGACGAGATACCAGAGCACGCCGACGCGTATCTGGTAAATATGTGGGCGTCCTGTGGTACCTCTCACTCATTTTCGGATTTGACAATTCGTTCTCAGAACCAGACTATTTTCCAGCAGGAAGATTTGCTTTGTGAAACACCTGTATACGCATATGCCATAAGCTATTATAAAACTAAGACACGCTCAGAATCCTCAATCACACCCAAACGCGGGTCTCTATTCACCATTAACTGTTTTGCCTTTGATTAAGTTAGTATCGCCTCGCATTTCCGTTTGCCTACACATTGATTTTTGATTCTCTGTTGGCTTCCTACTTCGTTTGAGTTTCAAACGTCCACCTCTCCTTCGATTCCCTCAACATCCTTCCCTCCACTAATGGGGCGTCGGCCGATAGGACAGGACATGAGCGAAACGACTTTATAAGAATTGTTGTATTATCCGCAGCGCTCCCTTTAAATAGCTCTCGCTCCATGGACCAGCTGATCCGTTCGTATTCTTTCTTCGTATCCGCCGGTGTTCTAAGAGACGTTGGCGTATGAACATTCGGTCCTCGATACAGATGCGACCAGGACTAGCAAGCCGCTGGCTTATCCCCTGTTCTATGCTAGTATGCCGCCGTCGGCAACCCGCGCTCATATTACCGCAATCTACCTCGCGTTCCATACCTCCAGTTTTCTGCTATTTCTCTTTCTCCCCCAAAGGGCGTCTTTCTCCTTCGGCCACGCCCACAATCCACTCATCATTCAGGCCATTATCGTTGCTTGCTTTGGTGCTTTTCAATTGCAACAATGAGGGATTGCAATCCACAACAATGGCGCTAGGAAAGCAGTGTCGTAACGGTAGTAGACCAGAACAGAGAGCAGGAAGCTGGGCGGTACGGAACAGCCGCTAAGGGGAAAGGGCGAGCAAAGTGAACGTTGAGGACCCCGCTAGACAGACATATGCTACCTAATAGGAAGCAGGGGTTCAGTAGCAAAGTTGTTGATGTTGCTATCGTTGAAGCATAGAAAAACAGGGAAGCAGGGTAAGGTCGTGCAATCCAAGGGATGTTGTTGACCATTCAAGGAAATCGAATCACGGACTTGGATCGTGGCCCCCATCAATATGGTGGCTGGTGCTCACCCGTCCGGCGGTTACTGTACAATAATCGGGGGAACAAAAACGCTGATAGCAACATTATCACGGTTGATCGCTGATGGCCTTTACTCATCCGCGCATTGGTCGTCCGCGGCGGATCTAGCCATAGTAGTCGCGGTAATGACACTGTTAACGATAGCTTATTTGATTTCGTAGTGGTACTTACTAATGTAAGCTAGTACGTGATTGAATACGACCACTGAACGTACATTCGAATCGCAAGAGATTTTTTAGTATAACATAGGATCAATTCATAGCAAAAAAATGAATGAACATCAACATAGTGTAACTCGAAAGAATTGTCACGGAACCGTTGCTTTGTTCGATATAAATGCATAGTTCTGGTTTGGTGGCAGTTAACAACAATCAATTTTTAGGTTATTCAGAGCCGTTTAGCGGATAAAAAAATTTGAATCATTAGCAGACGACATTTGGTAAATGTTTTGCAATTTATGAATGTAAATATCTATTAAATGTTGTTGTTAATATTTGGTATAGTGTGCGCTACAATGTATATAGTATAGTATACGTATTGCTCACTATGATAGATCTCCGTCATAGTCTGCTGTCAGAGCGTCTTTAGTCTGAAGTCTTTATCTGAAGCTAATTTAGCGGTATCAAAGGCTAATTAGATTAAAGAAAAACCTATAAATTTAATGCTACATGATTAAATTTCTCTCTGTTGAAGATGAGAGCGCTGATGGAATCCCTTGAAGACTGGTTGAAATACTAGTAAACAGGCGTTTTGCAAAACAGTGATTTATTACTGATGCAATGAATATTGGGAGGTTGAGTATCACAGAAGAGGAGACTAAATCTCAGGCCCTCAAACGCAAGAACAAGTTACTGCCATTGCGAAAGTATCTCGGCTAAGACAACCGTGTGCTTCAGGCCATTTTTCACTGGTAGTAGGTTAAGCAAATTGGCTCTAGAGCATATGACGCGTATTTCCATTTGTCCTAAACTCAATTAGCAAGAATTTGCCACAACTCATTCCTCGGTTTGATATCCTATGATTCAGTAACCTTCCTTCAATCCCCATCCTTTAAACGTTACATCAATAGTAAATTGCTCTTCGTCTGGAGGAGCATTTTCACTGTTTTCGATGGATTCAACGAGCGCTGTCATCTTTGAATAGCGAAACTTAGTCACTACGGGCTTATTTTCAACAATAAGCGATACCCTTGCCTCCAAAGTCATCATTCTCTGATGACGTGTGATCAGTTTATATCAACTCGAACTTATGTCAACGACTTTATGCGATTTCTTACCATGTTTTGTCTACTAGAAGTACGTAGCTGGGAGATGTTCGACCCGTCTCTCCACGAAGCTCAGCGTTTTTGCTAGTCTTATTATGTTATTTCTTAGATTGTAATGCTTGTCAAGCGAGCTTCTAATTTATTGCGAAAACCAATATACTTTCAGGATGCTGAGATTTTACGTAAAGCGGCTTAGTTCGTTCTATGAGCGTCATATCATTGCCGTAGCTCGTGCAACATATTGTTCCCCTTCACAAATCAGTGAAAATTCCGTTAAAGCACTAAACAATCTATGCTGAACAGAAAGATCTGTAGTCGTATAATGTTTCCTTACAAACGACCTGTTAAAGAGAGCCTCTTGCGGCAAATAATCGCATAGGAAAGGACCGCATTGATTCCGCTATACCATAGATCCTCTACCATCAGCTGCTATTCCCGGGGGACTCAAATGCAATTTCAGACGGAGTCTCAAAGACAGGTAAGGCAAAAGTGAGAAGGACAAATCGTCACGATAGCACTGAGACGGCCAAAGAGATTCGAAGCGAGTTTATCGCACCGTCTCTGTCTGCCCATTGCAAGAGGGTACTTGGACAGTCGTCAAAAGAAAGCGGAGCGAACGTAGGACGATGTCGCCAGGTGAAAACACGTTCGTACAATTGGTTTTTTAAGACACAATCTTGTAAAGCGATCCCGCGGGAGACCATAATGTGACTCTTGCAGTACGTTACAATGAGGGAGAATATCAGCCGGAGTAAGTCATACCGGTGGAGAGAGGTGTATAAAAAAAAACGGCCTCAACAAGGAAGAATATGTGTTCCTTGATTGCTCAGCTCCAAAATGTCCTACATCATTGAGAAACATGTATACATGTGCATTAGACCAGGGCTGAGATTAATTGTAGGCATTCTGGTCAGATACTTATTCTATAAGTATTTAAGTAAGCTGCTCATAATGCTAGTTTCTGTTATCGCTCTACATGGATTGGTAGCATGTTTAGGTCTAGTGACGCTTTCAGCTGACTAGCTTGATGTTAACGACAAAGCAAACCTTTAACAAGTAGCGGTTTCCTCTAAACCAGTAGAGTAGTCAGCATTTTATTGATCGAACCCTACACTGTTACTAAATCATCCAGCGTACCTTTACCGTGGCTTGAGCTTTCCCTCGAGACTTTCTAACGTGATTTTTAGAGATGTACCCTAGAGAACCCCACGCTACCGGGAAGCACATAATTCTAATCATTAACCCTCATTGATTCACTGATTGAAATTAATGAACTGTTGATGGTTTGTTGATTCGGATTCTTCTGGTCATTTCCCAGCCGTTTAGGAGGCGATACGCGTGGAAAGATTATTAATAGCATGTTGCGTCGTCTGTGTTTACTAGCGTACTCCACCCCATCGCAATATAGGTAGAAATCACAACAATATTAACATCTATAATGATGACAATAGGAGGGTAATAATGATGATTGGATACTTATTGGCTGGCACGACTGCTATCGGTTGACCTATGGTGAACCGGCTGCCAGTAGCAAAATATCGAGTGCGAGGAGCGCGTAAAGAAATCTTGGGTATTCTTCAAGCGGAAGGCTCGAGTGGTCTAGTGGATCAGATATAACGGCACGATACGATATGGGGTACGATGTCGTGCTAGAGGAAGCTTGAAACAATAGACAGTGCGAGATTATATCTCACAAATAGATGAGGAAGTTGAATTAACAACGACACCGGTCACCGAAAATTTCCTGGGGAAGTGATATATTATTGTCTTTGATTTCGCGATAGCCATAAAGCAGATCTTTGCAGGAAAAAAAGGTGCAATCGACTGAGCGCTACAACATATTGAACGTATTCTTAATATTGTCCATATCTAGTCTGGATACTTCAGTCGATTCAAAAAGGCATAGCATAAAACCAAAAAGTAGTTCAAAATTTCGCGCGTTATCCTTCGTGTAATGTATTGCATTGGAGAACGTACGGCTTTTCTACGTTCAGATGCCGTGTATACCCAACACGCTCTCAGACTGTAGTATCTGTCGAATCTATTTCGCGATACACGTCTTTATAGTCAACATTTTGATACAGGCTTTAAGTTCATAAGTCGTTTAGCAGCTTCTGTTTTTTTTACTCAATTTACTACGTATAGAATATAGGTTTTAAGAACAATGTTGATTTTATTTGCTTTTGTTGTCGCTTGTCGGTAGCGACAAGCGTGGATAATCAATCAATGATTATTGACCCTTGATTGCTTATCCGCGCTCCTCCTGACCCGATCTGACTAGCTAGCTTTTTGACATTCGGTTAACTAGATTTGGAGATCATAGCCCTACAATATGATCGTCAGAATCGAATTAAAGCTTAGTTAACTGGACATAGTTGAATCTATTACTAGCCGGTTGATACCCAAGCTAGAAAGGTCTTTATGCTGATAGCGTATATTGATGTGAACGTATAGTTGCATGATCGTACCATATAAGTACCATATGCCCAATTTCAATTATAAACGAATGTCAGTAGTTTTGAAACTGATCAAAATGAAGCTGCAGCATCACACGCGCACGTTAGCTTAAAAGCATGAAGGCAACAATAACGTGATACGTTAACACTACTATACGGTCGACGGTAATTGTATAAATATTTAGCTCAGAGCGTCGTTGATCAAGACGCTTGCCATACACCATAACAAATACAAAACTTGTATCAACACCCGCTTGTCTTGCTGTTATGGCCGACAACAGCGCCTTCGGAAACGGTCTCTACTTTTTAACCCAGTAAATGCGAATCTAGCTTTTGAATCTACGCAAACATATCTTTTGAGTCGAACTTCCTTTGCTCCTCACAAACAACTTGGCGTAAATACGTCATTTTATTGGCAACACCTCATGGTCGCGCTCAAGCATGGCCATCCGCTCTACCGTGTTCCCCTGTGTATGAACTAACCTAGATCAGTAATAGCATAACACCATTGCTAAGCCTTTCTCTCATCCAGAATTGCCATGGTCTGTGAAGAATTTAGAAGCGAAGATAATCGGGATGCGTCATTAACCAA
This sequence comes from Varroa destructor, assembly GCF_002443255.2. Classification (NCBI taxonomy): domain Eukaryota; kingdom Metazoa; phylum Arthropoda; class Arachnida; order Mesostigmata; family Varroidae; genus Varroa; species Varroa destructor. The sequence goes on along the minus strand of NW_019211460.1, from coordinate 30,515,325 downwards.
GCCCACCCCTGATGAGCAATAACCTGTTTGCTGCAACCAATTTGTTCCTCATTGTTCCTTTGGTCGTTCGTATCAATTTTTAAATATGAACCCGATGGCCATCGCTGCGCACTCAGGCCTGTTGCCGGCTGCCCTCAACCTTTTACCCATTCGTTGCCTTGTGAATGTCGCCTGTCACCAGTCGATTGTTACCGTTTACGCTTTCTCGGATGTTTCTGTCAGGGCACAGCAGCTGTTGCAGCGGTACACCAATGGCGACAGATCCATACCGAGATTTTCTTTTCTTTCCGTTCGGCCTCGTTGAACTTTCGAACGGCGCGTGGCTCAGCGGGATCCAAGCAGTTACTTTGTTGGACTGTTGCTTAACTTCCCCTTTCGATTCACAGCGATCGACCCCGTTTTCGCCTCAGGGCACCCCTTTATCGGCAGTGCTAGCCGTTGAACCGGTCGTTCTTTGCTAGACCACTCTTCCATAAATGTACGTGTGTACTGTCTAGTTGTTGCGCACAGCCCGCTTTGCCATGTTTTGGCTTATGACTACAAAAGTTACGAACTTTAACCGAGAATGGCAGGGCCGATACGTTTAAGATGATCAGGCGCTTTTGTGGCCGAATCACAAAGAAATTTCCGAGACCGGGACTCCGCTAGCGAATGGGTAAGCGAACACCGCTACCAGAGACAGTTCCTGATCTTTCCTTACGCCGTTTCCTTAAGAGTAAATGACCACCAAATGAATGCCTTTAATGTGCCCGCTAAGCCCTACCAGATTCTCTGTCCCCTTTTCTTCACTGGTGCTGCACTGCTGTTTCTGCTAAAGCGTTGCAGTCCTGAGCTAAAATGGCGAAATATGGGGCAGGATTCTTGCCCCCTCCTGTTTCCTACTCATCTTCCGAGTTGTGTCCCGTTTCTAACGCCATATCCCTGGCCTTATTTAAAGCAATTGTCCTATCCGAGCGCTCCGAGTCGAAACAGAACGAATTCTCTAAGACGGCTCCACTCTGCCCTTTTGTCACGCACACCACGATCTCTTAATGAAATTAGCGGAAGCGGCCGCAACGAACCCGCCAGGGAGGGCAATGATACACAGCATTTTGAGCCGGGAAACAGCTGGTTTAGCGGGTCTTCTATAACTCCTAGAATGGCTGGAAAGAAAAATTAGATTGGCAAGAAATTGGTGGTTTCGTCTGGCTAGCCTGTTGAGACGGCACTTGAACGATAATGAAGCTCTTTGTAATGGCGGAGAACCAGTAACCAAGTGATTATCACAGACAAAAACGATGTCTGGGACGGGTTGACGTTGCAATGGTAGTGGTTCAAGTTTTGCGAACCCAGTGGAACGAACTCTTAAATGTTTGTCAGTCTTTAATACAACCCCATATTACATACGAAAAATGAGTCGCCTCGACGAGTTCATTATGGAGAAATAATCAACTCAGCTGTATAGATTCTAGAGTGGATTACAAAAGGAAATAAGGTAAAGTTAAGGACGTTTGTTCGTCCTTCGACAACTGTAGAAAAACTCCAGAATTCCAGCGCCAGTTGACCTTATTCGATACAGAGATAATACAACTATAATTTTATTACTTATTCACAATTTAAGTATTTTATAAGTGTTTTTTTTTATCTAATTTAGTTTTAAGTGCTGGAATTCCGAGTTTTTTTTTTATTATTTGGATGTTAATCTTGACCTGCCACTGCAAACATTTAGCTTTGCTCTGCCAAATATATTATAATAAAAAAAACTATTTCATACAATAAGCCGTATGTATGGTCTATATTTTTTTACACCATTTTCATTTGGACTCCAAACAGATTACTCATTTAGAATACTACTTGAATCTATTGCAGCTTCCCTTCTACAAGGTAACCCTCAATAAGCCTACCTGCTATACGATAGGCCATCAAGCTGCGCGCAATTTCTAATCACGCTAACACAGGCCAATGCTTTAATGGCATCTAGACTATGAGTTACCTTATTTTCAAGAAGTTTTAGTTTAACACTGATTCTTCTGATTCTGTTTAACGCATCTCAGAATATACAGTAACTATGCACAGCGCACTAACTTGGAAACTCAAAATATCATCATTGAGATGAATAAACAAAGAACAAAACAAGTTGAAAAGAACTTTCTATTCGTGGTACGCGCCACAAGTGTATCATACGTACGTCGTTGACCTATGGGGCATAATATATTTTTGTTTTTGTTGGCAATCTTCGCTTGAAGACGCTTTTTGCACTCGCCCATTTTCCACCATTTATCAATGAAAAATACACCCCATTGAAAACACAAGGTAGTGCCATCGGTAACTCTCACACATAAAGTATACAAAGCTTTTTTTTTATCATTAAGAGTCTTTTACCGGAAACTTTGGGGCTATGTTCACGTGTATGCCTACGCAAGCCTTATTTCCTATACACAATATTTCGTTCCCCGTAAGCAAGCCGCCCATCTATTTGACCATTATGTTAGCCGGTCCAAAACACAAAATGGCTTCGTAAATTTAATTCGGTTTTTAGGGACATCTCTTTTCCATTGGTACCAGCAGACGACTCTCAGCAGCCATAAAATACCCTACTCGTTCTATCTTGCCCCTTTCTCGTTGCCGCTATTCATTTTCTCTAATACAGGACATCCTTTATATCGCTTTTCCCTTTCTCTTTGTACTGCCCTTTCCTATGGCACACCTACATCCTTTCCTCTTCTCCCAGGCGGTTCTTCCACCGTATTCTTTCCGCAACTAGGCCTGAACATGACTTTTTTTTTATGTTTTGCATTCGCCAATTGCTTTGCAGGTTTCACCGACCGCTGTTGCTGCCGCCATTGACTATTGTTGTTGATGCTACCGTAAGAACCGTCGTGCCGTTGTATGTCTCAAGATGGATGTCAAGTAAAGAAGCACATGCAAGGCTATGGCAAACAGAGAAAAGGGACGCTAGCCCTGGGGGAGCATCGTGAGCCAACTGACGTTGTCAGTCTAAAGTAGCAGCAGCGGCAACGGTGGCTGTAGCGATGAGCGTCATGGCGGTCGTCCAGTACGGGTACAGAAGGAACAGGACCATCTCCTATTCGCTGCACCCTGCTACTAGCCAACAGTTGTGGCCTGGCCACAGGAGAATTGCAGGCATAGCTCATTGGTCGGCCAGCTGTAACCCTCCACTCTAAATGGTGCTAATAGATAACAGTAAAACGGAAATACAACAGGCCAAGGAAACCAGCAAAGAACGACTCTCGTTGAGTTGCTAACGCTACGGTGGTAGCGGGCGATTCGAGTACTGGCGAGGAAAAACGCGGCTACAGCCGAGGACACCGTCCGTTACGCAAAGCGATCACCAAACGATCTCAGAACATAGCCTATCTAGTTTTCTCCCATTCAGGCGCCATGGGATGAGGTTGGCGTGCGGTCTCGCCGCAGAGCGGCCGATGGCTGGATCTTTTTTTGCTAGTTGTAGCAGTACAAGGAGAGGAAAAAGGAGAAGGTGTCATGTGAAAAGAAGAATACAGAACACAGTGTAAAGTTGTGACGACCCTCTGCATTTCCGCGTCACTCGACGCCAACACCGAAATGGGTTGGTCTGCAAAGTGAATAAAATGGGAATGACATTTCAAGCGGCATGTAGCCGTAACGCAGTCGCGCAAGCGGGTTCGCGGATGCCCAGGCGGATTGGCTGGCTGGCTCACAAGTTAACGGGCTGTGATCCAGGCAGAGCGAGAGAGCAAAAAAAGAGATTCCTTCATTTTATCACCCCTTTCTGGGTGCGCCAGTAGAGAAATGGTCACAGGGTCGAACGAACGGAGATTGTGGCGATTGACATTCAAAGAGTAGGAATAGAAACCGGTGGAGCGGGAAAGTCAGTAGACAATAGGGGGCAATAAATATAGAGGAATGAATTTAAGTACGACTAAACCGTCAGGCCCGGGTTGGATTGAGGGGTTGCGGCGCGACGATATCGAAAACGACCAGCAGATCGAAAGCCGACGAGATGGCAAAGCTGATCTGTCCTGTAGGACTAGTTCGGCATGGCAAGTGCAAACACACTTTTAATAAAAATGCGGCTCGGAAAAGGCTGCAAGGAGGCAGATGCAAAGCGTGCACCACAGATAGGACAAGGCCGGGAATAACAGTGAACTAGCGATAGAAGGATGATAAGGATAAGCTACTGGAAGGAAGTCGACAAGCAGCAAGTCGAAATTATATTAAGCTTAATATGTCTGCATATAGTGAGGCGGAAAAAATAAATCGAGTAGAACAAAACTTATCGAAACTTTTCGTGGGTCGAAAACCCCGGCTGTTCCCTTCTAGAGAAAGCATCATATCACTTAAGCCAATACAGCTCAACGAACGCTAAACGTTTTGTCGCAATTGTTTAATGCACTGTATCCTTGAATTATGTGACCTGGCTGGATAACCAGTATGCTTAAGGAAAATGTTTCCACCGAAATGGCCGTCAAAGTATGCCAGTTGATTTTATGTTCTACTATATTTTCCCTTGAGTAGCTAGTTCTGTATAATACAAATAAATAAAAAATCTACTCAGCACAAATGAGTGAGTTGTCCGTCCAGGAAAACTTCTTCAACTACTCTTCCTTGGTAAGCCTTCCCCTCGATCGTTTATCTGCCTCGTCCCACGACGCAGACGCGAAGGCTTTCGATCTACTAATTCATGCCCGTTAAACTGGGTAGTTGATTTTACGAAAGTTGAAGTTCTGCAACGTTTGTTCGTCTAATGCTTCCTATTCCAGTTCATTTGTCGTTCACAACGCAGCCTGAATTGTTTGGTTGGTCGCTTGCTTGTCTGCCTGCTTCGTTTTCGCTTTAATTTGCCGTATCTTCCACCCGTCTCTTTCGGGTGCGCTCCATCTTTGTCGTTGTCGCCGATATTTGTTCCCAATCTGGCCGAGCTACCAGTCATCCTACCCGGCTGGGCCTGCCCGAGCTGCTCCTGCACCTTTCCATTCGTCTACGGTGTACATACATATGGACGTTTTCTCTCATGTTTACCCCATCTTCTGCTAAGTGAATCAGCAGCCTAACGAGCCCTGATGCGCGTCCCTCTATCTACCTTCGGGCCTGTATGTTTGATCTCTTCCCAACGTAGCCCCGTACCCCTACCGGCGAAACACCAAACATGGTCTTCAGTTCGGCGATTCCGACGAGGTTAGTCACTTGCGTCCCCCACACCCGCACAACATACCGGCCACTAGTGAAGTAGGCGTCTAGTGAAGTCGCAAGGTGTATTAGTACCAACCTTTGTGGTAATAATAAGAGTGCTAGTAAATCTTTTGTTCGCGTTTGTAGATAGATCGCGACCGAAAAAATGCTATTAGAGTATACGCCTAATCCGCGCAGTTTAATTCCGTATTTGATGCTCATCAGGCATTTTCTTTTTTATGAAAAGGTTTGGTGGGTGAAAAGAATATGCCTGTACCTGAAAATCTTACCACGTACTAAAACTACAGGCCGGGCCCAACTGCATAAACGCTGAGTAAATTATGTACTGCGTATAGAATTTAATAAAGATGGGAATGAATATCGAACGACATGCCATAGAAAACTTTGAAAATTCACACCAGCTAGGGCAAAGCGGGTCAAGGTGGTAAATAGAAATTATCCTTTCGTCATCAATAAGGCGACCGTTGTTGCGTGGCTAATGGTTGTTAGTTTGTATGTATGTAGTGAGCTAAGGAAATTTGGTGACGACAAACACATACACTTATTTCAAGAATTTGTTCTCATGCACGTAGCATTTCGGTCCAGGAGAATCAAGTCGGAAGGATCTACCGGTTGGCCTCCAAACCAGGATAGGTTCCTGGACGAAGGATATCACAGGCTTGATAGAAAGTGCAAATATTGCTCAATCCCCGATAGAGGTAAACAGTAGGACAGTTAAGTTTATTTGAATCAGCCAAGCCTAACAAGCGACATGACCCAAATTAGAGTTATTCAGCATCCGGCAAATAACATTTCATACGCTGCAATTGACAAGACATAAATATATAAGGACTCAGAAGGATTTCAAGTTAAATAAGTTATAAACGTTCAGTTTAGAACAATTACTCTCGAATCAACAATTTCCTTTTCTTGTTAAATCTGTTTCAAGATATGTTCACTGATGTCGCATGAAAAAACCGTATCTAAAAGTGAGTCAAAAATTGGTTCGGATGATATTAATCGTGTCCAGAGATGTTTATTAGGTACGTATACAGTGTGTAAGCGACGATCGGTGTGATAGGACCGAAATTAATGGTTCTTTTATGGGATTTGAAACGCTAAATTGACCGCGATGAACTCTACTGAACATCACTCACTGTAGGTTTTTGCTGTTGTGCGTTACATGTAAAACATATCGGAAAACCGTAACGACATAGGCCGGCTCGGTAAATCAGATAAAATAAATGGTCGCTAATCTTCTACGCATCTGACTGTGTATTTACTGCCAATGAGAACCTTTCTTTCAAAAGAGTTCAGTCTTTTCGAAAGTTTATTTTCACACAAACTGATAGTAAGCTTCCGTTTCATTGCCACGATCGACACAAATCGTTACTACGTTTCTACGATGCTCAGCATTTTTTATATGACCGCTATTGAGGTAGGTATCTTCTTTACACGCTAAACGACCATACATTCCACCGTAACTTGTCGAACCGTACCAGTTCCAATTGTGTACTTCTCAAGTCTCCCTAGCGGTGTATCACAATGTAATTAACACCCGCCCAGCTCTGCATGCAGTACTCAGAAGTATACCAGTTCGCTGTGATTAAGTGTCTTTGTCCTCCGATCGACCGGCAGCGGTCACAGTTACTATGACAAGTAGCACGACAACTAGGTAAAGCCAGCTTCACCTTTACCCTGCAGCAGTGAATCCATAGATGAGTTGCTGCACTGAAGTAAACATCTATCCCCATGTTCCTCCCAAGGGGCTCCTCGCTAAAAGAGTGAGGAAGGCATTCCCACTTGTAGTTTCGATCTTTGTTAGCGAAATAGAAAGAAAGACGTAGCGAGTGTGATACAGACGCGAAGCTTGAGAAGCGGAGATGGGCTCTGAGTGGGTTCTCCTGATCGGGATCTACCTCTTCACCCCCACAGCGTCATGCCAACACCGGTTCGCCATGGAACCAAGTGAAGTGTTGTAGCAATCACCTTAATGTCCTGAGCCTTCTATGGATTTCTTGGGGCCGGAGGCCAAATAGAATGATGCGACTAGTGCTGGCACAGCTCCTATCAACTTCTTCTTTGCTTGCCGCAAATATTCCACAGGCCGTTGGCACAAGTGCCCCAGTCGGTGGGGCCAACGACAGATCTATGGGGCTGCCACTATTGCTTGTTTTTGGGTTCTGCTCAGTATAGTACAGCCTATATTCTATTCTCCTTTTTCCCCATGTAGGCCACATTCCTTTGCGGCCGGCTCGAAATCCGTGTGTGCAATCTATACTATAGGGCAGACAGATAGGCGACCAAATCTAGCCTGTCCAGTCACTATAGGCCATGTGGGCTTTAGAGTATACGATATACGCAGTTAGTCTCGATTGATTAGGGCTAGTTGCCCTCGTTAACTCGATCCCCATCGACTGGAAGGGATTTAAATAGTCCGCGGACTCCGTGCAAGGCATGTGAATGGATTCAAGGCTCACAGCCACAACAAAATACTTTGTCTAGCAAGGTCCAATTGTCGATCAACGATTAGTATTTATACTCGGATAGCTGGCGAAGTGATTTGCAAGGCTGAATGCATACGGCGCGTCGTCGTGCACGTTGGCAGATTATTTGGCTACCTCAGAGAAAGACTATATGTATGAACTTACCGGACTCTCTGATACAAAGGTGAAAGCTGGTGAGGATGGAGTTGGAGGACTCCGTAGACTGGATTGCATACCAAATAGGTCGGGTATCTAGGCTATCAGCTGAAAGCGACCGATTCGAATGAAACGGCGTGAGTTGAAATTTGTCTTCATATATCTAGACAGTACTCAGCACCTAATGGGGTACATTTCTAGCTGTAGATGCAAAGGTACGCCAAGTTAAGAACCGTATTATGCAGTTTCTACATATTTATTTAAGCGTGCATGTGGTTTACTTTGCATATACCGATTGTATATATCGGTGTACATCTGTACACGTACGTCTTACGCGAAACCGCACCGTAAATTGCGAGTGGCATGGTAATAACGGACAGAGCTACCGCTGCAGGATCTTTAGCTGTTAATGGTTTTTAATTAAAAAGGGTCCGACTGAAAAGGGTCGACAAAAATCTATTCAGAAAATTATGGAATACATTGAACTAACATGAGCAAGATCTAACACCCACTATATAAAACCTCACAAACGAACAATATAGTCTATACCGTTATTTCGATAGACCACTACGTCTTTGAGCATACCTGCAGATTTCCTGTAATTACCCTCGTGGCTAATTAATCAGTGAGTCGTCGATTTTCAATCAGTGCGTGGTAAACAGAGATAGTGAAACCTAAAACCAAACTTTTTGTACGCGTATCTTGAGGACTAGCCATTTTTCTTAGTAAACTTCGTCTTGGGGCTCCGTCCCAGGACGCTAAGGCTTCTGAAATCGTATACAATGTTTGCGTCTATCTATTGTGTAATAATAATGCTTATTTACTAAATCAGTACAGCGGTTGACTGCATTTTTCAGCCTAAGTGGTAAGTCCCGAGCTAGCATAAACGAGTAAGAACGAACTTTCCGAGGACATTAAACGTCTCCAAAACATTAGCTAATTGTATAATAACGGTATTTTACGACAAGGCATGCATCCGTTATGTGTTGCCTTAATACCGGCCAAACTGACCCCTTTCGACCGTTCGAAGGCAAATGCTATGAGGGTCAGATACACAGTTTATCATCATCACATACAGTATCAACACAGCCACATACCTGGACTCGTGCTTCAGATAGGCCAAGTCTCTGAGAAAGTTCTTCGCGCATAAATGCATCCGGGTAATGAGTTTCGTCGAAGAGCTTTTCAAGTTCGTTCAACTGCTCCAGGGTAAAGTTTGTCCGCGATCTATAACATACAAAGGTTGCAACATAATTACTTCGGATAAAGCCATCCTTACTGTGCACACTTTTGCTTCGTATCACGTATGCATATGCACCTATGATCTGTGTTAGGAATTGGGTCATTGCATTATTAGCTATGAGACGAAACGTCGTAACACAATACCAGGTTAGGTTTGCGTAAAAAGCGATGGAGCCAGGTTTAGGCGGGGCCCAAAATAGGTATAGGTGAAAAAAAAAACAACACTAAAATGATAAATCTAAAGTTTTTAATATATACGATAGAGTAGCATGTCGTCATAGGCATTTATGTACGTATCTGTGCAAGGAGATTCAATACGATCCATTCACCTTTGATAACCAGCTAAAAAACAGCCAGCTTTAGGCTGAGTTACTGAGAGAAAAATCGACAACAAATAATTAAGTATGCCAAATCCCGCACTCGGAACTGCAGATTATGGCTGCATCGTCTTTACCGAGCTCGACCATTCTTGTTCGACTTCGGTACATATCTTTTCCATTAAGTAGCACATATACATATAGTCCTCATATAATTAAGTTTCACTCCCAACTGTGAGGCAGTATTTAATGGAAGAATCAGATCCAAAGCTTGAAACGTGATTGATTACTGGAAGTTTCATACCTTCGCTGTTTTACGCCTGTACTATTGCGGGTATCCTTGAGCGCGTCTCGTTGGCCGAACGAAGCCTCTTTTAAATTCAGCGGAGGTCGTGGCGAAAGAGCGTCTTCATGAGAGAGACAATCGCCTGGAATTTGTGATTAAGAACTTTAGTCCGACTGCGTACGAACGATTCGGTTACCTACCGTCTTCAAAATGCTTTTACTGTTACATTTGCGGCAGTATGCTGCGAGTACAGCTCCTTGTTGCGGGCATAACAAAGTAATGCTTGCATAACACTTAGTAAATGAGACCTCATCAGTACAATGAGTTTCCTATAATCCGTTTTGGATTATGCATAATTTAGCATAGCGTATATATTTGCGTAGCACTCATAGTTTGTCATCCCTTGTTGAAGTTGAACCCACCCCCTGGATGGATCGCCTAACAGCTGGTTGATGAGGCATCAGTATTTTGAACAACACAAAATAAGCTCGACATTCAAGTCCAGTCCAACAACGATCAGCTTCTATAATACCTCGTCTTTTCTTCTTCCTACGCTTAGTATTGTCCTTTGTCGATGTCATCCATCGTGATACCTTACTGCGTACGACTTCAATCTGATCCGGGCGACAAAATATGTAGCGCAGATGGAAAGCCCCCTATGCGTGAGGGGTACGAAAAATCTCTTCGCATGACGATAAAGAGTCACCGTATTGACTTACGATTGAAGACGCTCATGAGCGAGCGGCAAAGTAGGGTAGCAATAAGAATTTCCGGGCGAACGCCCCTGAGCGGTTACGGCTTGATGTGGATTGGCAGGTGGTGCACGATTGCAGTGCCATAGAAAATAAACTTTAGCTAGTGGTGCAATGTTTGTGATACCGCAATCGACAAGTAAAAACCATGTCATAAAAAAATTGCCGATGAAGGATCGGTGATGAACGCGGAGCATGACATACCTAAACTACGAGACGGCTTCGGAACATAAAATATATTTAAGCCACAGGATGCCAATGCCTTTAATGATGAACGATTTTGCACATAAGAACTCATGCCGTCTGCTATAAAGTTCTGATAATGGTACGTACCTTGTACAATAATGTTACACGATATGACATAATTTTTAGAAATTTTAGCACGTTCTTGTATGACGGACAGACGGTAACTCAGATCCACCCCTAAGATAAAGGTAAGTTAGTGGGCAGTAACTTCTCGAGTGTTATGTAAGTAAAAAATCGTACGTACTATGTGCACAATGCTAGCACTGTACTTAATTCGCCGTTTAAATATATATATATATATATAACACGGTAGTAAATACGGTTTTTGTCCCTCGCAAATTGATAGCGACAATAAGTAATTTGTAACAATGCCTTAAATTGTTTAATATTGAAGCTTCGAATGATCTAGTGGCCATGTTTCTTTTTTCGACTTTCTTACTTGTTTGTGGCGCTAAGATCGTGGCGAAAAGCAGACGCCATATCAGACCAATTTCCAGTACAAGCAGCTCTTATAGCCCTCAAGCTACAGCCTTGATACCTTAAACAGCTTATTTCAAAAGGTATACGACTTAAAGCGGTTCGAAGCGCGCTTTGCTCGTTATTATCTCAGGATTCCTGTAAAAATAACTATAGCTATTTCTGATACCAAATCATAGGGCAAAATCGCGGAGAACAACAAGAATACATTTTGTAGATGAGGGCTTAGTAGGGTCGTGTTTTTTTGTAAAATTCAACAAATATTGTCGCTGGGCGTATAGATTTTTTTGCCACCAAGTGATTTAATTTAATGCTTTTGATAAATAGGCGATTGTTTGCCGATGTCAACGAAGTGATTAAACGAAACGAGAAATATATTTGCTGGGGTAACGTTCTAAAGGGCGATAACGGCTTCGGGACATGTGTTCGTTTTATAAAATCTGCAAATTCAAAAAGAATCTGTTTACTGAAATTGTAAGCCAAATAGTCGGCTATATAAGACAAGGCTCTGTTTAAGCTAAAAGTTGTCGTAAGTTAGCTCATTTGCTATGTTTATGGTGATCTCACACAAACGCTCGAAACTACATCGTCAAATTGACCATGTCTTCTACTGATTACTTACCTAAACAAGATGTCCGTCACTTTATAACACATTCACACATTCTGCTTATTGCCAGCCACTCTACCATTCTTGGCTACTCTAGTAAGTGCCTTTGAATGTCACCAATCGGTTGGCTACAGCTTTAGCGATAACAGAAACTACTGGCAGTAGATTCTCATCGGTTCACTCAGGTCTCGCTGTATGTATGTCGTGTCGTTTCGGATAGTCTCCGCCCGCTGTGCTTTCGGCACTCGTTATATCTGGGTGTAAAATCTCATTTTCCTAAAAGTCTCCGTTCGAGCGGCGGCGGCGGCTCAGTCGTCGTTGGGGGGTGCCGCCGGCATTAGCCAACAACGAGCCCCCAATCTTTTTTCTTTCCTTAACCTTCTCTCTCCTTCTCTTTGAATCGTAGTTCAGGGCGAACGACATACGAGCAACGCAACCAGCAGAAAACCTTTTCAACTTGCCATTTTCTCGCACCCCCACCCCTCTTGCCTTAACTTTCCACTCAAAAAGCGAAATTCGATACAAATCATCCTCCCGGTACCCAGCAAAGAGCTGTGCTTCGCTGTGTCAAAGTGTCATTGAAGACCGAAAGGGGGTAAGCGATCGTTTGTCTGCTGGAATTGCCGTTGGCTTCATTGAGACGCGTCATCCGGACCGGCGAAGACGCAACCCAAGACACACGTCAGGAGTCGGCAGTCGGCCGCTCGCTGATGACATGTTTGACGAGGAATCCAAAAGACAACTGTAGCAACCTCTTCGGTAGATAGAAACCTTTATTTTTGACTCAATTGTCAACAGTATCCTAGTCAACTCCATACATAAATAGGCCCTGGGTACGGCACACCAGTGGGCCTCTTCCTATTCATACGTTTTAACTGTTGCACTGTGTAAACACCAAAACAGTAATATGGGTCTTCCCCAATGCCAAAAAAAAGCCTTAGCTTCTTACATGGTCACGGGCTCATGCCCCAGGTTTATATAGATAAGACCGAGAAACTGACTTGAAATGTTGGGGGTGTTCGTAGCCTCAAAATAGTGGAGCCAGTAGTACTATATTTGCGGGAAGGAAAGCATAGTTGGAGCGACTAGTTGTTCCGAAGCGACCCAAGATGACAGCAGGAATGTTCTAGGGGGCAGTAGTGCTTGCAGACGCTGTTCCCTATTCCTGGAGCTCGTAGAGTGTAGGGACCGAAAATCACGGGGTGCTCGACTTAACTAAAGTACTCAACGATAAGATCGAGGCAGTTTGTCTTCTGAGAGGGGAAACAATAGGACAAACTTGAGGAACGTTGCCACAGCAGAGAAATTGACTGGGGCTACTCTGAACGCTGTTTCGAAACGCCAATAGAAAGAACTTGACTCGGATTTCCTGCCGACAGCGACGACTAAAATGACAACGATGGGGTTTTACTAATAGTAAATTTGATTTCGATGAAATGACACGTAAAATAGCCGATAAGTGATAATGAATTTCTCGAATAGGTTGCGTTGTTTCTACGTTATAACAACGTCACGCTGCTTGGATAAGCCTGGTCTGTCTGAATCTCCTCGAAATTGAAGAAGCTTCAAAAGATCGAAGCAACGATGAAAGGCCTACTCGGTTAGGAAGAGCACATGTTGAATTGACTTTTGTTAGACGCAAATTAATTTTGTTGACAATAAAGTCTCTTGACAAGATGCACTAATTGCATTGCTCACAAACTATGGTCATACGCGCAATAGCAATTTCTCAGTTGGCAACGTACAAGTACTTGAGAAGTTCGCATGAAGTTCGAAAAGGACGAAAGTAGCAAATAAGAACTACCCTATTCTTTAGAACTATATTTCCTTTAACATGACCGTCCTTTCGAACGCTAGGCTGTAAAAGACCTTTTCAATAGACATATCCTTTGTTCACAGTCACTGGCGACGCAATTGATTCGCTTCCAGCAAGATGTTTACGTCTTACATCTCATTTGCTCAAGTATAGGCAAATGATGACGCAATAATTTTCTCTATTCGTTGTTAATAGGATCTGAAGCACTAAGCGCTCATTTCCTTCAACTAAAGTTCTGGTCGTTCAAGTTTATAAAACTTCAAGTTCCAGTTCTCATAGAATAACCAACGTACTAGGTGTTTAAAAGAAGACCTAACGTAACGGAAATAGCAGGCCGGCCTATTCTTGTTTGACTGTGAGCGTGCACGTTTATCGATAAAGCCTTAGAGAAGTCTGTCCATAGTTTCATTCCTACTAGTAGAATAGAACTGATGAACCGCAAACATAAGAGAGAGCCCAGAGAATACGTTAACGACAGATGAGATCGTTGACATATGCATCTTTCTACAAGACCCTTATTGGACCATGTAGCAATCTTTAATTCTTCTTGTTTATATGAGTATAGAGTTATTTGCCAAATGACAACGTGAGGTATTTTTTTAGAGATTTAAAATAAATTTATGCCTTTTTATATACGAATGCTAAGAGCGTATCGAACCGTTTCGATAATACTAAATAGAAAGAAGTGCCGAACACCTAGTTGTTCCCACCTTGAAGATATTCACTTTGAATACCTTAATAGCTCAGCATTGTTTTGAATTCAGACTCGTGCTCACAGATCTCGACTTTGCCTTTGGTTTTTGCTTGAATTTACTCTATTGTCGTAAAGGCTCTTCTTTGCAGATGTTTCTTGAGGGCTGGGAAGGTCATACAGATTAGTATCTGATAAAAGGCAAGTGAATCCAACATTAAACATTGAGTTCGTTCCCTAGAGATACAATACAGATAGTGGTACATGAGCTCAGTACTGCAGTGAAGGACGCAGGATTTTTCCGCTCGGAGTTCAGGCCTACTTATCATTGCGCAATTATTCTTAAAACTTCTGGCAATGATAGAAGGAACATTTAGCATAAATATATAGTACAATGTTCAAGTAGTTGAAAGACAGAGAAACGACATCTGGCTAAAAGCCAGTCATTAAAAAAAAAAAACTCAAAAACTTAAGTGACGTGTTTGCATATTCTCAAATTTGGTCTACGGATGATTGCCAAACAGCAGATTGCAGCGGCACTCGCCCGAACATTGGTCAGTTTTATTTGTCAACGAAAAAAACACGTTTTTTTAACTCAGTAGTACAACACAATCTACCGCATCTCTAGCCTTTCAACTAGTCCTTGCTCCCTTAGACATAGAATCCCCAGGGGTGTACACACTGGGAATTTAGGGGAGCCCCACCAGTAGCCTTCAGCTGTCAATGTTTCTGTGACACCTCAAACAAAATGTCGAGTCCCTTTGAGAGTGTCTCATCTTATAGACCGCTTAGCACCACTTTTATCAGTGTGCGTACCTGCTGTATGGGTCCATATATATTTCTAAATGTCTTCGTAGGTCTGTTTCAAGTATGAAATATTTGTTTGTCGAGTCGCTTGTCATTGGCCTCGATTGCCGTGCCAGGCCAAAAGGATTATTGTCTATGTCGTGTTGCCAAAGTGCTCTTTGCCACCTCAAAGTGCCCCTCTTACTGGTGAATCATGTCACCTCGCTTGTCTCGTTCTTCGTGTTGGCTTAGCAATGATCATCCGAAATGACATTGGCAGCCGCCGCCCAGCAATCGTTCGACTTGGCCTCTTTGTCGTGTTCCGCAGGTGAGCAAGCAGGTACGCGCCTATATGTCCTCTTGTCGAAATATCTGCATATATTTATTGACTGCTATTTCTGTCACTGTGGTTGTGCGCAAATGATTTAACGAATGGGTAGAAAATTGACAACGGGGCTTCCTACGATAAGTTATATATATATATATATATATATATATATATATATATATATATATTTTTTTTTTTTTTTTTTCAATATATATAATTTGGAAGGTAAGGGAAAACATATTAATGTAAGGGATCTTTTGCGCTTAAGGGGGTTGACGTGCGGAAACGCAGGTTGGCTTGAGAGTAGCTAAAAGCATTGTACCCTACATAGCTTCAGTTGTCCTTGAACCATATTTTGGCGTTTTCTATCGCTTCTTCGCTCAAGGTCTCTCTGTGTTCTCTGAAAACGTTGTCACCATTCCTTGCAGACCATCTGACGTTCTGACTTATCCTGCTTTTGCCTGTAGTATCAATGCTACGCTTCACCGCTCTATCAAACATGTGGCTTGTCAGGTACTCATGGTATAGGTATACACTACCTGCCCGATCGAACAGCAGGTGCCATGATGTCTGCTGCAAGAATCGTCGATGCTTTTCGCAAAATGGTAGCTAGCGATTTTAGTAGTCTGCTTGTACTGATTTGTTCGGCTGAGGGCGAAGTAACTTGTGAAGTGCAGACGGGCCATCGATATAAAGACTGAAACGAATAACACCTCTATGACTTGTTTAATCTCCACAATGCTCTTGGAAGCTACCCTTAAACACTATCGGAAGCCATAAAGATGTATCTGCACGTCACCATCTCGAATCGAACAATTTCTCTCGTTTGTGTTTACCTCCGGCCAGGGCGCCTTTGCCCCCAGAAGAACTCTCCTTGACTTAGTCAATTGAATAGTTACGAGCTGTTTGCTCACGCGTAGTATTAACGAAATGATGTGGGCGATAATACTTGGACCAGCAGTATTGTTTTCAGCTGCAGGGTATTCGCCAACTGAAGTATGCGAACTAGGACCGACATGGACAAGGTACTTGCGCCTAAAGAAAAGCCTAGTGAAAAACGAGTCCTGCGTAACTATGGAAGAGCTGAATTGATAGTCAGATAGATGAAATGGAGTTCACCAATAGCACACAATACTAACTATAGCTAGAACTTAAATGAGAAAATCAAGACGATATAACTTCTTCATTTTCAGTCGAAGCTTTTAGTGTGCGTTTTTTTTGAAGGACCAAAACCTTTTAGTACAAATATCCTCGCAAATGCATATATTACTGCTAGGAACTACGACGTCATTGCTCTCTCCAAGGTTCGTTTATCCGCATTTGCGACTAAGAATTGTCATTAAAAACATTGCGTACACATCAAATACTACTAGCATATTTCAGCAAAAATCATACCCTGAGGCAGTAATGCGTAACGCCAGCGGTACGACGGCATGACGTTCGGGTCACGTTTAACGGGCAACACGACTGAGCTACTATGACGGCCCGAACACTGCCTTTTCCCCAGTCACAGCGCACATCCTCATAATCAACAAACTGCGGGCAGCTGTTGAATGTGTTCAGCTGTATATACACATCGGAGCCTCAACTGATGCCGTTACGACCACCGGTGGCTACCTAAGGAACATACGTGCTGGCAGGTGGCATGTCGCTATTACTGGAATGCTCCATGACCCAAATTGGATTAGTCCTTTTGCACCAATTGGTGGTCCCGTCGCCTTCAGCGATGTAGACGTTGTGGCAAATTTTTGGTAGTGCCAGTTTGTCGAGGTGTGGAGTCTTGACAACGTACTGGGGTGTCGAGCCTAGCAAGGATCAACAGCATGAAAGGATCAGCTGTAAGCCCAATGTAACGTATCCTGTATTTCTTTTCTTCCTCCTTTACTCCTGCGTTCTCCCGCGCGGAACGCTGGCTGAGATCATGGCTACCCAGCGGAAGCAATAGGAACATTGTTATTAAAGCTAAAACGAACTCCGTTTTCAATTAGGCCAAACTGTTACAAAGGTTGGTTTGTTTGCTTACGACGTGGCCAAAGTTTGTAGTTGGCGGAGGATGAACGTAGGAGTTCGGTCTTCCTACTGGTCTTTATTGTTGTTGTTTGCAATTATTCGCTAGTTAAGTAGAATCAATTTTTTCACTATCGGTTTAAATAAATAGAGAGACTTGTTGTTATTAAGAGAACATAGTCTTGGAGAGTCGTCTCTCTACTCGATAGAGAGCGAGCTTACAACAGCTTTTTGTCGACTCAAGCGTACACTTAAATCTGGCACAGGCCAGTGTTCAGTCATTGGAAAGGATTAAAATCAAGTCAGCAAAACCGCTAGTCGTTTTCAACGTACCAAAGTTACTACGCATTCGATTTGGATGCCCCAGCAACTCGGAAGGACCCACGAACGTGCTAAAGCGTTACCCACGCATAGTACGACCCTACGATTCGTATCCGAAATCTCCGCCGTGCCTGTGTTAAATAAAGTTTGGCACCTTACGTACCGTAAACAGCGTTTACAGTAATGTGCTACGAAGATGTAACGTACCATCTTGCTGCACAAATAAGTTACGTCTTAAAACCCGACGGCGATCATTTGGACGCACAGACGAGTATCGAAAGGGGCAATAGAAGCTATGCACTCAAACCGCTAGCTTCTCATTTTTTCCTCTAAGGAGAAAAGATAAGGGTAACGGTAAGAAAGAGGCCGGACGGCGGGTGGGCTATACGATAAGTACAGAGAACGGAGAAGCACCTGAGCTGTAGCAATTTCGAAATTAGCACATGATTTGTCCGCTGCCACTATCGCAATAACGAACTCCCTAGCTACTGGCACCGCCATAATTGGTACGTGTGTCGCTATTGGGCAAATGAAGAAAGATGACTGGCTTTACACCGAAACCTTCTTGATAACAAGGCAGGCTAGGGGCTGGGTATTGGGTGGCACGTGTTGTCTGCGTGCAGGAAACGATCATCTGGAATCTTTAGGGGAAAATCGCTATGGAAAGAATTGTGGTTTGCCGATCCTGTTTGTAGACGACGTGTCCGATGGCATGCACAAACGAGGAAGCAAAGAACATCGAAATACAAGGTCTAAGATTGTAAAAATAGAGTACAAAGAACAGAAGTTGAGCAATTAGGTGACGATGAACATAAAAAAAAATGAGTAAAAGATAAAAACGCAAGGTGATCTAACGACCTGCTCAGTGTGAATTTTTTTGCCTTATCTGTCCTAAGCTCGCTTGAGAGTTAAACTGGGGTAGTAAAACCTACCTGTTAATGGCAATCTCCTTAATTTTCAATTTTAACAATGAAGCTATGCGTGTGTTCTTTGAAAATGAATCGCTTGATAAAAAGATCTTTCTGGGCAAGCCACATAGTCTCTCACAAGCAATTCATCCTCCTCTACTGCCATTTGCAATATACAATAAACAATTCATACTAAGAAATCTTTATGTGACAGACATCTAATGGTTGCTGGAACTCTCACTAAAGTGATTATGCATGATTCAATTTTTTTGTTTTAGAGGAGTAAAACAACCCGTTTGACTCGCAAAATGCAATTATTGGCTGAGTTAATTAGTGGATCTGCTTTGTTTCTGCAAATGAGGAAACTCTAGTTATGTGCAAAGGTGTTCCCAATCACAGGATGTCCAGTCGGAGAAAAAGGCCTTCGACGCTTTTATTTGCAGTCCTTTTTGCTATACGGCGATCGGACAGAATGTTGTTCTTAACACGATTGAATTTACCTTTTAAAAGGAATTTAAACGATGAATAACAGGATTTACATTTGTACCCGTTGTCGCCACTTGGCCTGATTTAAATCAGGAAGCCGGGACAGAGTTAGACGCAGCTTATATTAAACGTAAGAAGAAAAGGGTGAAAATTAGCCTGTGAAAGCAAGGCCATACATCAGGTCTGCCCGTAGCTTGCAAGGCTAACCTGGTCCTATAAAAGAACTATAAGCTACTTATCAAGTTAAGAAATAGTCGAGTATGTTAGTATAGGTCTGATATCTGCTTTTGTTCGCACAGGGTAATTGTTTCTGCCATCCTTCCACTGGCTACTTTGCATTAATCTACCTGATCATTCTCTCTATTTCTCTAGCATCACTCGATAACACTGCGGTTTGGGGTGAACTATCTCAATAAATTGACGTCTGGTATAGATAGTAGACAATCAATTTGTGACCCAATGGTCACCGAGGTCTATGCTACTAGGATACTCAAGTTCCGTCATTTAAGGTGCTTGCTGCCTAGTTTTATCCTCTTTGACCTAGCATTGCCGATAGCACTCGAGCGAACAATTAAAAAAATGTATGTTTAACGAACAATCTAACATGAAAAGATCTTTTTTTTTTATTCTGACTGAACTGTCGTCATGTGATGCAATATTCCCTGTTCTCCTATAAAGCTCAAACAAGAAACTTAACTTGTGTCTGAAAGTTATAATTGTCAGCTGAAGGATCGGAAATGCAAAATTCTTTGGATTCTAAGGTTCAAAACTCACAATTATAAGCATAAGATTGGCTTTTTCAATAAAATCGTTATTGTTTAAGACGTTCAGAATACTTTTAGTACTTTTGTAGTCACCCAAGCACCCCATCGTTCAAAGTAGGAGATGAACACTTCAATACAAACATATATATATATATATATATGGGCATGAAATAAATAAAAATGCATATTTACGTCTGTTCTACTTTGAAAGATCTAACTTAGCTTGCACGGTCAAATCATCTATGTTTCAGAACTGGAAATTTGTCTATGGTCGCATAAGTTCCGCAGTGAACCGCGTCAGAAAAATTAAAGTTACATGCAAATCAGAGCAGCTCACATCGATTGTTCGCTGCTGCATCGTTTCTATATCTAGTTTGTCTTTCGACTATGGCTAATGGTAATTGTCGTACGACGCATAGACCGAGCAGAATACCACAATGACCGATTTTACAGCGTACGAGTGAACTTCTCTTAAGCAGAGTACACCGAAATATCGTTGATTAAACTTTCCGTTTTAAGTAATAACTTTCAAACGCTCAGCTGGAGAATTGTAATAACAGTGCTCCTTTTGTAGAGCGATAGATACATCATAAACGTCTAAGTAAACGCTGTCTGACCTTGAGGTAAGAAACGAATCATCTAGAGGCCGTTGTCCGTTGATAACCCACTGATTCGTTAATAGCGACAAATCTCAGAACATATTGGTTAAATTTGTGCTATATATATATTCCGTGCTGATCATTATCAGTGCATCCACTGTTGAGCGACATTTTACTTGAAGGTCAACCGTATACAATAGCGCATCTCAGATCACCTATAATTCGATTGCATCAGACGTAATATATTTTATAAATGATGGAATCAGGGTCTTTGTCAACAAAACAAAGCTCTAACGAGGTCGCTTATCTTTGTTTCCATTTGACACATCTCTTACCCGTTCACCTCTTCCTCATTCGAGGGCTGTAAAATTTCCCAAAGCACGAAGACAACAGTGCTTACCAAACAAAAAACGAAAATTACGACACTTCGCATAAACTTCACAAAGTTTTTTTACGCGCCCTGATTTTTACTTTAGGCAGACATTTACATGTACACGCAACATTGCGATACGCATAAACATGACAACTAACGACAATGAGATTTGAAAATCGGCGGGGGAAGACTCAGCCGAGTCTCCAACTGAAAACCGTATAAAGGCTCCATAATTAAGGGGACACTGTCTGTCTTGAATGAATTACATATTCGTATTACAATTTCCGCACACCACGTGCTTGAACGTTTGAGCTCTACTATACTCGATATGAAAACTTAGCATGGATGATCAGGCTCTAGTTGATGCAGGAAAAGCCAGAAGGCCAAACAGGTCACAGATTCTCCAATTCGCGATAGTTTCAACGATCACATTCCGTTACACGTTAGCACCGTGAATTACTTTGTGAGAACCACCATCTTTCTGTAAGGGCACGTGGCTATAACTTACAACACTGATCTAAGGCGATACGCAGCGCTCGTACGTAAAAAACAAAGTAATATAAAAATGACAATTTAGCTCATTCGAAACATCCATTTGTGCACGCTCATTCATCAACGTTCGCTCACAATTAACTTAATTATTACCGGCACTGTGAACGTATGTATATATAAAAAAAAAAAGCGAAACATCCATGTCATTGGGCCTCAATATCTCCCACTTCGAGGGGCTTACGACGATCCCTAACGCGTATCGATCACCGACAATCACAGGGACCAGATAAGTCCGTAACGAACATTCTAGTAAGAAGTCCTTACGCATGATAACAACTTATCCAGTCGATAGTAAAGCAAGCTAGAACTTCTCGTCTGAAATCTGAATTTATATTTTGTACACAAGACACTGGGGCTGGATATATCTAGTTGGAAATTGTTAGGCAATCCATACTCACAACCAACTGTATGATCGGCAAAGTAGAAAAATGCCTAAAAGTTTGGTCGCTGGTTTTAGAGTTAGTTGGGAAAAGCAATGGGATTTAGCATTTATGGACGACAATTTAATTGGATCTACTGCGGCTAAAGCGTGTTTATAAACGTTTACCGGATGCTAGTCAGTTCGACCTGGGTGCTGCTTGGATATCTTCATCCTATTGCTATATGTGTAAATCTACGGTGTCGATTGTTGTCACTAAGAGGGCCATATTTTGCAGGGCAGAAGTACGTTCATGCTTGACTTCAGAGTGAAATGAATGACTTCAGAGCAGAATGAAAATTTATAATACGTAATCACTTTTACACAGGGGACTACTTTTGGATTTTGTTCGCGACTTCGCCAATCACTCTACTAACAATTCCAATAAAAATGGCGCAGGATATAACCGTAGAGATTATATGCGGAGAGTTACACCAGACTGTCTGAATGTAAAATAAACAAGACTATATTGTTTCTCCTTTGGTAGAACTTTGTCACTCCTAAGACGCGTAAGCGACAGGAGAGAATATTTCTCAGAGATTCCGGAAGAGACTTTAGTCAGTTAGCTCTCTTCATTCAGCTTATAGCGGAATGAAACAAGCGGCTAGTGCGTATCTATTCTGGTTTCCGATAGATTTTGACGATGTCCATCCCGTGAAGATCGATATATACAAATACAAGTTTATCAAACTGCTCTTATATCTATGACTTACACAGCGGAACAATTTCAGAAAGTACATATGGATCATGCGAGACGTTCTTAATAACAGAAAGTAATAATTTAAATTTCGATCGATACTTATTCAAAATGGCGTGACGTTTTTAGACAGCCACAGCTGACTGGCAAATGTAATGCAGATGTCGCAAATGATCTTCACCAGATTCGGGGACCCCAAAACAGTGTCTTGAATAATGCCACAAAATTTATCTCGGATGCGATTTATATCTTTTTTAATACGTCTAACGATCTTCCTCTTCCACTCGCCACCAAATGATCAAACAGCCTTCATATAGATAGAACCTTCGAATTTTGACCACCTAATGCGTCTCTAGATTTAGGTGAAAACGTTGTCGTTATACCATCGCAGCTATATCAAACAGAACTACCCCTACGGATCTTTTCTCAAGTTGAAGGACGAAGTTCAGCTCGCTGAGAAACGACCAGATGCACCCAGAGAACGTTAGTCATATATTCATAATACGGCTGGTTTTAAAAGACATCACGAAATCAGGCCAAGGTCACTTGGCCCATTTACCCCTAGCATAAGGAATGTAAGCATAAAGAAAGGACAGCTAGATAATTTCCCTTGGAGACGGCACGCCAACCAAATTGAACAACAGTGACCGAGGATGCGAGTAAAAGTTAGAGGACTCAGAAATCCTGTACAAGCAATGATATTTTACCTTTTAAAACGAAAAAAATTCTTATACTTACATGTAAGCTTCACTCATTTGATAACTAATTGCTCGGAGATAAGAAAGAGGTCTCTGTGATGGCGTAGTCGTAACGTGTTTGCGTACGAAACTTGAATATGCATAAGTTTGGCTGTGGGCGCATTTAACATAGCGCATTTTCTGAGGGCAACATGCAGCTAAGTTACTACTAAATAGAACACGCGTAACATCAAGTAAAGATGACGAAAAAAGCCCTACAATGCATACACAAAGCTTCTACAAAAAAGCTTTTTATTTAAGAGCAAATAAAGCAAGGCCTGAGGAACCCACATGGAAGTTAAGCGGTCAGCGAATTGAGTCCGCCAACTTTACGGCTCTCGTGGTTGTGTCCATGAGAACCGTAAAGTGAGCGGAGAGTAAAATACAGAGCTAAAAATTGTGTGATCCCAGGTCCACTCAGAACAATATCAAATCTAACGTATAAGACTTACACAAATTCGTTCTTTATTTAATATTAAGGAAGTTCGATGTTTTTTTAGGAAAAAAAAAAAAAAAACTTTCCCTTTGAGATAATTTGCGATTTTTGAATGCTGCCCTTTACACGTAGGCCACTGAGTATCTTGTTAATGTCTTGGTCTTAATCCAAAACAGAACGAAAGAAAAAGCAGGAAAAGAAGTGCAGATGTTCACGATGTTGTGAGAGTTGCTATCATTTTGAGTTTCCGCCCAGTCTTTACTATGAGTCAATCAATCAAAGGTCAGGCGTCGTTTCAAAATCCAACAATACGTACAACAGAACTTGCCAATTTAGCAATCTTATTGTCGTATACAACTCTTTGCCGTTAATGGTGTTTACTCATTAACATTCACTGCATGCGAAATAGAAGTCTAGTGTTAAAACTTACCCTGGACCTTTTACGTAACGGTTCTTACGTTGAAAAAATTGCTATACCTGGTCTTAGCGAATCATGGAACGCACTGGGGATCTATGAAATGAATACCAAAGGTAGTTTATCATAGAATAACTTGAAGCTTCTAATCTGTATGCGAAAGTGCTTCAATGAAGCTGCGAAGCCTGCTCTGATACTCTAAATCAATCGATGTAGGACTCAGTAATTGTGGATAGATTGAATGTAAAACATTCATTCGAATAGCCTCGGTCCAATACGTGGCATTAGCGTAACAGGGGCGAACTTGTCGAGATATATCAATTTTACTGCCGTTGGTAAACCACACAGTTTATATATAGGAGGTAGAATGTGTTCCCTGAGCCACTTATCCTCAATCCAAATAGGGGCAGAATTAACGATGAATCACCCATCCTTCCCATGCTCTTCCGTCTTTCTCCAGCATAAGAAGATTGTTGACCGGCTTTTCGCAGTTATCTTGCAAACAGCGATGTAAACGGAAAAAATTATAAGAATAATATACCAGCAAGCACAATGCGCCACCATTGGCTGTTTTTCATTATCTCAGTATACAGACACGTTTCTTTTTATATACGATATATTCGACACATTCCTTTATTTTGAGTAACAAGTGTTCCAATAACTGACTATTTTATAGGGACTTTATAGGGCAAAAGCCAAACAGTTATCTCGAGAAAGAACATTCGTTATCGAAGTTTCGCTTCGGCTATCTTTCATAGTTCTTCTAAGCTTAAGCTAGGATGAATTAATAGAACGTTTTGACTTGTTCAACTTACTTGAAGCTACCTTTCAGTATGTTTTTAAAACTTTATTGGATTACTACTAACGTGCCAGCTATTTCTTTTAAATTTACAAAAGTTTCCTATAAGAATCGAACATTGTTATATATATATATATATATATATATATATTAATAAATTACACAAAATAAATATTAATAAAGAAATAAGCATTTTTGAGTTTGCAAAAAATAATTAGAATGCATATTTTTTTAGAAAAATTCAGACAAAAACAATTATTTCATAGTGATGTCTGGCATGGATAGCAACTAGAAATATAAACTAAAAGAGAACCAAAAAAACATGTAGAAAATACCTTTAAACAAATATAAGCGGACTGTTTTCTATCAAATAAAAGCTGTCAAATAAAATTACAAGAAAAGCTGCACAATAAATCTACCCCTTCAGGACAATTACCGCGAAATACTAAGTAAGTAACTTGGACTGGCAAAGAGTGGGGACTTTTTTTGCGATACAGAAACAGTGTATGAGCATATTTTTTTTTTACGAAATCGATTATACATCACAACTGAGATTGGTTTCAGACGACCGAAAAGACATGGTTAGTATCTCATTTACAATACGCATTTCAATACAGCAAATCCTGTTGCCCGGTGCGTGTGTCTTGCAGTTTATGTATCGAGTTGACTGGGAAAAACAATTAAATCTTACCTTGTTTACATGCATTTATCAGATCACTCCGTGTCTCTTGTCGTTCTCATATGGTCTGCCTGTTGCCTAAGGCAATGATTCTATCCTATCGATCGAAATCTAGTGCACCCACCAACAACGCGAAGATCTCTTACCGATCCTGTCTCAGCGATGAACAGCCCATCTTAAAATTGAAATAAACCCACTGACAAATCCAACTTGATATTGTTACGTTCGTCCTAAAAAAAAAAAAACAATCTAATTGTAACATAATAACGGTAACAAATTAATGGGTCCTTGTACATGTATAGAAGCCACGAACACATTTACGCTTTCCAAGAATTAAATAAAATATGTTACTGTTACTTATCGTTTGTGGCAAAAGGCTATTCGGTACTATGATATACGGTTGTATTGGACTATCACTTAATACAAATGGATTTTGGAAACGTTGACGCTCTTAACGACGGGACGAAAAAATGGCGTTTCTTAATACAGTGGTACATTTTTGTATTTATAAGCTGCTGACTGGGGCTCTTCAGAAAACGCAAGTAGAGCCCGATGGACATGTTCGGTTCAAGCCAGTATTTATATCTTGACCGTAACGGGACTGTTTTCTAGATAATCGGCAGAACTATCCGCTAATGCTTTACGGGGTCACCCAGAATTATAAGGCGTACCCGCGCACTATTTTTGCCAAGTGACAGGCCCAGCTTATCTTTCGAAAAGGACACTTTCACTACGTCTAACTTAAAAATATTCGATTTCCAAGTGAGCAACTCATAATGTGTAGGGCGGTGATGTATTATCGCCCTGTCAACTGCATGAGACATGGCTCACGCAAGCAGCCATGAGCGAAAAACAGCTTTCCGTGCCATTTTTCTCCAGAGGTAATAATTGTTTAGATGTTTAACTATGCAGGAATATATTTGAGTATGCTGATTTAACTACCAAGTAGTAAGGTGGATTACCAGAACATAGTACACAGATTTCAAACGATTTAGTCAGGGCAATAAAGCCCTGGATCCGGGCAAGGGTGACCGCAGCAAAGCTGACCATTAACTTAGATGTATTGCCCGTGCTATTAAGAAAACTTTGTTTTTTGTTCGACAAGGATACCTGACGACTGGAAGCTCTCTCCCTTAAAACCAGCTCAAGTGTCGTTGTTGCGTGTCTCGCTTCGACACTCGATGATTATTCAATGTTCATTAACTATATAAGCGATGTACTGGTGTGCCTCTACTAGGATTTCCCGGATCCACAGAATCGACGATCCTTCGAATGGTCAAATTCGGAGCAGAGACACTACTCCAATGTTAGCCAGCTTCCGAGGTTTTCGGATGTTATAATGACTTCAAAGTGAAAATGGCTAAGGAATTGCAAGCTTACCATTCTTCACTACTCCTAGTGATCACCAAGAAGTTCGAAAACCCTCAACTTGAACTTAGAACTATGATCCAATAAGGTCTGATATCAGAGGCGTTCCATTTCTTACTCGTCTCCGGACCACTTATGCTGGCTGAGAGGTATTAACCGCATATTCAAAGATATGTACTTGGGCGTCGGACGTTTGGCAAACACGATTTACATACATACAAACACATAGAATCGACTATAGATGTTTGTATTTCCTTGCTGGATTTTTTTTTATAGTTAATGCACTTCACTACAACTAAATAAATAAAGCCTATGGAGGAATATGTGTAGGACAAACGATTTCACCTGACGTTACTGAACGCTGCCAATGTTTTGTTGTTGTTTCCGCAGACATTGATGCTGCTAAGTTAGTGTATTCGTTGTGGGTGGGTCGAGTGGCATCCTGGGCGGAGCACCATTCAGCGACCCCGACAGAACAACTTTAATTGGTTAGCAAGCGGGATGATTAGTGCTTGCCTTAATCAGAGTTAACTTTGCTCTACGACCATTTCAAATAACGAGACATCTGTTTCTAAATATGGGACGCAGGTCAGTGGCAAATCTAAGTAATTACAGTAAAGTATTTAACTCTTAAATCTTATAGCATAATCACTAAAGCCATTTCTATAGTATCACTAATAGCTATTGTTATATGTAGATCCCAGCGAAACAAACGACCTCATCATTATTAGAGGTGTAAGTGCAGGATAGAAAATGACATGAAAGCTTCTATATCGATGCTGATGAAGTTCGAAATACGTAAGTCGCCAGACGCGAAGAGTACCGCGATTCGACATAATTTAGAAATGATCATCTACAAAGACAACGCTTCGATGTAATAGTGTGGTACATCACTTTAAACAGTGATGAAGGTATCATACTAACGTGAATCCTTTGAGTCTTCTTCGTCATCGCGTTTAAACGGTGTGGCAAGGTGGTGAGCCATAAATGAAAGGCAACGCGAAGACTGTGGTAAGGATTCAGACGAGGCGTCCTTGAACGTTTTCGAAACGAACTCCGTCAGTTCCTCCATGCTTATCGCATACACGGCACACGCACGATATACACACGCACTTTATCTTCTCATTCGGACGTATACACTTCACGACTTGAAAAGCGATTTCGGAGCACTTCCAGCCCTGGTCGATTTTGTTAACGAGCGAACGATCGCCGAGGTATAATCACACCTCACGAACAACTGACGCAAGGATGAAGACACATGCGAGTAAAACTAATTTAAAATTTCATACTTGGTTGGCATTTAGGAAATCTAGTTGCCATAAATTCAGCAAAACCAACATAAATAGACATTTAGGTTTGCACCATATCTCCAAGGCTCGTAATATAACTGTTCACCTGTACAGGAAATCCGTTTGGCGCGCAACAGATAACGCGCGCAAAATCGCAGAACGCTCATGGAATCCACTGGCGTTAATTTTCTTTTAAACTAGCTGTATGCACCCTCATGACCGCACCGAATATTTGAACATGAACACACTAAGTTTCTGCTTGTAGAGACACCGTTCGTTTAAAATTTCGCGCGCCTCAGAACGCCTTCACGATGCGGCACTTTACCCCTACGTTTTAGCTTCTCCGCTGCTGTTTATCAAAATGACATGTTGTCATACTAAAACGCATGGATTATTCATTGTTGCTCACATCGCCATCGAAAGTTGCTTCATTACTTTTGCAGAATCTCATTTCATCTTGTTCATTATTAGAGGTCGCCGGCCCGACATCCCTAGCGAAAGACATGCGTTTTTTCTGGCAAATGGTCCAGGTACCCTCAATTCATGCTTGTCTATCGGCCCCTTTCAACGGTGACTGCGATCTCGACGATATGGTGGCGCTGAGAGCACCTTCTACCAGCTTCGCGCTTTCGAAGCGTTCTATTCTCCGCGCTTCTGTGTCCCATTGTCTGTGTGTGCGCCAGCCCGTGCTCCCAGCATCGATGGGGCGGAGCCTACGTTGGTCGGGGTGGAGTCACGCAGGCGCACTCACCGCTTCAAGGCGCTTTCTCTCGCTGCTTCCAGTGGCTTGTAATGGTTTGCCCCACTTCCTTCATATCTAGAAGAGGTTCTTCCTTCTTCTGATTGAGGTTGCTATAACCGGCTACGCTATAACATAGAAAAACAGTCACTGGCGTGCCATACTGGTCGTATCGTGCTGCATGCCCGCGAGTGTAACGTGTGGTGCACGGCCGCGGAGCCGTTCAGCAGCAACGTGATCGAGGATGGGTGCGCGTTCCTCTCTAAGTGTATTCCAGGAGGTGAGTCCGACCGTTCTTTCTAGCCGGTTACTCGCTATATGGCAACTCTGAACTAACTGACAAGTCAGCCAAGTCGGAGAGGGTACGGGTGTAATTGAGTGGGCGAATGGGCCGAAATTAATGACGCGACTCAGGCTGAGAAAAAGGACCAAGGGGCCAGGACTGAGTCAAACGATGTCGTTGCCGGGCACAGGACCGTCAGCTTACCCTCCTGCCTGGCAGGATAACAGGCGGAAAACAACTGGCTAAACTCTGGTTCGAACAGTAAATGAACGTTGATCGTTCTCGGCGGTAGCCGCTATCGTTGTTATAGGACGGCAACCGAAACACGCAGTCGAGAAGGCACATCAACGCAATGAACACAGTTATACACACAGTCACATACAGAAAAAGTGAGCTAATACAAAACAAGCAGAACGACGAGGACTAGGCTCATAAGCAAGGTCGTAGTTAATAAAAGAAACGAATCACGCGATTGATCTGGGTGTTAGCGCACGGAGTCCAATTCATTGCACTGACTCTTCAGTACAGATAATGGCCACCAGAAACCAGCCAATCACGCCAACGACCAACAAACGTTCGAAATGCAATCAGAGCTCGAGGAGTACGGGTTAGCTAAAATATATAACTATTTATATGGAACATATCAATATTCGTACGTGTATACAGCGCTCTTGACATTTCTCTATTTAAGCAATACGAAATAGTGACACTTCGCCGTATTATACACATTTGATTTATTTGCTCATGTTATTGAGTGTGTAGAGTAATAACAAGGTTACCATTCGAACAGTCATATCTACGACCTGTTTTTTTATCCCTCGATATATTCAATAGACTAGAATCGTCGAGTAGGCTATATTTGCGCCGGCCTGGTCAATTGATGTGTTATCTAATTCTTTGAACACATATGGTATGTATCGCGTATTTGTTTCTATTCCTTAAAACTCGTATAGATCGGATGGGCACGAATATCCAGAGTGGATCTACTTAATGTCAGATAAAGGACTTACAAAGGTAACAATATGGCCAAGTAAATTAGAACCAACGAGCAGTATACAGTACCGTACCACAGGCGATATTGGCCGGAAAACCTGTATGATCAGTATGGTTTCGTCGTGCTGTTGCTGCTGATACGTCGTACTGTGAATGTAGTTGTGAATTTATCCCATGATTGTAAACATTTGTGATAATTTTCCTGATTTGATATTATAAATATGAGAAATTCGACTGGGCGGTATGCCTGTACTTTAATTTGAAAGGTTCAATGTAGCAAATATATAGAGATTCATCGAAAAACTAGTTAAATTATTAAATGGGGAGGTCTTCAGCAAAACAACGGCGTACTATTGGTACGGTCACTTTGCGACGTAAAACTGGGAAGTTAAACAAGCGACAGAAGGTGACTACACCTCAGGCCCTCAAAATGGAAAAATAGCTCGCTATGAACGTAAATCCTTATAAGCAACAAAGAGCATTGGAATTATAGCGCACTGTCTTATAATTACACTCTAGTCCCGGCCCAGATCAAAGCAAACGGATTCGATCTTAGCCACCATATTTGTCAGATTCCGGTTCGCTCGATTTCGAATGCTTCCATGTTTTAGGGAAGGCGATAAGGAGCCTGCGGTAAGACCTATCGTATATTTTATTAAGTTATTAATAACGCTAGGTATGCTTGTGCGAATCACAGGCATACGTGTATTGAGAAATTAACAGAGTGTTAGTTTTAATGTGTGGACAACAAGGGGGAGTATATATAGCACGTATGAAAATACCGCTATTCTACCTCATATAATCTAGAACTTAGAGGATTTATATGTCGTTAAATAAAATATGATTTGGAGCCGAAACGAACGTACGTACGTATCATTATTAGATTGAAAAGGAAGTCCCCATTAAAGCCGATGAACAATACTGGCGTCAGGAACCTGCCAGGAATAATGTTTCAACTGTGCTTTGTGATGAAGCGACGACTTGGTATATTCCATCATGGGACTCGACATTGTCGAATTCACTCGATGGGAAAAGTGTTACCGAGGCAACATTAATTAATTGTGAAGTCGAAAGCAAATGTGCAGAAAGCGGTACCGCTTGCCGGATCTGGTTTAATCACTTCCGAGAGCAAATCAGGTCCCGGAGGGCCACACGATGAGCTGTAGGCACTCCTTAAGCGAAGTTCGTCGCAGTCGAGAGCTCTTTGCACAGACGAAAGTGACCCAGATGACTGTTGTCAATTGGGGAAGATGTGGAAAAAAAATTGGCAAACGAACAGCTAAATAACTTTCGTTGTCTGCACGATAGAAGAAGAGCTATTTCTATAAAGGATCGTTATCGGCGATAAAAATTTTCCGACGTCAGAGCATGAATATTAGGCCTCGGATAATCCTTCAATTCGACGCCACGGAAAAAATATTCCGGAGAAGGAAATCCTATCAACTATTCAAACCCTAAAATAAAACTACGGGAGACCGCTACGGAAATAGACTCACCCGTGTGAATGGCGAAATTAATGGAAAAGGCCTTGGACTGGTAAGGGGCCGGATTTAGAATCTGTTCCACATCCAACCCTGTTCAATGATCGTACGCGTTTAACATGGATGGATACATACTTTCAGTATAGCCTCATTATGCCTTCAATGATAGGTAAAAAATTGTATGAATAAACGAACGTTTTAAATTGTCCGCCCCTTGGTACTGCCGTTAAGCATTTCTCTGACGAAGTGTGCTCGTAGCAATTCAACTATATAACTAGTTTCAGCTGTACGCTAGAGGTTACTCTGATACGAAGGCTTGATGTAAAATTTAAAATCTTAGTATCGTGAAATTTTTAGTAATATTAACACATTTACGTTGCTCAATATATCATTCCAAAGCTATGCAATTTATAAGTTGAAGTCGTCTTGGTAGGCTTTACATTCAGCTTCTTGGATCTCTCCAATTATGCCCGTTTATACGAGACGACCTCCCCCCCCAAGCGAAATTCTGGTCCGCTGGAGACAATAAATATATGTAATAAGAACGAGGGATAGAAAAAAATCACTCACAGTGTCACCCGGGTAATATAAAAAATGTATACACGCTAGACTTATTTATCTAGGAGAAATTGACCAGTATTTCCAATAATTGAACAATTATGACGTAAATGGTTGGCATGATAATGCCCTGGAGTAAACAAGGGTCGATTTTATGTCACTTGGCATTTTTTGATGACTCTGTTTTGTAGTTATTCTTGTACCGACGATGGAAAACCAGTTCCATCAATGAGCTTACATTCGTGACGCATTGACGATTTAACATATTATAGATAACGTGAGCGGTGATACTCAGCATAATGCGATCGTCAGTCCAACGATCATTCTTCACAAAATAGTTATAATCACTGGGCTCGGCATTTGACCCCCTTAGCCGGAATGGTTCAGGGAACAACGTTTTTGCCTGTCAGCCTGCAATTTAGATTTAAACGCTCGTTAGCAGAAAAAATAATGTTAATAATTACATATAAAGGCTGCTTAAACTCAAATCTTCGAATCTAAAATTTCTGTGAACCCTGTGATAAAAATCAATGCCAACTTACTTACCTGAATTCTATAAAAAAAAAAATAATAATTAAAAAGGCACGTTATGTCTGGGCAAAGTGTCCTAGTTTATGCCTTTAGGCTCACGCGAACAATTATTTTACTAATATTTTTAGGTGACCTAAAATTTTGTTTTATCTACTTCCTTGGCCGAATCTCACGAACCACATGGTAACAAGCTAAACGTACTTTATAGGCAACTTCACACCGTTACTATTTCTCATGTTTAACGTTTTTATCCCAGTAACAATGCTAAAAATCTCTATAGATGTCAATCAACCGCAAAACATACATGGTATTTCGAATAATAGAAGTATTAGGTAATTAAGGAGAACGTTTATCATCTACTGTGTAACTTATAGCTGCGATGTACCGACTTTACAATGTGTGCATAATTTATTTATTTGTTTGTTTTTTTTGTGTCATACATTATCTATAAATGCAGCTTTTGTGAAATCCCCAGATTTTCGCCATAAGTCAGCCGCATCTTCCGGCGCTACCCCGCTCGAGGAGCGTTCACTCTCTTCGTTGACGAATACATTGACGTCGCCAAGGCTTTCGACGACATCGATCTGTGTTCATCCCTCATTCACTCTCCGTTAACTTCACTGTTCATATGGCGAACCGACGTACCATTTTACACCGACAGCTACCTAAGCGGAACAAACCGTGACAATATAAAGGAAAGGAGATCACAAAAACTTACACTCTGCTCGTATCGACGTACTTTAAAAGCGTCGAGCGTGTTGGCAGGCCAGGGTACGCCCTTCGGGAATGGCCTTTCTCGAAGGAAAATCAAACCGTCGCGACATATTTACTGTTGAAAAAACACTGCCTTTGTTCCTTGAAATAACGATATGAATGGCGAACGATGTCTTCGCTTATTCTATATCGACTCCGTAGCCACACATGCAGCTAGATATATGCTCTTTCTGCCCAAGGCGTCATCGTCGTCACAACTGCTATCTCCAAATTCACAGTCCACAATCTCCAACTACTCAGACTGAGCAGGCGAAAAGAAGGTCTTTTAAGGACAAAGAACAAAGAAAATATAGAGAGCCGGCCTCCTGCAAATCACGGGCCTAAAAGCGCCGGAGCGTTGTAACAGCGTCCGAGAAGGAAACCTTGCTCCCCAACAACAACAGCAGCGCATCACATCGCGCATCAGAGTGTTGCGGCAATCAGACGGGAACTGCTTCCTTTTCTTGAGTTTCTTATTCCTCTGAACTCCTACCCACCGCCATGGCATCCATGTATGACATATGGACAATATTCTCAGACAGGATCATTTGCAAGGTGTCCTCGGAGGACGTCAGTGCGGAGTATCGGCAAAACATACCGAAGTTGTGCCTGTACGCATGCGTGACGTGCTTCGAATTTTTTCTACCGGCAAATTGACCTTTTCAAAGATGGCCAGAGAGATTTTTGCACTGGATCTGCCTGTAGCAAGACAACTCGACAGGGCCGATCAGAAACCAATGCTCATGGAGGCGGTAAAGGCGTCTGAACCTGCGAACAGTACATCTCCGGTAAATGGTGTGGCAATGTAGCAGCGTAGACCTCTCAGCAAGCAGAGTTTCAAGCATTCTTTTTCCACTGACGTAACGACTGCACTGAGCAGAGATGTGTTCCATTTATTTGAGCTAGCAGATCTTTTAGAGAATATCGTGTACATGAGCGGTGTCTTTACTTTCAAACTGCTCTGCTATTCAAGTACCAATCTGCGATCAATATACTTACTTTGAACCTACTGAGTCTTGCCAATGACCCCTGAGCCATTTCGACCTGGGCGCCTATTAGCAATGAGACATTTAATTGCATATGGTTTGCGAAGTAATGGCATTTAAGTCCATTCACTGAATTGTGCTTGTAGCATTTTTTTAAAAGTCTACACGGCTTTAGTGAGCTCTAGTCAATCGACATACTGACCATATACATATATATATCGTTATGACACATATGTGGAAAAAATGCGTAATCAAAAGAAAACAAAACATGCCGGCATGAAAGCTGTCGAAACTCTCTCGCGTCTTTTCAGACTGACGTTTCAATTTAAGGCAGGTGACAAATTTATGTAATTCATTCATTTAACATGCTAGCCTTGTGACGTCCCACATGTAGAAGTGCTTCAAGTTAGTTCACGACCTTAAATAAGGGCGTGATACGGCAGCTTGACAAACATCATATGCTGTACGTGTAACACAATGTAGTTTCTCATTCCGTAGAATATAGCATATTCTGCGCTGTGATTTTGATTCTGTTCTCGGGCCACGAAGGTACCGTCGAATTCGATGTCCATCCCTTCAAGTACCGAGGGAAAATAGATTGATCTACTATAACAAATAATCTGAGAATCGATGAGACCAACAGAAAACAACCTCAACTTCGTAGCTCGGATCATCTTTAAATCATACTGAAGTGAACATTGTGCCTTTCACAGGTGCTAGTGCCCGAATATAGCTTTCCAGAGTGTTTCTTTGCTCTCCACAGACTAACCTATGGATTAATACAACAGTTAGTCATTTAACTTTTATAAGGGCACTTGACCTCTATTCCCAATACACAGACAGGTTTACACACGGCTTCGTACTTCTTAAGGTGTAAAAAATTACTCGTCGATGCAGTACTCGACACTAAGTACCGTTACTATATGGCTCACATCGATTCCTGCAGTAACGTAAGTACGACTTAACTTTCTACTACATACGCTCAACGTGACTTGCATGTCTTTAGTAGTTAGATTGCATTTGAAATAAGCAGTCTACATATTCCGAATTCGACCTGGATAAATTACACTGACGTCAATCAAGTCCTCGACTGTCGTTCAACAGAAGTACTGCGTCATCATCCTCAAAAACAAAGTTGACGTTTGTCATCAGTAGTAGCTTTCTCCAGCCGTCTGCTGCCCCCTCCGGGGCAAATCTCTGCTTTGAGAATTTCTTTGCTGACTTGCCCCTAGCTCCCCATTCGGTCCTACCCGCGCACACAGTCACTCGTCGCCCTTGAAGCAGTCCTCAAGCAGGCTTGTTGGTCCTTCTCTCCCTCTCACAGCTACTACTATATAACTTGTACCGACTAACTACATTAGACCGAAAAGAATAGAAATCTCGGGAAAGGGAGAGAGCGACCGGGAAAGGAGGATCTGATGCTGGCCTTTTCGCTGCGCAATTACAACTCGATGTTTCCGAGGGCCGAACTGCAGCAGTGGCGCTAGTAAGCGATAATCGAGCTGGCCAGCCGACGACAACAGTCAGACAAGCGGTTCGGAGGGGGACGTTTGACAACATGCGGGTCACTGATACAAAGGGCAGGAATTACGGCCAATTCCTGGCCCGCGACGACTATGACAATACCGGAGGTTGCAATAAGTACTACCTCCGTTCACGTTAGAAAGTAACGCTGTGACGGTCGACGAGCAAAGGCCACACTGACAGAGGTCGTGGTGACGACCGCTGCACAGAACGACGACAAACAGCGTGAGAGATATGGACAGGCGAAGGGGTCGCCATCGCCGACTGAGCTTCAGCCAAATAACAGGCAGCAGGAGGTCAAATAGGAGGACAAAACGTAGGCGGAAGAGCCGCTGCTTTTTCCGCGGCAGCTGAATCAGAAATCAGTGGGGGGCAAGTTGGGACAAATTTGGGAAACTCCGCTCGGACTCTGCTAACGGCAGGAGGGCGCCGGATAACTAAAAGAGCCGATCACATGGCGAAATAGCAACGGTAGGTGGCCCGGCCAGCGAATCGAAGAGGGCTATATAAACGACTAAAAGTAAGAGCCGGGATGAAGGAGGGGCAAAGAACAAGATAGCAGAAGCAGTCAAGACAGGTCAGCGCAGACCAGCAATGCGACGGGCGCGGCAATGGACTGCGCGGCCGAAGCGAGAACGTTCCTTAGAAGAAAATGGCCGGCTGGGTGGCAAGCACGCTCTGCGTACTACTTGACAGCTGACAACAAGAAACGGGCCGGCAAGTAAACCAACGAACAAGGAAAAGGCCGCTAAACCGGCAGTAAACGAGACAGCAATCACAGATCTGTTGGCACAGACTTGCTGCGCCAGCTGTCGATGACGATGGCGGTGACGAACGGCGGCAACGGGAAGGCCCAAAAAACGAAGGATAGGACCGAGGACAAGGAAGAGCGGCCAGCGGCGGCAGTAACGGTAACAACGGCGACAAGGAAAGCCGGCGGTTAAACCGTAAAGCCGCTGAATGGGGGCGGAGGCGGTTGCCGAAGGCCGGCGGGTACAGCCACCAGTGGGGGACTATGCGAAGGCGGAGCCAATAACAAAGACCAGAAAAGAAATCAAATTCTTCGTGGCTTGACCATCCCACCAGTGGCTTTGGGCAAGCGGCAAAAGGATGACACGTTCGGACCGTAATGGTTTGAGGAGCCTGCCAACCCCCGTTCGGTACAATGGAAAAGAGAAGTAGGGAGAAGGAAGAGAAAAATTGGTGGACGAGGGAGTTCAGGCAGACAAGTCGTACAGGGGCAACCAAGCCTTGTAAGAGAAGTCGAGCTGTACAGGGCCAGACGGGCTGTTAGCAGTGTTCAAGTCGTTTTGGAAGAAAAGCCAGCGCGTGGCGCTCGTTAGGAGGCACTACCGACATTAAAGAAGGCTCCTTTTTGAACCCACGCCCGTTACCGGCGTCCGTGTGTCGCCTCGTCTGTACGGTTATCCTAAATCCAGCGGACGCCCTCACGACCCACAGCTAGCAGCAGTACCGATAGCACTACGCAAAATACTAAATGATTCGCCTAAGTGTCTTTTGGCGGCGCACGCGCGGTTTGAGAGAGTGTGACACAAAGGAGCTGAATAAGCCAGACTTAGAAACGGCCAGACAGTCCAACAGATGCAAGATACTAGTGTACATTCTATAGATATTCCGCGCACAAATAGTTAAATTAATTCGTTTTAGTATCTATCTCATATGTGTTTTACTTCTCAAGGCCAAACGAAGTGGTGGACAAACAAGTGCAGTCGCTAACATTTGAGAACGGGATTTTTAAACTAAGAAGAGAGCTTTCGGTTTAGAAGAGCAAAAATGTCCCTTGAGCATACACTGCACACCGAACACCCTATACGAGGTTGGTAAGCATCGTTAGATCCACTTAGCGACGCCGACTAAATCTAGCTTGAACCTTTTAACACCCTGGCTAGCGTCGGCGAGAACAGGAGGTGGCGTTCTACGGGGCTACCAGTCGGATCACACAACTCCAAAGATATCCGGAACGTCAACTAGGGATAGCGACTGGGGGAAGTCTTGGGAGCGGGATGAAAATGGGGTGCAAGTCCTGATTGGGTGATTGGCCTGATGGGCTGTCTGAGACCAGTGGAGCGCAGAGCCTGAAGGCAGGAAGGGCAGCTACCTCGGGGGTCAGCGGAGCAATGAGCAAGAGAGAGAAGGAGAGAGAACACAACGAAGTGCCAACAAAGCAGACCATCCGTAGGAGCACCAGCAGCCCCCGATGGTAAAGCACATAAGTGGGTAATTTACTTGGTCTTCGTTCACATCACCTCTCCGGTAAGTATCTGAATGGCTTCGTCTTTGCTGTA
Organism: Varroa destructor; assembly: GCF_002443255.2. Taxonomy (NCBI): domain Eukaryota; kingdom Metazoa; phylum Arthropoda; class Arachnida; order Mesostigmata; family Varroidae; genus Varroa; species Varroa destructor. The sequence continues at coordinate 30,476,982 of NW_019211460.1, read as the reverse complement.
AGTATAATATCATGACGAGTAGTTCCACTATGAGTCTACAACGCTGTTACAATGATTCGTACAATTCAATAATAATGCCAATACTTTACGCATTTTGCATGTTTATGTATATGTTTTTATGTTAGTACGATTTGTGCTGCTATAAAGAGTACTATCGGAGCAGACGTTTGAAACAAGAGAAAACAAATATTTACTTCCATAATGCACGCATGGGCTTGAAGCCGTCACGGATACCCCTAGTCAAGCGGTAATTAGTTCAAAAAAAGCTCAGAAATAATTACAAGGTCTATAGTAGTTTCCATCATAGCTAGAATATTTACATCCATTTATTGTCGAACGCCAGACACCCTTCGCACCAAATTCCCGAGAGCAAACCTTCGGAACAAGCAAAAACAATAGCCATTGTAGGTTAGCAACAGTTAAATAAAAACGCAGAATCGTTGGGGTAAAAATATATATGTGAAAAAAACAAACGTATGTGTATACGCCTTGTTTTTGCTCGTCCAGTAACTAACTAGTTCAAATGGCACAAATTCATGTTTTGAAAGTCGACCCGGACCGAATGATGTCGAATATCGTTTACTGGCTAATATTGGCGTTTGCGTTTCATTTTCCTTTTAGTGCATTAATTTTTTAAGGTCCACATACATTTTTTTTTCGGCGGCCACAAACTCTCGAAATCGTCCTTTCCGTGTAGCATCAAGGCCTTGCTCTTATTACTCAAAAATTTAGCCAATATAGGTCTTGCCATACCTGTGATTTTTCCAACAATTCTATGAAACGGCATGGCATGGTAACCATATCCCACAGTGAATATTTGCCAACGCTGAAACTTCAATAAACCGCATGCTCATAGTTACGGTGGCAATGTATTTGAAGTATTCATGCAATATATCTCTTAGAATAGTAACTGGTGCTTCGAAAAATTTCAGAAGTGTTCACCGAATCGCGAGGTGGTACACAACCTCAGCGACGGTTTTTGCTACGTTTTTGATAATAACTGCGTCATTTTATGTCGCTCATACCGTACGTCGGCATTTTGTAACGAGTATGGCGCCCTAAGCCTGGTAATGCTACAACCTTGATTTCGATGAAGATCCAGCCTTTCTGTTCTGGAGGTGTCAGACTAACATAGCAATACTAATCGCTGTTGCGGCTAGATTTCAGGAAGATTTCTGTGGTTCTACTGAATTATTCCCAGGTTATCTGTTAACTTGACCTCCAAGGCAGTTGCTAATCGGCTTGTCTGTATGGTTTCGTCACGGAGTTGCGTTGCTTTTTGATTTACGTTTTGAATATCGGTCCGTATCTTCGACAGGGCTTTCTTGTAGTGTCGCTAGCGGTCGTTTCTACAGGTGAGCGTTGTCTGACTGTAGACCTGAAATGGTCCACGATTGCCAACAAAGACGTCAATACGTATTGCTTCGTACAACGACGATAAACCGCAAAGCTCGGTATTTGATGTGACTATAGTTTTGTTCAGAACAAAGAGATACGACATTGATGCATCCAAGGTTGAATCGTCACCGCATTCGAGCGTTGTCTTCATTTGTGAATTTCACTAAATTACTAAGTATAATAACTGCGGTCAAATGTTTGTCTGCTGAACTTACGGACACGTGGCTATCTAGGCCCGCACCCAACCGTTCACACCCGAAAACACCTTACTTCGTACTGGAAACTAGCTGTCTGTTTAAGGTAGATATTGAATGGCTTAAGTAAGGGACGTAAAACACCTAAGTTTCATAAGTACTGGCTCATTTGAAGTCTCACTATGTTAGGAACATAAATCGATCAAACAAAAAGAGCTACTAGAGTTATTAGAGTCGTTTTCCGAGAGTCTTTCGCATTCCTTATAACATAGGCTGAAAACGGCCATCCCTGATAAGAAGTTTAGGCCACACAAACTATAGCTGACTCGATTAACTTATACAACACCGCTTACCACTATTGCAATGACGATTTACACCTTAAACGTGGGCTTATCATGATCAGATTCAACCTTTACTGGCTCTAAATATTAAACAAACATTTAACAGTATTTTTGGACAATAGTTTTCTTTCGTCTTGAGACTGGCACATTAATCAGTAGCTCCCATTACTCATACGAAATAGCTTGAGAGTGGGACCATTAAGAGCGCCTTTTAAGTTGCTAAGACGAGCTTGTGAGTGCCGAAACAACGCGGCTTAATGCGTTTATCACGCTACATTTCACCATCATTTGATGCGGATGAGGGGTGAAGGAGGTGGACGCACATTGAAGGTCTCATATAGAGACAATTTGACCGTGTTTCAATGAGAAAAACCCCCCTATTGATGTATATACAAAATCACTCAATGCAGTCGGCATTGGAAGCAAAAGCCAAACCCCGTTTTGATCGCGTAGAGCCAAAACTAGAGCTAAATATATTATTTGAAGCAACAATAGTAAGTATATTTTGTGAAAGCATGTCTTCAGTGCATCTGAACGGACGACTGGAGGTCTGATCATATTAACCGAACGTTGGCTGTACGATATTAAGCTTGCGATAATGGTACCTTTTTTGGTTCCATGGGTTTGAAATGTATTGTAAAATTATTAAGATGCCGTGTGAACCGTCGTTGTCCACGCTGATCTAATGATAATAATAATAATCTGATAGTTAAAAGCATTTCGGCTTTGAAACTTTTGAATGGATCTTTTGAATGAACTCAAAGCAAATATCTCTTTTCGGTTTCTGGTCGACTAAAGTGTTTTATATTGAATATAGAAGCATCCCATTGAAGCAGAAGTGAGTTTGTGGGGTGTATGATTTCCATCAAACTTCTTTAATAAAGCTAATTTTTTGCAATGGATTGATATGGCCCATATTGCAGGAAGAAAATGTATATAATATATACATGAAGGTGTAAACATCACTTTAACGATAAGTTCCATCTTGCGCTACCTTTTGGCTTTGCTTGTCATTTGTGCAGTCTATGGTGCGGTCCCTTGATCAGAGTATTCTGTACCAGAATGCTCGTACCAAAATACCTGGAACCAAGATTACCAGGTGTGCTCCTCCGATGGGGATGTACCCTAGCTTATCGAAAACGACTCAATGTTTTGAAAAAAAATGGGAAGCAAGATAAGTTTTTTGCGAAGCCTATTCGTTCTTGCAAAGCAGACATTTTTTTGAAGTGCGATTTTTACATCATCTGCCCTAAGAAAGTAGCTGTTATTTCATTCTACAGTGAAATAAAAACTAATTGCTGACAGTGCCTATCCGCTAGGCATAACTGAAAGGATTCGAAGATACTCAAAAGAAGGTAAGGATTGCCCGCGCCACGATCAACAGGCCTTTAATGGGACAATCAACGCTGGAGGCTTCAGCCCTGTAATAGAAAAAAAAAAAGGTACTTGTTGACTGGTTAGCAAAGTTCTACTCGAAAAATCACAGCGAATCATACGGCCAGAGAAGAACCTTTACACCAATTCCAATCTGAGTCTCATTAATTCGGCTCATGAATACGAACATACATATCAAGAGAAAAAATTCCGGGACATCTATAAATGTATGTAATTATCCAGTCGCGCCTTTATTCAAAATCTGTCTTTGTGTGCAGCTAGGGCAAACATCGTCAGCTTCAAAGAGTCAAATCACAAAAAGTATCAAGATGTCTTTTTGCAATGAGCACGTTATTCCACGGTGAGTTCATTTTTATTCAAAAGGGAAGGGTTTTTGTTGTGATTATATTTTTTCATTATACGAACTTGCCCAAAAAACAATCGACCGAAGGTTGGTGTTCGAATTCAGCAATTCTCCTCAATAAATATCACAATACAGGCCTCATGTTACCGAACTTCTTGTTCGCTTAAGGATTAACACGATCAACTTCAGCGGTACCCTCATACTAATGTTATCAGCTGTGGTTGTGAGGTGCCAACGAAATATTGCAAGCTGCATGAAGTGTCCAGGCTGGGGGGAACGCCAAGATCTTTGCGAGTTTCAGGGTCGAAATTCCATTTAGGGCAACTATTCATGCTACATAACAGTGCGATCGGTATTGGTTGTAGAAAACGAAGGCAGAGAACTTTTCGTATGGAATGGTCCATCAGTCTGTTCCGTTGTGACAGGCGATCTTGTGTTGGAAATCCTACGTATGTCCTAAAGCGTAAGTTTTTGTCGATAAGTTTATGAACTCTCCGGATACTGCACGTAAAAGGACGTTATCCCTCTGTGAGAAATGCGAACGGCCCTCGTAGTATCAGCCAGAGTTCATTGCGCGGAATTTAAAAACCCATGAAACTGTTAATAGATACAATCGCCATGTTTACCTTTAAAAATTTTTATTACCTAGGGTTCGAGTGATTATTTTCCGCCATGCAGCAATTTCTGTTGGCCATTGACTGCTGTTGACATAATTTTTTTGCTTCCATCTGTACTATTATGGGAAGCTTTCCTTATCTGTTCCATCCAACCCTAATTCACTTCTGGATTTTACCCTGCCATGATGTAGTGATCCAAGGCTAAGAAAAGGCAACGAAAGGAAGCTGTAGTGTTACGGTGAATAGCGTAAATTTTTCGTTTATGTAAATCAAAGTTTGTGTGGTCAATGAACACTACACGTACGCATGTATCCTCTGTTTGAGGTAATTGGGTAAATGCAATGCATGTGGAAGTGTGTACGTTATGTTGCATATGTCAGTATCATCCTATGGAATGACTGTTATTCAGCGGAGCCTACGTGGTTGTGATTTGTTTCTTTTAGGGCGCCTCAGGAAGCCTTAAAAGAAAAACAAGAGGCTCGTGAACATAGACCACTGAAAGGCATTCTCAAGAAAACACCTTGGTCTTCGTTAGAAGAGTAAGTATGGCAGTGGTCTTCTTAGTGCATACTAACCCAATTTCTGTAGAATACGTAGTCGTTTGTGGCACAATTTAGGGGCTGGACAGGCTGTGATATTGCGAAATAAAATCGTAGCCAGCTGACTGGTCGTGATGTATAGCGAAAATGGTACGATACAGCCATACTTCTGTTTCAAATGATTCATTCTCAATTGAAATATGAAACTAATATTTAATCTTTTTCGGAATCAGCAGTAAAAACTACGCGAAGTCATCTTTGAAGGGTAGCGCGTCATCATTGGTCGAAGTGCTGGGAGCATCCGGAATGCGCGAGATGATACCACTCGCCGAAATCGATCCGGCTGTCTGCGTCGTGGGAGACCCCATAGTGGCTGACAGACCTTCAACTGACGTCAGTGAGAGGCCTGCGAGGTTATTAGATGGTGCATCAGAAGCTGGAAAACACGCCCTGTTTACAGAGAAATCTACTAGGGAAGTATTGGTTAAGGAAGGACCATTGAAGTTTTCTATCGGCGGATGCATTGCCAGAACAAAAATTGAGGGTTTTGGTGATACCGACGAGCGATTTATATCCGATACCTCCGATATTTCTATGGAAGATACAAGGCCTACGACGCCTCAGAAACAGGTTGGCACTATTTCTAAAATTGACAGCATTTTTTTTCTTAGGCGCAAGTTTTTTCGCATGAAAGCAAGGAATAAAGAGTTCCTTTTGCTATTTCTCTGCAAATTTGTTATTTTAGGACGTTTTCGATTATTTTAGGACGTTTTCGATTTTCAGACAGCGTCAAACGAGGGCGGAACTGAACGCAATCTGATTGAGGAGGCAAAATCTCTGCTCGAGTTCTACTTAGATGATAAGGTAAGTGTTTCTGATTAACCTCAATAATGCAGTAAATACTTAACGTTTTGGCCGAAAAGACAGATCTCTTCGGGGTTTCTTCTTCTTTCTTTCGGATGTTTCGAATAGCAGATGCATCGTCATAGCATAGAACTTTGACGAAGACGTCTTTGTGACTAAAATTTTTCTCTAGACTGCTCTTCGTGACGAGTTACTGGTCAAGCAGATTCGTCGCTGGTCAGGATGGATCTCTCTTAACTTTATGGCAACTTACGGACGCCTTCGAACGGTAACAAGATCCCATACCGCGGTGACAATACTTAGGCAAGCAGTTAAAGCATCAAAAGTGCTAGAACTCAGTGACGACGAAACCAAGGTATGATCCGCAGGCTGATATAATACTATCATCTCACATATATTATAGAGGAAAATAGAAAACTTTATGAATCTGCATTCTCTCTACAGGTCCGTCGACTAATCCCCTTCCCACATTATGATGAGACCTTTGCATCACGGGCTGTCGTACAGCTGCACCAAGAAATGCCGAAGTCGCAGTCTCAGATCTTTGATGTATTCAAAATGTTTGGACAGGTCAGTTGGTTCCTCGTATTCTTAACCGGTCGATCGTTGTACGTCTGTTTTTCAAAATCGCAATCCTAAATGAGAAAAACACTAAACCTTAAAAACAAAAACAAACACTTGGTATCTAGATATTAAGTGACAAGCTCGACGTTGGATCCTGTGAACGGTGAAACAGCAAATTTGTCTCAATGACCCGCAGGTTTACGCAATTTACGTATTGCCACGCATGCTATGCGTCCCGTGCGCCCTGCCCGACGCTCCTGAGATTGTGCTGACCAATGTACGAAAGTTCCTTTCAAGAAATCCCGCCTTACTCGAGGTCGAGTGGAAGGCCCTTGCATTCGTCGAATTTTCCAGTCATCGTGAAGCTGAGACCGCTTTGTTCGTTCTTACCCGTATGGCGTTCAGAAGCAGCGGCTGTGGTGGGCCAGAGCTTCCAGTTTTGTTGCCGGTTAAACCGCACCCCCAAATGCATCTTAAGTTACACGATCCTCAAGAGGTGAAGGAGCTGACGCGCGTCCTTCGACTCGCCCTTCAAGCCGATGAGGATCGAAAGCAAAGTACTGAATCGCACCCACAGCAGCATAGTGCATACGATCGACGATATTGTTATGGTATATAAATAATTCTATTTTATACACAATCGTATGGAACGTTAGTTAAATCATTCTTCTAGCAGGCACATTCTAAAACAGACATGCAACCAACGTTGTTTAAAATTCATTTGCAGACCCAGAGATGGCGCATGAAGAAAGCGAGAAACTGTGCGCACGACGCACCGCGGGGAAGTCATTTAGAGAGACCATGGCCCGGTAAAAAAAACTATAATTATAATATAAAAAAATGTTTTCTGTAAAACACTTCTATAATAATCTAAAGCGAGATAGAATTAGGTGAATTGTAGGTTTCTATCTGACGTACCTGCCTGGGTGTATTTCGCTAATATCCGAGAAATGTAATGTATTGCAGTGATCCCGCTATCGTCGACTGTGGTTTGCCCGTAGTAGGACCTCGAGCCCATCGTGAGTCCGCATCGGCGTTCGAGCTGCGATCTGTCCAAGTAGCACGGCAGCGCGTCGCATGGGAGCCTTGCATCGCTTGCCAGCTGCAGGAGCGTGGCATGTATGATCCCATTGCTCACGCGTTTACCCTTCGTTACTCGACTGTTGGGAAGAACTCGAAGCACGTTAAAAAAACCAAGGTCACCGTTAAGGACACTGTTAAAGATGAAGCTGTCGTTGTGGGCTCTACTGCAGCAAGTGGTAATAAACTAAAAGTCGTTAATGGTATCGATGATGAAAAACGACGGGTTGGTTCTGCTGTAACAAAACAAACCGATCCCTTCATTGCTGCTAACGACAATGTGGACGCCGTGAACAAAGACACTGACGCCGATAACGATAAGATGGATACACCTGAAATTATCATTGCTGAGGAGCAGGGTACAAACAAAACGTTGACGAACCAGGCGACGCGGCTCCTAGATAAGTGTGAAGAGCGAGAGTCCTCTCCGTTGTCTAGTAGCATGGTGAAGAGTTGTCCGTCCAGTGCGACGCAATCACCTACAAGTGGATACTGCACCGATGGTACATAGATTTAGTTTCTTTTCGTATTATCAGGTTTCTATGTAACGTCCTTTCTAGTGCAACGCCATAGACGAGATCAAGTTCTAACTGCATAGGTTATTCTGTCCATGCATTTAGAATGAAGCTTATGAGTTCTTTCTATTGCGCCGTTTTTCTCAGAATGTTCCTCAATGAGTTGCGATGATCATCCGGACGAAGTAAGCTCCACGTGCGTTGCTGGTCCGGGCTCCAGCAGTTCGACTCCGCTAAAAGCAAAAGCTCTTGACAGCATCGAGGAATAGGTGCATCCTACCGCCTAACACAACCGGCTGAGTCATTCGCGAAAAAAATGTTTAGAAGCCCAACTGGGAGTCCGTCCGGTCAAGAATTGGGCACCTTGAATATTTTTTTAAGAAGAAAGTGTTATATTACGATTAATGCTACAAGGAAAAAGAACGTTCATGACCGTCGTTTCGTCGAGCCAAATTTACGTAGATAAGGAAAGGGGGCGGCCGTCATTTCATCGGGCCAAATTTACGTAGATAAGCAAAGGGGGCGACTGAGGCGCGCGCAACGGCTGACATCGACGTGATAAGACGGCTCCGTATGGCGTTCTTACATGGTCCAAAGGCTCTGCAGAACTATACGATTAAGACCGCTTTTCTAACCTAAAATACTGTCCTTACGTTTGCTTTTGCTTTGGTAAAACCAGAAACACATTTGAAGACTTATGGAGGCCACTAAAGTTCTCTCATTGGGAATTTCAAAAACAGCCATGTCTCGTACTTCGGAGGGCGGGAGCGAAATTCTTGAGCTTATTAAAAAATGTTTTCGTATTTTGACAATTTTTCTGTTTGAGAATGTGTAGAAAAAAACAGACGTTTAGCGTTTAGTTAACATAAACTAAACGCTAAACGTTTTTTTTTAGAAAAAAACAAAACAAATACATATGTAATTAGTTAACTAATATATATCAGTTATCTGACTGATCGAATCAATTATATGCGTAGGTAGTCGTTATTATTATAGATAGAATTATAGATGCTTCGTTATTAGGTAGGTTGCCTGTTGTTATCGTTGTTTGTCGTACTCTCAGGCTTTGCTGATATAAAGCTTTTACCGCGTCTTGCTTAACCAGGCTTTGATGAAGCTTTTAGCGCGACCTATCTGGAATCTGATAATCAGAGGAGCTTTATGAATTTACACGCTTGTTTATACATGCACGATAATGTGCCCACCGCACTGCCCAATCTTTATTGAGCACATGCAGAATCCTGATCTTTCACAATACATTCCCATCTTAATGTATCTGTCTGACACCTGAATAACACATGCACACATTCCTGATCTTTACGTATATATCCCTATTTCTCTAAGTGTATGTGTCACACATGATATCCATCAATTTCCAACGCGCTCGGTCATCTTCGAAGAAGCACAGGCAATGTAGCGGTTACGTCAAGCTCCTGCGAATCCCAGAGGAAACTCCAGGCTATCCATTTTGACGTTTTAGCCTTTTCCTTGTATAAAGTATGACATGCCCTGCTCTGAATGGCACGTCCTGCTCGTTTATGTTGCTTGCCAATAAGGCTACATTAAATAATTAACAGCTCCAATGTTTCGTTGTAGAATCGCATATCTCCAAGATAGCGTTGTAAAGAGGTAAAAGAAAACGCTAAATCCGATCCGATACGAAGATTGTAATAGAGAAAATAAGAAATTTATGCTTCAAGGTGTAAATGTTCATTAATACCAAACCGTTTGTTACCACAAGCCAAGCAAAGGAGCTGGGTTTTCGTCTGCCAATCGGAAGCTCGTGCTCCGCACTCCGTCCGCGTGAAGCAAGTATATCATGCCATGTAACTAGTATACTATTTTTAAACGTAGAGCCTCACGAGCAGAGCGAGATACGCACGAGATTGGTAGTAATCGCCGAGAGACTGCATGGCTGACATCCACAAAAGGACTGGTCAGAAGAGTAGGGTAACATCGAAGAAATCGAATAATAACGTTTACCTGTGTGCACCGACTGAATGTGCAGCTACAAAAAACGGACTACTACAGAATAGATATCCGCTTTTTAAACCGTCTCACCGATTGGTTCTGCTGTCTTCCACGGTCATTTGTCCCGTAGAGAAAGAAACGAGCTTTCGGCGCACGTACTTTCGTACCAGATCATTTATCAGCTAAAGCAGCAAAGCTGGAAGTGGGTGCGAAAAGCTGGCAGCATACAGTAAGAGAAGATAGAACCACATGGGCGGGTCGACTGGCGCTTGCTGCTAAGTGAAAATGGCTAGGGAACCTCGTCCCAGTGGCCCTGTAGGGATTAGGCGACAATAGGACGAGATGGTAGCACAACAAAATCTAGCACAGGGAGCGCTTTAGCCTCGCAGTGATCTGTAATGAATGACAATCTGGTCTTGCAACTGTTCGTTGTTAGCTAATATATTGTTACTTTAGTAGCATCCATGTGGTAGTGATGAGCTTGCCAAGTAGTACTGCTTGCGAAAGGTAATTGTTTACGCATCGCTCGGTATATGAGTCATATATAGTCGTTTGTATTTTTCATTTCCAGCAGCAGAATGTAAAGTTCTTGGCTATGTAATAATCTAGACCGCAGTTCGTTGAAATGAAAGCTAACATGAACACCAATCTACGGCTCTATGATAAACTGATCTGAATGTTCTCAGACTTCGTTCATAAAAGCATTTTCAGTGTCAGAATCTCGGATAGTCCGATTAAAACAATTAGGTACGTTTTGTGCGAAAGTGAACATGTCACATCTCAACTTGCCGCAATTAAATATCTTTGTTAACTTAAACTTCTTTTGTTATAGTCATACTTGTCCGAACATCAAACATGCATTTCTTTTTACCTAGTCGCGCCTACACAGCGCACTGCCTAAATCACCAAAGACCTTCTTTGTGCTTCAAAATCCGTAAGTCCCAGCAGCCGACGTGTTGCTTTTCCGAGGATTTCACTGCCTCTTATTCATATATACTGCATCTTTGTCTGCCGAAAAATATATTAGTTGATCGCCTGACGGTTTAACTCTATGCAATACAGAAGGCAAAGTTGATTTGTTAGGCTTGATACCGCAATGCTGAACGCTCGTGCCCAACGGAAGTTGTTCTGCGCACCCATTTCCCTGTTACTCTTCTTCTTTTATTTTGTCTCGCTGTATCGTATTGACAAAGCCACGTCATTTCTTTGCGCTCCTACGATCTCAAAATTCCAATTGCGGGCTTCGGGCCACAACATTTACGAACGTGTATCGCGTCTTCTATTCCCTTTGATAATACAATTTGGCCCGCGTGTCGCAGCACTATGCAAGCCGTGAGGAAACAAAAATTGCAGTCGGGGTCCAATGCTTTCATTCCGAGAGGTACGTGAGAAGCGAAGGGGCTGGGATTCGACAAATACTATGGCGGAGCTTACCGCGCTTCATCTGAATTTTGGCGAACAGCTCACGGGTCAAGGGAAGCTCACCTTAATAGCACCAAGACAGGCACATACAAAGGACTATGGTTAGGAAAATTAAACTTTTATACCAGATATATTACCATGTTTTGTAAAGAAATGTACATAGCTCTTCATCATCTTTGAAAATAATGTACAGTTATATGCTGCACAAATCATACTTTTCTCTACTCATAAGCTTTTATCAAATCCTAGGGCCACACTTCCGTCGGTTAGTCCGAAAAGTAACGTGGGGAAGTCGCTGTTTGACGCCGCATTTTCTTTTTTCTAAAAAAATTAACCCTTTCCTAGATTATTCTGCCATCTACCTGATTTTCTCATTTTATTCCAAAAGTGCCACTCGACTTGCCATATAGAATTACCATATTGTCATAGAGGTAGACATACGGCCAATTAAATCAGCGTCCAAAGAGCTTCTGCCGACCAAACTAAGTTTTCGGTGGTTGCCACTGCTGGAACCAATTTGAATAACGTTTGCCTAACTCAGTCCCCCTTTCTGAATCCTACTCGTGCCTGATTTAACCTCTAAGGCATGCTTCCCAACTCATACTCCACTAACATTATTATTTCTTCGTTTAACTAACTAACGGACGGAGCACGAAGTAACTCACGATTATTCAGCTAACGGCATACGAACGAACAGTTGTCCCCTACTGTGCGTCTCTGGTCTAATTCATTATGCAACATGTTCAGTGCAAGCGTGTGGACAATGTCCAGACCGCATATTTTTGCCGGTTCCCCGACCTAGGAACTAACCTCGTGCTTGATTCATTGACACATTTTCCGCAGGACTGCTACCATAAGCTACCGCATGGACGGCCCTTAGTTTGCAACTCTCGTGGGGACCCGAAAAGAACCCTACACGGAGTTTTCTCGTCTTACCCACCAATCGCTTTGACAGCGGCATCACTCGAGGAGCCCGCATAACTATGCACGTTCGCGCAGCTTGGCAGGTCCTACACGAGGTGTTGAGGACTAAACGTTCGCAGACAGCTTGCAGCTATCGTTGACGTGGTTCACGTTACACAGGTTTTTCACGCCCGTTGAAATGCTGGCTTCGACGGCAAATGCCGAACTACTCGTATGTCCATCGGTGCCTGTCCGTTTCCCTTACCTCGAATCTCTAGCGGGATTGGGCGTGTTAGGTGTACTGGAGCTTGTGCCGGGCCGTAGCCGCCCCGTGTGGCCTGGGGCGCGGCGGTTCGTTAACGCACCCCGCAGCTTCCCGCTTTTGGCTTTATCCTGTGACCCGTCTCCCCGCATGTTGATCCTGTGGTGCTCCAGACCTAGCAAACGACTACAACTCCAACGGTTTCTCCTTTCTCTGTAACGCACTTCCTTCCAGCGCTCCGTTTCTCCCTCGACCGGGAACACAACGACCCGATTCCAACCTCCAGCCTAAGCTCAACGTGTTCGTCTTCATTGGGCCGTTGCTACCTCTGTTTGGCGCATGCTATCCGTTCTACCATCCAACACGCCGTCCGTTGTCTGTTCCATCGCTGTTCTATGCTCCTGATGATAATATAATAAACTTATTCCCCCAGTCCCATTCCAGCCCTCCCCTAAAGCTCCCCGCAATCCTCTCGCCATTCGTCCGTCCGCCTGTGGTGGATCTTGCCGCTTTACATTTACTCCTCGTATCCCTCCGTACGTCTGACAAGGAACGAAATTGTAAGCTTGCTAAGACTATCCTCTATCTGGGCCTCTCTCCTTTTCTCTACTGTTCGCCCCCGCACTTTCGAAGTCTGGCCTGGGCTGAGACGAAGCTAGGCTGGACTCACTTCTTCATGTCTCTCCGTTTCCTTATCTTTCCCTCTCTGTTCTTCGTTTTGCTTTGGGACTGGCGTGTGTGCTCTGCAATTACACTGCCTCTCCTTCTCTTTACGGACTCCTGGACGCAGCCGCCGCCGTTCGTTCCCCCTTCATGGGCCGAGTCCTCCCGTTATTCCCATAGTAGCCAATGTTTACTACTTCGTTATCGTCAAATATCAAACCGGAACAACTTAAACGTGCACAGTGTTGGACAGGGTGTGCCACGGAAATATGGGACGTCCGATTATTCCCACGTAAACTATTTTTGGTCACATGTGAGCTACGGAATCGGCGTGATGAGGGCGGCCATTGTTGGACCTCTTCGGGGCAGAATGTACACAGTGATAGTGAGAAATTTGAAGAAAAGATCTCAGCCGCTCAATTTACGAGTAGACATTGCATAAATGTATACGAAAGCGAGGGTTTAAATAACAACCTGGCTGAGGTATATTCGTTGAGACGATCCGTAATCTCTCATAAAGCACCTATCTTACCACATGTTTGATGCGTTGAGCGTATTACAGATTCTGGCGAATTCTGGGATGGGATGTTGGCTGGCGCGTACGTTTAACAGCTGCGAATTTATTCATGAAACTACAAAAATAATATCAACACTATATAGCCTTATTTAAAGAAAAAATGTTACTTCTTAAAATTTCTTTCCTTCATTTGTTAAGCGCTTCTTTTACACCCTATAGGTAAGTGTCGAAAAACATACTTTTTGAACTGAAGGCTTACTTATGAAGCTGTAGAATCGTACTTTACCTAATTGCAGGGCTACAGCTTCCCCTTTCGATTTCAATAACAAAATCGCTACAAAGCCATGGCGTCCTTGCATGGAGTAATAACATAACTTGCGACAAATCGTTTTTTGAATGTATGATCCTTTGAAGTGTGAAAATGAGAGTGAATTTTGTAGATGTTCGGTGATTTTATTTATTTCTACCCAAATTTTTCATATCTCGATCACGCAGTTTATATATAGCGGAAAAATTTCCGCAATTGGCTTACAACTGTAGTGTAACACTGGACACCTATCAACTGCCTCCGATTTTCTCCTGATTTTTTGTATTGTTATGATAGCATTTAGCTAGATCAACCTGCATTCCATTCTACGGCCGCGACTCGTGATTTTATGCTACCTTCGCTGCACCCCATGGTCAACAGAGGGAAATTGCAATATTGACTCAGTCCCCTTCTCCTCATACGCGATGGCGTACCCCTGCAATTTTACCCCTGATAGGTCTTTTTTCCCGTCGCTCAAAGCGCTCATAGCATTCGGTCGTTACCCTTAATCAAGCGCAAATTCGACCTGGCCAACGGTGGCCCGCTATTGGGCCAGCCTTGATCGTCCCTATTTGCAACACGTATCACTGTTATTACCAAGACGAAAAAATACCGTTGAATAAAGTTCAATAAATAACTTAAGTGCACTCTCAACTGGCAATACTTCTGATGCTGAATGATTATTACTGGCCATCCGAATACGCTGAAAATTATAAACAGCGTTTTTATGGTAGAAATAAATGACGAGCTCCTAGTCTAAAGAAGTCCTAGTCGCTCTAGCAACGATTGCGATGTCATTCGCCGAAGTGAAATGTTATATGTAAAGTAAAACAGGCAAAAGAAACAGCAAATCTCATAGAAGATAAAGGTTTAAAGGACGGAACGGAGAGCCAAATTTGTTAATAGAAGAAAAAGCACAAAAATGAGTGAGCAGGGAAAATTGTAGGAAGGAGGTAACCTAAATGTCGCTATTATGGTTGTTGCGGGTACGGTGTCGAGCAATACCCCCGTGCTCATGCTATTGCTGAACTATATTGTAGGAATGAGTAGGATTGCTGTGGACTCCTATAGGGAAGCAGCGGGACTGAAAAGTCACTCATGCGCATACTAAGTCTCGAATCATCGAAGCAAAAAAAGTTACGAAGTTAGTCAATAATTAATAAGTAACGATGACAGACAACAGCAGCTGGTGAAGGGGAAAACGGTAGTCAGAATATTTTTGCAACCATATTATCATTTATACATTGAACTAAGCGATCGCACGCCGCTTGCAGAACAGCTCACTACCTAGTTTTGCTAAAGTTGATTTAACTTTAGCAAAACTAGTTGTTTTGCTCGTTGCTGAGAACCAGCCGTCTGAGGGAATACCAATGACGGTACCAGACGTAAAACTCAAAACATAGAGCGAACTGTTTGCTTAGATATCCGAATCAAAATCTAAGATCATAGACGTATCTGTTTAGATGTTGCGACGGAGTTGTCTTACATCAAACACAGCTCCAAAAATTATGAAAATACGCCGAAGATTCTGATGAGTTTCCAACCGCATATGCTTATTTCCAGAATAATAACAAAAAACCAGTTGTTATAAAGAGAAGGTCGAAAATAATTTCGAAATTATTCGACGTGAAAAATTCAGCACTTATACACTGAGGTTATATTAGCTGGTAGCTTACCTTTTTATGCCTTTAACGAATGCATATCAAATGGAACCTATTTATAAGTTGTAAAACCTTCCACACAAAAAATGCGTGTCGGCTCATAATCACTTAATGAAGTTAATGGCCTGGAACATCAAAAGAGTGCACAGATGTAATTATAGCTGTCACATTAACAATGTTATGTTACGACAAAGATAAATACAACATGTAAAGTTTAAACCCAGTACAGTGTTGTTATTTTGCTTATTTAGTTTGTTTATGTTCAGGGGAGAAAGGCAAAAGTCCTGCTGTAAACGATGTAGCGTTGAAGTACTCGAATCATCGATACGATAGTACCTTACGTATAATGTTTTATAACACACAGCTCGAAACAGCGGCGGACTCTATTATATTGCTGGTATCACATTACCACTATGTATTTCATCGAGATCAAGATGTTGCGGGAACAGCCGGGATATTCATTTTGTGTACATAAACGGCGCTATCGGTGAATGTCTGCACGAGAGTGGTTTACGACGTTTAAAAACAGTATCTGGAACTTAGAGGATTTTGAGTTCGATCAGAACCACCCGAAGACAGTTTGGAGAAAAATGGATTCCAAAAAAGTCGTTAGAACGTTGCCTCTCAGCATTTGGCCTCATACTGAGCATCACGCAACCACAAGGACCGACCTTTGCACAGAATTATCATCGGTGGTGCAAAGCGGTGCCTGTATGTCAGCATCAACTGCAGTTTGGAATGGATGGCCATCGGGTGGGAAGCCAAGGCCAAGGGTCCAACTAAATTATCTCAAAAAATTTGGCGGGACTCTATGCGCCTGATTCACTGCAAATTATTCCCTAAGAAGCATGTTTTTCATTTCTTATATTTAGTACTTCAAGGGATAGGAATAAAGCCTGATCGGCGCGTTTATTTGTCTCACCTGTATCGAGTCAAGGCTGTTTAAGAGCAAAGACTTCACAGAAGAAGTCAGACCATTCTGCTTTATGAAAACGCAAGGCTACGTACGGCAAACATCGTCAAAGTGCTGCCCTATTAGAATTCAAATAATAGGTCTTACTGTACCTTACATAGTCTCTCTCCGCACCTTGCGCCACCGAGTTTTTATTTTATCCTTTTATCAGACAAGCATCTTCGTGGCCTTGCCTTTGATACGGATCAACGATTAAAAATGTAATTAGAACTTTTTTTTCGAAACCCGTTACCTTCTGACGAGACGGTATACATGATTCGGTGAGAAGCAAGGAGATAGAGGTAGACAATGACGGAGAGTGCACTGCATAACAACATATTGTTACACGATACGGTATTTCCTTTTTCAGTAAAAAAAAAATGAGGTAACTTATTATCTAACCCAATATTTAGCAACTTTAGATAGATTCTTCGCAAGCTATTGGATGTTTGAAACTACACTGTTTCATGAAACGAATTTCCAACAGGATGTGTAGCTCCGCATCGATTCTGCGTATTATGTTGACTCCGTACTACGTTATAAGGCTTAAAGAGTAATAGCAGTGTAGTCCGTAAGAAAACGATCAACGACAATATTCACTTCAGCACTTTACGCTTTATTTAGAAAAACAATCGTAGCCATATTATTACGTTACCAGCTCTAACAATAGGTATGATCCCGCTCATTTATTTTATAGTTGCACGAGGTTTAATTGTATGGATGTCGGAAAAATGTAAATTCCTTATTTGTGTGGCCTCGACGTCCGAACCACGTCCAACCTATCGTCCAGCGCTTACCACTGTAATTGTTAACTACTGTTACCTTACGAAGGGTACAATGAAATTAATATCTAAGGTAACAATAAGTGATTAAAAACACTAATTTTTAGACGGCTTCAATATGAAAGATCCATTTTTTTTTTTCTATTCATATAACGCTGTGTTCACTCAAAGCAATCACAAAACGTAAAGGAAAAATATAGCAATAACAAGATAACGAAACAAGCACAAACAATTTAACAAAGAGGTACTCGAACGGCTTCACGTGGCTGCGGCCGACGCAGCTGCTAACTGTTAACAAAAATTTCAATGGGGCTACTTAAAATCAATGAATTTAATCCATGAATTAAGTAGTATATAACATTTTATACCTAATATCAAAGTACGATTACGTTAATGTTTTATAAGTTTTAAAACAAAACAAAGCGGTCACGATTCGTTGACGGAAATTCGCATTAACGACTTGGCAGAAAATAAATTTCAATTATAAATTATATAGCCGAACACAACAAACAGATAACAAACATTGGCGCCATTTGGCTAGAACCGCATCATACAACAATCATCACCTTTTGTTTCACGTAATACTCTTCGCCGTGTTTCTGGCCTGTTAATCCTCATCTAGCCTCTTCTTGCACGGCAGCATCTCAACTACTGGCAAGCAGTGAATAGATTGTTTCGATTGTTTTTCCTCTTTGCGTTATAAGTCACTTCATTTTCTCTCGTCTAATCAACTACATTTTTCAAATCGGGGTCCGGTGCTTAGCTAGTACCTACTTCAACGAGTTTACCGCCACATACGCAATAACTCTATTATCGTTATCTCACATAATAATACTACGTTGGTATTGTAGTCATTGCTCCGTTCCTCCTACTCTTCAACGTTATAGTGCGCAGTGAATGGTACGGAGGAGTCCCAAATACAAATAAGGTTCACATTTATCATTTTTTCAGCCTTACAGAGTATTATACGCGCAAACATGCCCACAACACACACGGAGGTAAAGGTACTTACAGGAAAGGTGGCGGGAAGCAACTTATCCCGTAATGCAAAAAGATACAAGAAGATCAAATACGACGGCGGTACACCTCTCACTAAACGAACAATGGATTGGTTCTAAAAGGTGGTATATGTATAAGGACAAGTGCTTATAATGCCTTCTGTCTACACAGTGTCGCATCGATCTGGTTGACACTTGGTGAAATAAGCATGATCTTTCGACGGTAGTTTGGATCCATCGAAATCGGATTGCCCTCCAAGTAGACGGTGTCCAACTGGGGAAACTCTTTTAACACGTCAACCTCATGCCAATCTTCGATGAGATTATTATTGAACTGCATAATCAAAAATAAAAACAAATGAGAATGGTTAACAAAAAAACAATTTCATAAAGGCATGTAGTGGATTAGGAAATACTTGATAGGATTTGCTAGTTAAATAGTTAAACTCTACTATTGTCATTTCCTGAAATTGTCATATTATGGTTACGATAATGGTAGTAATCGTAAAGCTTTGTCTTGCCGCTTGATTGTTCTATAATTGAGTAGAACGGAGTAACGTCTACTATCGTAGTTTATATAACAAACCAATTTAAGCTACCTTAACAATATATAAAATATAGAGGTTCTGTAGCAAAATGAGATGTCAAGGGTACTGACATAGAAGATCACAGATTTATACGTTATCAAGTAACCTATCAAGGGAAATAACGTGTTATAAACGTACCCAGAACTCAGTAAGTTTACTGAGATGTATTATTCCGGAAAGTTTGCTGATCCGGTTCGAGGCACAGTCTAATGTCTCTAACTCGACCTGTAGATTTCAATGGTTAGTGGCAATAGCAATCTGTATGTAAACTAACAGAAATTGTTTGCTTTTGCCTTTTAAGTTAGTGTATCTGCATCAAGTATTTTTGATAGGATTGATTCTGTCCTTCTTGTATGCCCAATTACGTAACAGGCAAAATTGCTAAATTTCGAGCGCGAAATCAATCGTGATGATATCATAGCTACTACTAGATCGTCAAAAATATTAGCGGTTATGCTTGAATGCATAATTACAAAGTATAGGATAACCTTAGGCATAACACACATAAAAAACCGACAGAAACAATATAATACTTTTTTTTTGTACCATATTATTAAACGTCATAAAAGCCCACTCTGTTTAATCGCCTCTGTAATATTCATTAGTTAGAGCTCCAACTTTGATAATCTTAAATCAAGGCGCAGTTGGTCAATCTTATAGTCGCTATCTCGCCACGTGTAACTCTTTCCGAAAAATACCTTAGATTTTCAAAAAGAAAGCTATACCTGACAGACACCACTAGCAAGTTCACTTACATTTTGTTCAAGATTCTCCACTGCTGTTAGCCCATTGTGAGAAAGATAAAGCCCCTTAAGTTTAGTACAGTTGTCAAGCCCTTCAATGTGCAATAGTCGGTTGCTCTGAGCGCTTAACGTCTCCAAGTTAACGAGTGTTTCTAAACCTTGAAGTTTGGCAATTTTATTCTTTCCAACGTATAGCTCGGTAAGTGACGTGAGCTTTTCTAAATTTTCGAGTACACGAATTTTATTGGCACCCAATTCCAACAAGCGAAGATTCTCAAGCGCGTCTAAATTTTCAATCTTCGAGATACGATTGTTGACGAGGTAAAGCTTTTCAAGACTGCGAAGGGACGAAAGATTTTCGATTACTGTCAAACGATTAAATGACAGGTCAAGAATCTTCAGGTTTACTAGCGTATCCAAATTTTCAATCTTCGTAATCTGCAAAGATTTGAATGATTACATATGTTTAGTACGTACAAATCGTATACAAATTAAAGTTCAGTTATCTGATGTATACTCGAAAATAATATATAACCGAATCTATTATTCTTGCTAAGTAGCGATCTGATGTTCATGATATCTACACTTAATAAATTGTAAAGTTAAGCGGAGCACTGAATACGGGGTAAACTTGCTTGGCGCTCTCATAAACACAATACAAACACGCTTTACAGACAATGTAAACATTTCATATTATTATTTTCATCGTATTCATCACTACGTAGGGTCTCTTCTTCCCTTGGTATCCCTTATTTCCTTACTTGATTATCATAAAACTCAAGTTCGACAAGAGTGGTAAGCGTTTCCAAATTCTCTATCTTCTTAAGAAGATTGTTCCGGAAGCCCAGAACACGAATTCGTCTCAGTTCCTCAAGTCCCCGAATCTCCGTGAGACGTCCGTGGTTGAAATCCACTTCTTCCGTGTCGACGTCGATCATCACTTGCTCAACATCCTCTTCGACAGAATTAGTCTGTTCAGTAGGTTCACTCATATTGTCATCTCCGGCTGCGGCAAGGTTGCATGTCGAGGGCAATTTTGCCTCTCGGGCTTCGAGGCGCGGCAGTTCGTCAGACATTGGCTGCGATAAAAGGATACAAAAATGCACAAGATACGACACTTACAATAGTTTTTTTCTATCTATAATATATTAGATATATTTGGACATAGAATTAAACAAAAGGTAGTAAATGGCCACATTTCGAACAACGCCGACGTCTATTGAAAATTACTATATATTGTTAATATATATACAAATTACTATAAATATATCACATTGTTATTACACTCACAATAACATGAGTAATTTTGATTGACAAACCTAATAAAGAAACAATGACGAGTTATATATCGGAAACAGACTGGGCATAGACCCCATACTAACTATTGGGAAAGCTTGCGACCTCTGTGTATGCACTACCCAGTAATATGCACAACAAGGGTCGGGTCACATAGGGCTAATGATTAAGCAAAGCAATGGATATGGATTCCGCACACGCTAATGGATCGTAGTCGTACGCTTAAATTTATTCTATTTAAAGGGATTTTAATTAGGATGTAAGAATAGAATTTAAATGTTATTATTTATACTATTTAAAGGGATGCCGATCTAGAAATGGCTTAATTAAGCCATACAAATGCGCACAACAATCTCTGAACACTAAGTAACCATTAAAATGACTACACAAAATTCATGAGAATAATTAAAATTATAATGTAGTATACATAATTATTTTCGTTTCGTACGATTGCTCAAAGCGCATATAGCTTATGTGTCCTCGGGTAAAAATTGTGTACTTAATTTATCAAATTATTCTCTTTTTATCTCACTGGGTGGATGGCCTTAGGCTAGCGTTTCATCCACGTACGCTGATAAAGGTAGCCTTTGGCGTATATTAAATTGTCGTGCATAAATCTAAAATAGGCCTTACTGTCAAAAGAACACCATCAGCGGTATGCAATATAGGTTTTAGGTCTAGTCAGATATACCTACGTACGCAAATGTCTGTCGATTAACTTATTATCTATCGCCAATGTTTTCGAGTTTTGCATCTTTTACTTGGCTTCAAGCGCAACTAACCTCCAGCACGGAAGCTAGTGCATTCGATGGTTCGAACCTCGACTACCCCACGTGTCCGAACGGTTCGCAGACAAACCCGTTACAACTGCACAACTACAAGGACTTTTTCTTTTATTTGGTATCACCGTGATTGCAAGACTTTAACAACTACTTTGAATTTACTACTGAATTTCAGGTAATTACGAAGCAAGCCAAGTATTCTACACGTTGATAATTACAATTCATGGCATCTGCAGTATCTGACATGTACTCCAAGTGTGCATCGGCGTATATGTACCTCTGGAAGAGACGCACCGTTATCGGAGTCAGGTAGTTTACCCGAGCCGTCCTGTCAATAAAAACAGTTCGTAAAACTCTATTTACTTTGTGTGCCCAAAAAACGATATGAGTGAATCCCTTCTGCAGAAACCTGTCAGAAATAGAGCACAACTCGTAATCGGCAGAAATCACAAGAACATCGCAAAATGCATTTTATTGCGATGCGGCGAAGCAAGACGATCTCGTCGTCATATATTATTTCCTTCCAATGGTACATCGGTGCGCAAATACTGCGCAGTTTGTGCAGAAATGACGTTCTTTTATGTAATGTTCCTTAAATGGTAACCATAAACTAAATTGATAATCAATATGTTTTCCTAAGAAGAGTACAAGAATTAACTGAAAAAGTTTATCAATCCGTATGATCAACGAATTTCTGTAGCAAGATAAAAGCCACTATTCCCACTACGAGGTTAACACACTATTGTGGAGCGGCAAACAGCTCGTCGGTCTCATTCTAAATGTTTCCAGTTTTATGTTCTATTTCTTAGTTAAACAAGCTTCCTCAGACCTCAGACGGAAACGCGTGACTTCAAACCTTAAATCACTTCATGCGTCTCTACGTGTAGTGAACAAACGTACTACCAACACAATCACGGGGATAATTCGTAGCGTTTGACAATATCGTACTGTGCGCTCATAAACCGTACGTCAACTTGTGCCCCAAAAACTCTGCCACATTATGTCAATATATATAGACAACCAATACCACCTAATAGCCGTAGTAAAAACATGGCAGTGCGCCAGAGTTCGCGCTATAAGAAGCCAACGTCATTGCTTTTTCGTTGCACGCGTCTTCATTTTCATCAGTTCTCAAACAAATACGACCACTCAATTCCTACCAGTGGATTTTAAAATTCTCAAAAATAAGATACCCAATCTAATTCAGAATACTGTCGTACGATGCACGGTCGAAAGACAAGAACGGAACCACAGAGTCACTCACTGTGGATTACAACCAATATCTATTAATGACCATGACTGAGCCACAGTAATCTCCAGTTGACACAATCACTTGAAGAATATGGTTGACTTTGTTTAATCGAAACACATCTACTGCCACTGTTGGTACAGCGCGAAATGTTTATTATAATAGGAATCCTACACGTAATACTGAATATATATATATATATATTATCACTATGAGGGTCATCAGCGAAATTAATTCAACAGGTGGCGACAGTTTGCTCCTACAGGGCTTAATTAACAGGTATAGACTGCCCGCATCAAGTTTGGCGTCTACTCACACCTATTTGTCGCTCAGAGCGCGTTTACATCAATTGACTTCGGCTGCTGATCATCTGTTAACGCGGTAAAAATATGAGCTTCCCTCACAACTAGACGCTCTGCTAGTAATCTATCAACAACGGTTGTTGATCGAAGGTAGCATCACACCGTTATTGCGTTAGCAACAAAAAAAAAAAAAGATTTCCACTAAACTTTTGCCGAATTCTAGTGAAAAGGACAAATTTAGCTCGCATACACTGCACAATACATTCGGAGCAAATTGCTTTGTTATCTCACCGAATAGACTCTGCCGCTGGATGAGTAAGCTGGGGTCTGGTCGGGGAGGGAGCGTGGACTTCACGCACACGACGGATACACACGATATGGCGAATGGTGTACGCATGAGGACTTTCGCTAAACAAAATTCCATGACGCTAAATGCTGAAACCGATTAACGAAGCAGACGAGTGTTAAGAGGTGTGACAATGGCTGATACCCGCGCCAAGGGTAACTAGCGAACCTCGAATCAACCTAGTTAAGTGGGTGGATATTTTACAGCTTACCTGGAAATTCTGCTCCAAATTATATGGGGCGACCGAAAACGGCTCGCTTGAAGATAAGGTCAATATCAATAAGTGGTGCGATGTTTGTTGCTTCGTACATAAATAGCCCTGAAATCAGGTTGCTGCGACATGTGCTGATCCGCTCCAGAAAATTTAGATAGATGTCGCTAGTTCGCGTGCTTATAGGAGAATCAGGTTGAACAACGACTCCTTTGACATCATGAAATCATTGAGCAAACGTCTGTTATTGGGAATTGAGGGTCTTTTTATATATTCGTTACCATCAATCATGTCAGACTGGCTGATATTAGTAACGCTGAACGTGTCTAATATTTGCATCGAACATTCTGGTCTTTTTCAAGAATTTATGAGTAGGTCTTCAGTAGAAGCTCGGTTATTTTTTTTTCTTATTACAAGTGAAGCTTTTCCTTAGTTCGCTATTGAACTTAAATAGACATAAATCTCTGGGATGTATATAAATCCCAAAGTTTAAGTGATTCATGTTTGGACGTCAAGCTCTGTCAGCTTAATTCGACTTACTTTCTACCATGGCTGTGTAAATAGATTAGCTACACCGAGCAGATGCGCATCGTAGTATCAAAAGTTGCACTTTATGAGTCTAGCTCAGATGACTCATGTCACAACTTAGAATCCGGAATTTCACTGCGGAAACACAGTAACCTCTGTAATCTTATACACTTACACATTTAACAAAATACACAACCACACTCTATGTGCACGTTGTGCAGTTCTCATTGGAGTATCACTGGCGATAAACTGAATAATAATGCAGGACCTATTCTATTCAGCATGGAGTTGTTTATTTTACTAAAATCGAATGAATGCCCATATTAGTTTCATGTGAAATATTGCAATAGATTGTATTCATGTGAATGCTTGTGTTACTTTTTGAACTTTAAAACTGCATCAAATTCGTTTTTTTTTTTCAAAGAAAAAACGATGTCGCCATGTTGTCATACAAGATAAATTGATATCCTCTACTGTTATTATTAGTATGAAAATTTGGTTGCTTTATTTATTAGGTTCGCAAAATATGGCTGATGGCAACACTGAGCCGCCCGCCACACAGGCCTTATCTAAACCCTCAGATCTTTCCCCCGTAGCGGTAAGCTCTGATATGCGCGATCTCGGCACTCACTCAATCAGTACAGCCAGAGCAGTTAGCCAGTCAGAGATCAATGTCATTATTGAGGCAATAGCTCACTGTTGTTTTCGTGCTGAATTAGCCGTAGATGCTAGCTGTTGTTTATATGTTAGAGCGAAGGAAAAATAATATTTGTATTATTGTACCGCCGTTCCGCTGGCTAGTTGGTTGGGTTCAGCCAACATTCTGTCAGAGGGGTGTGCAGTCCGTCGTTCATTCCTCTGTAAACAGACAGGATACGAGACAGCTTGTAGCAGCATCAGAAGGTGTATGTGCATATTTCATTGTTCTGGTTGGAGTACGCCTGGCAGTAACATATTATTGCGTATTTGTGCTTCTTACTGCTGGCGCTTTGATATCGTGTGTCTTGCGACATTTTCCTTTGATGTGCTTGACTTTCCGTCGTAGGAGAGTTAGGCGATGACAACGATGGACCCCCTAGGAACAGCTCGAACCTGGGAATTGTCCCTGTATGAGATGCACCGCACTCCACAAGAGGTTTGTGTATTCGTAACCCCGCGTCTCCTCAGCTGAACATTTCGTGTTCCTCCCAGTCGTTAGAGGAATAGCAAAAGCTGATTCTAAGGTTCTGCTAAACAAGAGAACAGTTGAAGATCAGCTTAGAAAGGCTTCACTTTTTAACAACAAACTTGTCAACAATTATTTATTACTCAGAACGAATTAGTAAAAAGAATCATAATGAGAATAAAGTGATGAGATAAAGATTCTTAACAAAGTTCACATTATCAACAGATTATAGACCTACCGATACTCGATAATACTCCTATAAAAACTGTATTCGCGTTACCAGCACTCATGAATTTGTGATTTGTTTAACGCGGTTGAGCATAGATTACGCAATAGCCGTTCCTGACTAACAACAGCTTATAATCTTATGACATATATAATTAG
This sequence comes from Varroa destructor, assembly GCF_002443255.2. NCBI lineage: Eukaryota > Metazoa > Arthropoda > Arachnida > Mesostigmata > Varroidae > Varroa > Varroa destructor. The sequence continues at coordinate 30,451,101 of NW_019211460.1, read as the reverse complement.
AATAAGACGGCGTGAGTGCACCAGACACGAAAGCATAGCGTGAAAAACCGCGTAACTTACTTTATACGACGAAAACATCACTGAACTTTATTTTAATACATAGTAATAATAACTAAGATTATTACTATTCTTATTACAACTATTATTCAGTCCGCGGTGGGTGAACACATGATCGACTTAGGTATGACAGTGTTTAATAAAAGATATGTAGGAGTTTATTTAACTCCTACACATCTTTTAACTCCGACCTAACGGTTGTCAGTTTGCTCTTGGGGTCGGTTAAGCAGACGTTGAGTAGGCTCGGCGAGTGTGGTTCAAGAACCTTTACAGAATATTGTATTTGAACTGCGCAAAAATCTTACAGATCATAGTAGAAACTAGGATTACGCGGCAGCACAATAACTGCAGGTAATGGCCTTAGTCTCTCAAATTTTGAATATAATTTTTATGCCTTGACTGTGAGAATATAACATAAAAAGAAGTTTGTTGTAGTAGATGTCTATCAGATAATAGTGGGGGGTAGGTGTCTAATGCAACAATCGATATAATACGAGTGAATCAAAGTACAGGTCAGAATGTCTTAATGGTCGAGCATTACTTTACGAATTTATGACGACTTTTACGAAACGTTAATAAATGTGAATATTTCTCTTTTGTAGTCCGATAACTAGAAAAAAATACCTATTGTGATATTGTGCTACGTTCTAGGTCTGCACTGACAATACGGAAATTGCGGTTTCTCAACGTTCCCTTCACTCGGAATTAATGTGCCCCATTTGCCTAGATATACTCAAGACAACCATGACCACCAAAGAATGCCTACACAGATTTTGTCAAGAGTGCATTATTACAGGTGAGTGTTAAAACCTTTCAATAGTAAAAGCAGAAGCACAAGTTCGTTGTATGCAATTACATACCTGGATTGTTATAGGTATGGAGAAATTAAATACGTTGTACACATCATCATACTTACATGCGTAGCAGGTATGGGCTTTTTCGTAGGTTGAAAAGTGCTAGATGCAAATAAGGAGATACAATAGGACTAAAAATATGCACTTCAAGCCTTAACTTTGCAGCAAAACTTACGTTACAAAACGCCGATGCTCGATGAGCACGAAGCATATAACCGTATTTGTGTAATAGCCGTATGTTGGAAGTTTAAGCACTTCCGTATTTTTTTTCCATAAATGTCGTGTTTTATTGTGTAAAGTCACATTGAGCATACCACTTTGCACAACAGTGGTAACGTGGCCCACATGTATGTTGCCAAAAACAAAGTGAGGACTCTATAAGGACGTGTTGTATATATTCAGCTAACTAGCCAATTCACATGAATTGAGTAAATAGAAATCATGTTTTGCTGTGGTCCAAAAAAGCGAAGACATATAGACTGACATCTTGCACAGATGCTTGTATTTCATCTCTGGACATGCCTTTGGAATTCTCCGGCTATAATGAAAAGGAGCACTGCCATGTCTTATTATTTTGCCTGGTATGACATCCGACGGCACAGTTTGTAATTAGAGTAAAGTGATTTTATTTTCCAAAATTAGCAGCTTTGGAATTTTTTCCGGAAACCGAACTTTTTTGATCGGAGAGCTCTTTGTTAACTACAATACTGCACCTGACATCCATAATTGTGTACGCGGGCCATGTTCGTACATTCATAATTTAATATTTCATTGAATTACGAAACATTTATTTTCTGGTAGACGTTTTTCATACTGATTTAAATTGAGGCATTTTCCGTGCATTTACTAAAACCTTGTACAATATATTTGACAAGTTATCTTTTTGGCGGCCATACACGTCTTATGGTAATTTATTTTTTAATATAAACCAAGCTAGCAAATAGATCGATGCGACTTCTCACTGAGTTTTGCTATTACAACGCAATAATATGAATGGCTGCCTACTCGTTTAGGAGTTCCGGCTAAATGCTTCTATCCATTGTGTAGATTTTTTGCCTTTGATGATTGGATATCGTCACACCATTTCCTGGAATGCGGTTAGTATACTACTAACTCTGATTACTGTGCCTATATCTAATAGCGTGGGTTCATCGCGCCTATCCTAGTTAAGTAGATAAGTCACTTATAAAACACTAGAATAATAAACTATTGTTGATATAAAACTATTGCACGATTCGTCTTTTTTTTATGAAATCACAAGATCGTTGGAGTTGAGCGCGGAGTCTGCAATTTTTTGTTTTTACGTTTCTGGTTACAGCATGGCCGTTACAATTCACTAGCCTTTAATGTAGTAACTCTGTAGCATAACAATTGACTAACGGCATGACTCATCTATTAGTCTAATATTAGCGAGGGCGTTACACACAGCTGGGAATGACATCCTATATACAGAGCTGTTTATTTTGCTACAACTTGTATTCACGGGCATTTTCTTTTCATCCATCCGAATCAAATCAATATGTGCGTGACTAAGCAATAAATTGAGTCACTCAGCTGTGAGCCACTGTAACTTCAACGAGGGCTAAAATATTTAGTGGGCATCTCGAAACCTGACGGAGCTAATCACTGCGTTTACTTCGTGTCCGATAGCATTAACAGCAGGAAATATGTGAAAACTTGTTTGTGCCAGTCCTTAAAATCAACAAAGGCGCACTAATATGAGTATGATTTTGGTACTTGACCTGAGTTTTTTTTCTCCGTGTTGTGTAAGTACGTGCCTGCATATCTATTTGTCTATATATCTTTGTGTGAGTGTACCTTTTACATCTTTGAATGGATCTACTGCAATAATGGCACTCGCAGTGACCAAACATTGATTGAATGATTAATCAGTCGTTGGCATAGAAACGAAAACTATAGGGCTCATACAAGTTAGGTCGCTCTACTGCTGTGATGGCTAGACTACTTGCAGAGCCTGTCCTGGGTTTTTCTGTGTTGAGATCAACCGGAAACATCCTACACCAGTTAATTTGTTAAACATGTATGGCGATGTTTAGTCCTATTATAGCTATACAGACACTGAAAGGCTTACCATGTTTATTAAGGTACTGGTAAGGGTTCTCGATAACACTGCACGATCATGGAGCTCCAACTGGAATACGATATAATGGTAGCACAGTTGGAATTTCATTTACGCGCGGTGCTAATGGTTACTCCTTTAAATGCTTCGTGCTAAATATCTATCAATTCTCCCGCAATAGCTCTTCGATCTGGCAACAAAGAATGCCCGACCTGTCGTAAGAAGCTCGTCTCCAAACGTAGTCTTCGGGCCGATCCAAACTTTGATGCACTCATTGCCAAGATTTACCCATCTCGTGACGAGTACGACCATTATCAGGTAGTTATCAGTGTGATTTACTAGTTCAATCCACTTTGACTGTTCAGGGTTTAAACTATTTAGCTTTCCATTCGATTCGATCGGCACTGATTTTATTTTTTATTTTATTTATTTTAAGGCATACAAAATATATCCGTTGAAAATCTATGAGTGGCCTTTTTGATTAAAACTATATAACATGGAAAAATGATAGCAATAGCTTATCAGTTCACCATGCTGTTACCCTTAAGTAGCGTAAGTATTATTTAATACTTTACCCGTACTCAGTGTGTATAGTCTCTCTTTATGCGAATCTGTTAATGTGTTTTAGATTGATATTATTGAAATTGGTGCCATAACTGCCCTTTACACTGGTGCAGGGTGAGTTCAACTAAAGGAGATGTTCCAACGTTTTGTCTAACCATCTCATTTATGTATACAAATGAAATTTGAATCTGAATAATAATAATTTCCATTGACACCTTTGTTAAGTACGTAAGTAAAACGATAACGTACATAAGAGGCAACCTTTATAATGACGGCCTGCTGTTATTGAGGGTGTAACACCAGCCTGAATGGTCGATCATACCTTTGACTAACCCATATCAGTGCGAAACGGAATCTGTATGTTTATCGAAAGCGTTTAGTGACTTAAGTTTGGAAAGCTAAATTGTGCTTTAATTACTGCCATTGGATACATACTATTGTGATATCATCGCCAACGAAATTATTGTTTTGCGCAGTGTCGAGTTCAGTTCAGTTCAGTTCAATTTCCATTTTATCTTACCGTACCTGTCTGCCATTTCATGAGAATGCAATAAATATACCATGCAATTATCGATTGCCAGGAGCGGGTGTTGGCTAAGTTGAACAAGACGTGTGGACAAGCTTTCGCTTCATCGATCGAAGAGGGCCTCAAAGCACAGGCCCTCAGCCGAAAACTGGCCAACCGGAAGCAGCGACCAGCGGGTGATCGTGCCACGGCTGAAGAGGAGCCCACCCCAGCAAGTGGTCATTCAGCGACAGTAGGGGCTCCCCATAGCGCTCCTAGTCCACAACAGACCGGGACCGGCGGTCACAATGACGGATCGGTTAGCGACGGCGGAAGCAGCCGCAGTTCTACTCCGCAGGTTGGTCATTACTGTGGTCTGTAAGATTTGCGGAAATAACGATCTGCTGAAAGTCTGTTAATATATTTTTGATGAAGATCCATCTGAACGGGAGTGTCTGAGGAAAATGTTGTAGGCTGTAGATTCACAGACTAGTATTCTAGCTTGTTATGTATTTGAGGCAAAAATTAGATGTATCTTAAATAAAAAAAAAGTTAAATATGAACGGAATTCATGAGTATATTATAGCTAGCAGCCTTTTTGAGGAGGAGAAAATTACCTGGGTAGCGTTAACATCAATTGACACAAACCTATGCAAGACCAGATTTAGCTAGATCGTTTAGACACATCGCATTTGCTCAAGTACCATCGATGCAGTGCAAGATATATATACATCTTTTTTTCACCATTACATGTGTTTGTTATTTACCAAGCAAATTGTGTCTTTATAATTATTATAGCCTCCTCAACGCAAACGAGGCCGGGCGGTGGCTTGTCCCGAAGACACGGATGAATCATCCACCGACAACGTTGTTACAGTAAACGAAATTGAGCTGGTCGTTAAACCTCATCCCAGCGAGCCCTCCCAAGACAGCCAGATCCGGTACGTTCTTGTCTTAAGATTCACCAACAGAACAATTGAAGCAATTGAATTTAGCAAGATTTTGCATCTGGACGAATATCGAGGATACAACTTTAGAATATTGTCTTTTCAAATGTTAAGAGCAGTGCTATTTATCTACATATATGAAGAAACAGTACATCCAGATCATTTAGTATTATATTTATTTTGTTTAATATGTTGAGCTCCCTCTTTTTCGATGCTCACCTTAACAACGTTTCGACTCTCTCTGTATAGTATATCTAATTTAATACTACCGTGTAATGGAATGCCTAATTGTCGTCTTGAACACACATTATTATTTAGTATAATATTGCTACTCACTGCTCGCCACGCATACTGTCATAAATGTTTTGCATGATGTTTTTCTATCGCCTCCTGTTACCGCTTCGTACCGTTTATTATAGATACATGAAGACGACAGGTAACGCCACGGCCGAGCACTTAGCCGCTTACTGCACAACTCGCTACGAGCTCGACACGTCAGGTTCCGATGGTAGTAATAGCCACAGCAACCACAGCGGAGGCGGGGGTGCCGGTGGAAACAAAAGTCAGCAGTCTGGTGGTGGTTCATTGGGATCGGCCGCTGGCGGCGTTAACGACGCAGGTGCAGGCACCGGAGGCGCAAATGACTCGAAAGTCGTTTATACTCTGTACGTGAGCACAGGTACGGCGTCGTTCCTTGCTCTGCCGACCCACGTCACTCTCGACCAAATCAATGAACGCTATTGGAAACAGAATCGGCCTCTTGAACTTTATTACGTGGCAAGAAAACTTAAAGATGACGGTGGAAAATAATGAGCACGTGAATGAAGACGGAGCACTAGCAAAAAGAAAAGCGACAACACCGGACGATAACCAGAGTACATAAATATACACATGCATATGGATGATGTGCACGGATAGATAATTGATTGATGATCTGCAAAAGTAAATCGCAGAATGAAGATAGTATGTTTTCGACTTATGAATGCGATTTCATGAAACTAATGATGAGATGAACTCATTTATGGAAGATAGATCGTGTGAAAAGTAAGATGCGACAGACATTATCGTGGCCGAACAGTGATTATCCAGCCGCTACATTGACCTTCAAATGAACATATTTGGCAGTCGAGGAACAAATGTTATATTACAATGCCCTTGTTATTTTCCATTTATATAAACAAACGTTTCATCACATGTGCTCATAATTAGATAGATCAAAAGTTCTAATTAAATATGTTGGTTGAGGTACATCATTGACAGCCGAAGTTGACAAATCGAATTGTCGATCAATTGTGTATTGATTCTGTTGATAAAAAAATCTATTTATACATTTTCGGCCATTGAAATGCCGATTCTGTTTTTTTAATCCAAAAAAGAAACGAAAACAGCCCCGGCGGTTAGCAGTACATAATGTCCTAACAGTGACTCCTGTATTCGTTTAATGCTAGATATGCTATAATATATTGTAAATATGTACTTCACAATAGGTGCTGATATGCGACGACTTGCTCTTTCTATGGACTGAAGTACCATCTCTGTGGTGCACCAAGAAAATGCTTATACGTATGCGGAATGAAAAAAGTAATAAAAAAAAACGCTATACTTGTATGGGTTTCGTTGACCTTCTTTGTTGTCGTTTCATATAAGCCTAAATTAGCGCGTATTAGTCCGTGTGATACTAACGTGTTGCTTTAAGGACTGTTAAATTCTTTTCTAAAATTCCGAAATCGTTGTTTTTGATAGTAGATAGATTGTTCGAGTAGCGGTAGGAGCCAATTGAAATACTCAAATTTTAGGGACTGGCAAACATTATACTTCAACACATTTATAATGCTATCAAACCTTCTAGGCTAGAATCTGTTGGGCTTTTCCACGTGCTTCTATTTACATGTGAATTAAAAAGTATTCCGAAAGGCCTAATTAAAGACGCGTTAAATGCATTGATTATACAGTCTCTATTTATAACCTTTCAAAAATCAATACGATACAACTATAGTACAACAGGAAGCACCACACGGCACTTACGAAACCAAAAAGCTGTTTGTTACAATTATGTATAAGGCATCAGTGCCTTATAAAAATAAGCAAGTGATATAAGATATCGTATCATGTCGAAAAGCTGTGTGCGCGCCTTAAGCCTAAAGATAATTTACATAGTAATGTTTACACAAGTATGAAGATGGCAATTTCCAGTTTCTTACTAAGTAAAGCTGGTTACTTTAGTCTACCTTAGTGAGCAAGGATAGGGTCAAGTACATTCAACAAGTATCCAAAAAATGCCGCTGTTGTTACTGTCAGCCCCCAAATGCCACCCACTGGGAACAGTAATAGAGAAATCACAAAGAAAACAAGACACCTGACAAACATCGCCAAATTCGACGTTTCGGTGCTTAGAAGGCACGCAGTTTACTCTGCTCAGCGCCCGAACTCCAACTAATGCAAGTAAATGTACGAACAAAATCTTGCCACACTGAGTCCGTCCAGAGGGGCCACAAATACGATTTCACATTTCAACAGAAAAATAAAGTTAACACCCGCAGAACACGTTAGGTGGAGTGCAGGTAGTGTCACATGATACATCACGATAATAACCGTGTACAAGTTTAGCCCATTTCGATAGAAGTTTCAGTTTTATCGAAAGTTTAGTGTGGCATTAATATTTGGTTAACATATAATAGAGTACTTCACTTATTATTACTAGAGCTATATGTCAGCAAGAAATATTCGTACCAGTGCCCACGTACATCCATAACCGATTAACCTTACCGGGTTATTCTATGGATTTCTAATAGTAGTAAAGCTCCTCCAATAGACAGTCACATCTGCATATTAATATATCCTACAGAATAGTTTAAAAGCTATTTTCGGTGAAATGAGCTACTTATTATGGGTGCAATGTCGATAAAAGATATCTGTCCACAATGTCTGATGTGGATAGTCCATGAGATGTAGTTTTCAAAATGAATGTTCAGCCTTTTAAGCAAGTTGCGTAAAAGGAATCGGAAGCTGAGGCTGTCACTGTGAAACGTAACATAGTAACACTCAGTAGACCCAGTTTGATCTTAAAATAGGGCAAGGATGAGTTCTGTTCTTTTTGACACCGCTAAAGTAAAAGATATTACACTGTTAACAGCAGCCAGCGTCCTTGGCAGATTAAGGTAATTAAAACAGTTGGTAGCAGAAATGAGGCCATAATATACGAGATCATACGTAGAAAACCGACTAACAAACTTGGCCCGATTTGGTCGGTATTGATGAAAAGGTCACTTGGCTTTTTCTAATCAGCCAGATTAAAGCCACTGCACTCTTCGGGCTTAGTAACCCACCGACCTAATTTTGCTTGTTCCATGGCCTGGAACATCGCTTGCTTAGCAAACTCGTAATCAAATGCAAGTTCCTTCGCAGCGCGGTACGTGAGATGCTCATCCAAAGTGGCTTCGGAAGTGCGACTCTTATAATGACTGAGGAACCTGCATCAAGAAAAAAGATTTTTGATAATTAGTTCACATACTACATATCATAGTGACAAAGCATACGGTTGTGTAAAGGTTAACGGTAACAATACACGTGAATCAGTGTGAACCGCGGCTCGGCCAATTAATTTATTGAGAGGGTATCAATGGCATTTCGATATTCCAGATTAAGTAGAAAAATAAATTTGAAAAAAACAGTCGCCAATTCCATACTGCTACAAGATGTCTGCCCGTTGTTACACACAGGCAAAACAAGCATGGATTTCACTTTAGTATGTAGAATAATACCTTTTATCAAGTCTCACTATTTTAGTCAGATTCTCTGAGAACCTGCTATTGGAAACCTATTGAGAGCAATACCCATTTACTAAAGGCCTTTAATAATAATAACAATAATAGTTGAAGTTGATTACCTTGAAAAGAGTTCTCTTTTGGCCAGCCGTGAAATTTCATTTGTCTCTCGAAGGCCGGTTGAAGCGTCGACGACTTCAGGGGTATCGTCACCAATTATCCAATTGACAGCGAAGTTCGGAGATTTCTGAATTGTACGAGTCATCACACAGCTTAGCCTAACAATGATAAAAATAATAACGGATACATTTACTTTCGAATTGTAAGATTCATACAACAGTAAGGCGCTGTAATTATAATTTTAAATTATAGCAATTATCGGTCTTGATATGGCAATATTCGTGAATTACATGTAACTTGAATTGAAAAACATTGCGACCGCACATACCGAAAAATCTTGTTACCATTACAGCAGCTTAGCGTATAATAAAACAGTTACTGGTATTTTGCAAAATCGGGGACAAATTTTTTACAAGACTACTTCACGTTCTCATAAAATGAAAAATTTCGAAGCAACGCCAGTTAAAAGAGTATTTGTATATATTATCTTGAACATAAACGAATTCACCAACTGGCAAAAATATCAATAGGATGAACAGGATAAATAGCAAAATAATTGTGATTACCTCGAAAGCCCTGGAAAATTATGGCTGTAGCCGGGCGGAAGGTTTCCATCGGGGAACTGACCCGTGAGGCGGCCGGCCACGGCGCGTTCCATGTGAACTGCATGGAACATTGAACCCAGCACGATGCTACTCAGGTAGATCTAAACAATCAAACGACACTCATACGAAACAGCGAATCATTGTCAAGCTGTTTCATTTTGTGTGAACTTAAGACGTCATTTTTATCGTTGTATAGAGTTTATCTAGTAAATAAACGAAATGAACTTCAAACTGTAGTATTCGCATAATGCATTTTTAGAGGTCTAAAACGATCCATAGTTTCTCCATAAGGTTTCTCCAAGGAAATAACAAAAAATGAGACCTTTTTTTTCGAGGTGATAATTTACATTACTTAAGTTGCATGGTGTAAGTGAACCACGCTAAAATGCTTTCGACTGCACACCTTAATTGGTCCACCACATCAGACACAAGATACACTAAAGTGTCATTTGACATAACATACGGGATGCACGAAGTGTGACAGTAGCGCGCCCTGGAGACCGAGCACGTTCCATCGGAGCAGCTTATCAGAACATGAGTGAGTCAAAAGTCTTTGGTCGCCGTTCATAATACCATCCCATGTTTGGACAGTAAATGACGCCGGAAGTGGTATCGTGCCTGCGAACACACGCAAAGATGCATACATTCAGTTAATGGATGGGTACGTGAAGGTTATAATTCCTGAGGCAACAGGTAATGAAATGATATTTGACAACAATGATTCTGTATTTTTACTCACCGTTACCGAATATGTAGCCCTATAATATGACCCTTTTGGTATAAGCAGTAAAGTCAATACCATAATCTGGTTAGTTCTATATAGGCACATTAGCGTTAACTGTATGGATGTAAATATGAATGGATTTCTATAATGTACATTACAATATTTTCAAAATACTCACTCCCATATTTAACTAATTACCTTCTCCACCCTCGATCTTGGTTCGCAGTACTCCCCGGGACGCTCTTCCGGCATTTCGATCCATGAGCTCCGTGCAAGCCTTTTCATTTGGTGCGAATATTCGCCCATCTCCGCATGGCGAAGTGCTGATAAACAGATGTAGCTGTATGCCAGGTTTCAACATCAGCTTTCCTGATACTATGTCCGGTTCTAATATGAGATTTGTTTTATCCTGCAAACAAACAACACTGACGTCTTTGATCCTGAAGCCAAGAATGCGTCGTACCTATGCCCCACTGAAATGGCTGTTGAACGTGTCAAAGTTGGTAGATTTCACAGTACCCGCAGTAGACGGATTCGACAAAAAAGACACCGTACCTGTTTCGATACTTAGTAAATGCATACACAAACAAGTGTAAGCATTTTTCAATGTGTTCTAAATTCGTAGTGAACTTACGGCACCCGGATCAGCGTACGTATCAAGCTGTTGGTAAAGGAGAAATTTGAAGCATCGTCGAGCGAGGATCTCCCCATGACAATCGAACAGTGCGGAACCCTCCATCGCAAGGTATTTACCGCTGAGGCATTTCGTGCCTGTTGTAATACACAAGATGTTCGGATCGGCATCAGGACAGCTTATCCTCGTCATCGCCAAACCTGATTTTTGTCATACGGAAACATATGCACAAGCACAGAAAAAAACGCCCCATTTAATTATAAAATGAGAGGAATTAAATACATTTCGAACGGAGAAATTTCATCGTACAGACCTACACTGTAAAGTTAGACTTACTTAAAAATCTTGCTAAAATTCTTAATTGGTCTGATTTTTCAACGCATGCATTCACTATTGATCTCTTTCAGCTTAGACTGCTAAATATCATTGTCGATATACATAAGCATTGTTGTTAAATCATTAGTAAAAACAAAGACAACGAAATATAAAGGGGTCCAGATCTGGGCAAAATGCAATCTTCCACATCTTTCTTCCACAAACGACGTGTTATTACTTGGAATTTATCAAGCATCCGCATCTTGCTGAAACGAGCAACGTAGCCCGTTTCAACAAAATGCGCATGGCCATACATATGGGCCGCACAGGCCCGCTTAGTCTCTTTAAGGATAGCGCGCGTCGTGGGTTAGGTTTATTCATTGGCGAATCTCGGCCTAAAATGTCTTTTAGCTTTCGGCCCCAAACGTTGAACATGTCAGGGCGAAACGACATATCTCGCAAGCCATAACGAAGGTTAAGAGAAGTCTTCATAATTTTACTTAGTCGAAAACAATATTAATCTAGTGGGAACTAAGTTTTGTCAATCAAGTAAGTATGTCAGTTGCGCAGAAAAATGAGGATCGGAATAATTAGTTCTACTACGTTACTTCTTTTTGTAATGGTAATGGTAATTTAAGTAATGGTTAACGTAATACGCAGAACATTTATTAGCATTAGAACATTATTTGGTTTGTAATAGCGAATTAATCAATTAATTAACGAAAATCTTAGTTCCATTGACGCTTAGTGAATTTAGACAGTCTTAAACATACATTCACACTGGCATATGTTTATAAATTTCCAAAGATGATCCACGTTTAATCAACTAACATTTACAAATATTGGACATGAGATGCCTATATAATATGCTAGCATATACCATTACTTAATTAAAATTATATTAATTTTAATTTAATATCAACAAGTAAATGATATGATGAATTCGTCTACTGATTTTCTATCTGTGCAAAGCTTTTCGCCATAAAAATGCGCACCTTGTAGACCGATGATTATATTATTGTTGTTACAATTGTATCACTATCTTACCAGTATTCTAGTTATTATTAGAAATAGGTGAAACAAAAATTATTGTATGAAACACAGTGCTTCTCTTATAATTACCTGTAGATTGTTTAGTTATCATAGATACCCGCACAGGATAGTGATTGACAACAATTGCAACTTTATATTACTAATGCACTCTCGCTGTAAAAGGTAGTTATTATTCGTGACAAAATAAAAAAAATTATCTGCATCAATTACATTGAAATAAAAATGAAGTCACTACTTACTTTGAAATTCGGTCGTAGGCGGCGGATAACTCGATGCAAAATGACGTACTTGAAGTCCGCTGGCTGCCTAGCCCGCTGGTTTGCCACTCTATAACCCCTACACCATAGCCTGATTGCCCTAAATTTTTTAGTATTATATTGTACCTGCCAGCTGCCAATTTCTTATTTCCGTCACTTTCTAATATTGTTTCTTAATGATCGTTACTGCAAATATATCTAGTGGTCAAGCTGTTGTCAGTTTCGTTTGTTAGCCGATTTGAAGACAATCAATGATACTCTACAAGAGGTAACCAAACGTTATGAAAATTTTATCAATTGCGTTTCCTACCTATTTAGGTCAGCTACCTACATTTTCGCAGCTGTCGCCAGTTAATCTATATTGGGTGGCGTGAAAGGTCAAAAACACCTATAACTCTTGGCAACCCGAATACGACTTCTTATAAAATCACTTGGACAATTGGATATTAATGAAGTGTTCTATACATACTAAACAATGGATGAGCCAATTCGATTTTTTGCTAGCGTTCGAAATCCCTTGTGATGGTCTGATAATTTAGGGACATCGAATAAAAACGCTTGATAGGTTAAAAGATTGCCCAGTAAATCATTCAATCTCAACATTTTGGCAGAATTGAATAAATAAGAGTAGGCAAAATCAACTCTTGTACAATGCAATTAACGCGGCCGGATAAGTTCTTATCACCGATTAAGGCGTTTCAATTCAGGTTCTAGCAACACCGAATCGAGCTGTTTCCATTATTATGCAACTTAGCGCCAGTGTCCTAGATCTTCGTCGAGTTAGCGAAAAATAGCATCCGCTATGCTTCATCAAGCGTCTCCTATTCTGTATATCTCTTCGAATACTGTCTTGGACCGATACGAAAGAAACTCGGTCATAAATCATGTATCTCGCTTTAATAAGGTATTCATTGAAGGAAATACATTGTTAGGATTGAGCAGTTTCAGAATTAAATCTCTTACGCTTTTACCTTACAATGGCTAGACATCTCTTACATTTAACGGTACCAGATGAAAAATCTACTTCACACTTTCGACTATGTAAGTCTATGTTATCACCTAATGTAAAAAAAATTAATAGAAATAGCTACTTTTACGTTACTACAAGCCAATTCTAATCGCGGCCGTAATTGCAATGTACCAAGGTGGCAGATCAACAGGCTCCGAGTACGCCATTTTGCTGGCCGAGTTATCCTGAAAATAAGACTAACTCTCAAAAGAACAACAATTTAATACACGTATGTGCACGAAATGCTGTGACTGAAACACTAGATAATAGCACGGATTGAATCGACACCAACACGGAAGTACTGCATCGTTTTTTTTTTTTGCTTCTTTGTTTGCTCTTGAGTCATTTTTTTATTGCCATCTTATAGCAATTCCAGTTTTAGCATAGTTCACCTTAGCTATCAAATATTGCTCTCGTGTCATCACATTTACACACCGTAATTCTAGTCAGTTATACCTTAAATACAGTTCACTACATGTATCCAGATTCGTACAATAGACGATTGACGTAAAGAAAAATTAATTGTTGAACGGCTCCACGTATATATGCTCACTATATATAAATTAATGATGCGTGTATATCGGGATTCAGTTTGCCATTGTTATTCTTTGGACGCTTTTCTTGTGGGTAGTGCTATTACTGTAAACAAGCGATTGCTCGAGCAATTGAACAGACGAATAAAGACGAAAGAATTCGGTTCCCATTAGGCAAGGACTGTGAGTATCCTATTAGTATGGAAAAGAAAATGATATCTTCGTTGAAGTTGAATATTAGTTGCAGGAACAGCAGGAACGAATGCTGCACGTGCTACATAAAGGAACCGATGTGACTTGAAGATTCAAAAAAATGGTGAAGTGGATGGCGCTCTTAGATAGGAATTCAATTTATATATATATGAAAACGAAACAGTTTATATGATCTATTAATTTGAAAACGTAAATATGTGCGACTATGAAGGCGGCGAAGTCCACTTCAGGGTGGTGAAACAATGAGCCACTGCCCACAAATCTCTGCGTCCTCATCTCTACAAGGCACTTTATGACACTGAAGAGCACAAAAGGCGTGGACAAACACGATTAGCTGCGAAATTCGGATAAATCTCAATTCGCGTTTTTATCCGCGATGATTGCAAATGCTGCGCAGTCGAGTTTACGGTAATACATTCGCGCAATATAGGTATCATTACTAACATCTTTCTTCGTACGTCATATTACTATCAAACTACAATGAATCCCTCTCTCTTAGCACATTGACCTTCTATTCGAAACGACGTAATTGAATTGTATACAATCGCAATTTGGGACACTCATAAAACGTATGTACACTTGCGCCATACACTCCTCACCACTGTTATGCTTTTGTCTGGCTGTTGGCATGAAAAGCTTCGCTAGTACCGTATGTAGTGTTGTTAGAGCTATAAAAAAATTGCGCTCGTCTAATCATTATTTGCATTGACAGGTTATCCTGACATATTCGGTTTCCGCATCGGCACTGTTTCGTTGGTTGTCCTTGTCGCACTAGGTTGGAACAGGAAGATCTGGTCGAAAGCAGATGCTCATGATCAACTTTTGCATATTTCGAATTCTATCTATGCTAGCGTCTCTTGTGATCTGCTTGCTGTGTTTGCTAAACTATTCCTAAAAATACATGAATGTCGATCTAAGCGAAGTGTCATTCAACACGTACCCCGTACGACTAATCATTGAGCACAGTTTCGCCCAAGCCTCCAAAACTACTCTATTATATCCTTCCAGCCTCATTTACTTGTTCTATTAATTTTTTTAACACGAGTGAAAGCTATCTCTGCTGAACCCGGCTACCTTCGTTCTTATCGTCTTTCGTATCGCTGATGCTTTTAGTCTCCACTCCTACTTGTTTGGTTATACACAGGTTTACGGACACTTGACACAGTGCGCCTAAACGGTCACATTAATAGCGGGCACCCCATGCGCTGTATTCGTTGATGTTTCGACCGTCTCCTTGTGTGTACCCCTGCGGGGTACCGGCCAGCACCATCTGTGGAGAATCCATTGCCGAGCCATAATTACTGTAGGTGCTAGCGTCCTGGCCGCCATAACCACCGTAGTTCCAGCCCGCTGTGTAATTAGCCGTCGGCGCCATGTCATGCGCAGACGTGGCTTCGCCATTGCCATAGTACGCGTTGTGATACTGCCAATTCGTCGTGTCACTTGTCTCCGCCCAGTTCGGAACCCACTGGCCCTGCGATGACGGCGAGGTAAGCGAAGCGAACGTCATTGCCTTATTACTACCGCCCCCACTGCCATGGCCTCCACGAAGCGTAGCTCCCGACTTAGCCGAAGCTATCTGCGACTGTGGCGAGTAGTCCGCCCCTTGAATTGCACTTCCCCGGGCCCGATAATGTTCGTATGCGTAATATCCGGCGTTCCGAGAGTCACCTGATGTCTGATATCTCGTCTGAGCACTGACGGAATTTCGGTCTTGGAGCGGTATGCTGTTGTATTTGGTGACATTGCTGTTGACGACGTAATTGCCAGGGGTATTGCTGCTGCTGCTGCTATTATTACTATTTGGCCAGTTCGTCCTCGATTGTGGACCGTTGAAACTGGAAGCTGCTAGCACAAAATTTCCACCGTACGGGCCCGAATTTCTCTTGACTACTGGCCGAAACGGAGCATGCTGGTGCTGTGGCTGCTGGTGGGTTGGTTGCCTCTGCGGAGACAGCTGCTGATAGTATGAAGTTATCTTGTAGTACGAGGTCGCTTGGTACTGGTTAGTACCACTCCTCTGATTTGCTAGCATACCCCGAGCACTCGGGCCGCCGCCGCCTCCGCCCCCGCCGCCATTGCCGTAGCCGTTCTGGAAGCGACTCCCGGTTCCTGCGAAAATATCGCCATGGCGTTGATTTCCCAGCTGGTCTGCAGTGCCCAGGCCCGCTGACAGTATACGCCATACTCTCAAGAAACAATCGTGCACGAAAACTCCCCTGTTTTCGTGCTCGCTCAGCGTATCGGTCACGCCCGGCCATGGCAAAGCCGACTAAAGGTAACAACAACCATTTGCTTCAGGCATCGAATATTGATCCATACAGACGGGCTAATGCACGGCGACAGACAACATACTGACGCACAAACGTAAAATTAACAGCAACCACATGAACAACCGCGTCTTTCAACTTTTTTTCCATTATTCGACTAAAGCACTGGCCGGAAAGGTGGCCAGTACGGACACGAAATCAATCGAGAAATTGAAGAGTCTCATAAAACATCACTAGTACACTACTTCGAAGAATGAGAAACATACATTCAGGAGATGATTTTTCAGCATTAATTGGGCTACATGAAACGTTTGTCCATTGTTGTTCAATAGCTAACCGAACCCCGATGTTTCTCATTCAAAAGCAGTATGAATAGCTCATTAATACAAACGCAAGAATTGTACCCTCAATTGGGCGACTTACCGGCGAGAACCTTCCACGGCTTCTTATCGGGCCTGTTGCGCATCACTTCTTCAAACTTATCCAACATTTTTGTCCCAATCCTGTCCGACAGGTTTTGATTAGCCTGGTGTCGCGGTATTGTGCCTTGGATATCTGCAAGAGCGTCCTCCGCCAATGACTCTGAATCTGTTACGCGAGACACAGGACAGCAAGGCGCATTTAAGGGAAGCAGTTTCTTTTTATTCATCTCATATGACATAGGTACATGGACGAGAGACGAGATTAGACCGTTGGTTACCTGCAATAGGTGTCCCCATAGCGATAAGGGCGGATCGTGCACAGGCATGCTTTGCCTGCTTCTTGTTTGCACCGAAAGCCCGATAAGTAACTCCTTTTACGGTAACTGTCATTGTGAACCTACGATTGAAAAGAAATCATGAATGTAATGGACTGGACAGTCAGTTATGCTTGCAGCCCATCAGCGGATAATTCATTAGAGCATTAATATGGATAAATAGATTAGCATTTATATTAACATGGAACCATAGGGGAGACTTCTTAAAAACGTTCAAATCGTCAAGCAGATTTATTAGTTTATCTGTAGCCATTCCTGGTTATTTTTACTTATGTTTTATCTTGAAACTACGGTGAACAAGTGCATGATGAATTCATATGTTCTATGCTATTTATATACACCTGTTATCTATCTATCTATATAGATGTCTCCACTGGACCCACGAGTCCAAAAGAAACAGGCGACCTAGGTAAACGGAATCAAATCATCTTGTAACCAGCTGTTAAAAGCTATTTACATTATGTTCACACTCGAGTCGCACGTTATCATGGCATAACCAACTACAAGCTGAGTTCAACATCAAGAATAGCGTTCGTCGTTTCGTTAGTAAAATATATTTACCTTCTGGGGAGATTTACGGGATCTTCTGCGATACATTCGTACACGGCACTTGTATCCATTTCGTTTAGTATTTGTACCGGGGTTTTACCAGCTATTGAAATGGCACTTGGCACGGCCTGGGTTGAAGGAGCGGGATTTTGCGTATCCTTCGGACAATTATGAGCAGATTAGTAAAAATAGAAGGTGCGAATTGTCACCTACGGATCCAGCTGACCGATACGTAATTATTAAGGTATAAAATAGCACGGTCGGCTTGATATGAACACTGTGTAGAAGTATTGTGTAATAGATCTAATCAGAAGAGTTAGAGCCAAGAACCTTTAATGTTTTTTTTATGATCGAAAACGTGTGAGATGGTATTAATAGCTTCACTCCGGTGCCAGTGACAATGAAACGACAAATTCGACAAAAACTGTTTAATGTGCAAACAGTAATTGGTCTCCACTCAAAATTGAGTACGTGTTATTCATATATTTTGCTGCTATGCTCATGCTAAGTTCTTCCGCCTGAACACAAGCGATTTTGTGAAACGTCCTTCTATGAAGTGATCTGCATTGGAAACTAGAGAATTCATTACGCAGTAGCCTTCAGTTAATTCATTGCTACTGAACAGTTCTTAACGACTATTAATTCATTGGGTAAATTAGTCGGCCTTAGCTAGAAAATACACAACGGCGAGATTATTAAAACTATGCTAAAGAAACTATCCAAATCGTAAACACTCACCGGGGCGGTTTGTGCCGGTGGAGGTGCAGGCGCAACGGGCTTCTCAGGGGGAGCAGGCTCCGGCATAACAATACCTCCCGGGCCCCTGGGAGCATCTTCGATATACTGGAGGCTGGAATCGTTCAGTATCAACTATGGCCCAAGTGCGAACATTTGCAACCAAGAAAAAATCACCTTCGTGAGAAACGCAGTAACTACCTGATTGTTTATTTGCAACATGGACGCATATAACAGTTGGCATAAAATATTCAGGCAGAAGTAAGATTGTAATAAAAATATTCCAGTTAGTCTAAATGTTTATGCTTGACAGATCTAGGAAATGTTGTTTCCATACGAAGAGAGGCACCTTAAATTTCGAAAAAAAAAGTTGTCGAAGGGGTGCACGGTACAATTTATGTATATATATATAAAAAAAAAAAAAGGCTGTGATAATATGAAACAGGAATGATTTTCGAATAACATAATATTTTCTTACAGACCCACATTAACTCTCGGGCTTAGAAACCATCGCAAAAGTCTTACCTTGAGCGCCTCGACGGCTGCGAACTGTTTTGCGTGCTGTTTACTTTTTCCCAGGCCTGAGTACGTACGCCCATCCACAACGACGCTGACGGAAAACCTTGGCTCATGCGCAGGCCCGCCTTCTTGTCGGAAGGATAGGTTGTAACGAAAAAAAAAACAAAAGCTAGACAATGAAAAACGAATTTTCTTTTTGTTAAGATACTTTTAGTTACAGCTCTAACTCATGGAAAAAGCAATTGAAACTCCCTCAGAGTCAAAGGTGTCGTGAGCATGCGTTAGAGATTTCTTTACAAACATAAAAATGATTATATCAAGGGAAAACTATACATTTGTCATATTCGTACAACGAATTATTAATTTAGATACACATTAGCATTATGGATTCTGTTCTGTTAAATGTTATGCCTATCTCAAATCGTAGCAAACTATACAATGTCTGGTGGATGTTCTCACAGCAAAAAATGTGAATCACCTGTACGTTCGATTTTGAAGTTAAGTCCAGGACGAATCGTGTTGAGATACTGGAGCGGGCTCGACCGCGGATCCAGTTTGATGAGGCGCGGCTTCTTGGGCTGCTTCGGCAGGGTGCCGGGCGCCAAGGAGCGCTTCTGTTTGACGCACATAAAATACACGCAGTTAATAATTTAGATTTTAAGTCAAAAAAACGAAGTCGCTCGAAGCAACACCCCACAGAATGATTATGCTTCTTACAACGTGTTCGACTGTGCCACTATTAAGATCATTAGATGCTTTCAACTCGGCTCGATGACCCAGACATATCTCTATCTCTTCTGACCATTTTAAATGTTTGAAAAGAAATAAACACTCGGAGCTTTTAACTCTTATCTATCTCATAATATCTATTTGCGTTGTTAACTGTCACCAATTATATCAGAATGCCTTAGAAATGTGTACATTTTATTAACTACAGTGACGTACCATCCCTCTGTCGGTCATCTCCTGGTTATCTTGTGGTGCCTGTTGATAGTCAACTGAAAGTACCATATTGACACATGTTCTAATTAACGATCAAAATTTAGAAAAAAGTACACAGAAAAGCTTAGCGCTGTTTCTCTGGATTTTTTTGGATCCGTCTTCAGTCAATGGCTGAGCATCATTCACGTGTACGTTTCATTAGCCGATCTTATTGCAAATAGTGCTTTACGAAATTAGGTGGTCTCTTAGAGGTAAAGACAGGAAACCGGTGAAAAGAATTCCTGACAAAAGCTCAGCTGTGATAATACAGGTATACTAGCTGGGGATCTCTTCGATGATTCGATCTTTTATTTGGTAGCTTTTATAGAAAAGGCTGATTTTAACTGCTGCGACTATCATATGAGTACGATGGTTACTAGGAATACAACCCTGCCACAAATACTCTGCTATACACATGACGTAGATTAGAAAAAACATATAGGACACCGACCCGATGGAGGCATTCTGATTATCAACACATTGATTTGGCACCATAAACTTCACGATTACCATAGGGAAACACAATTTTCTTATACACAATTTTTCATCCAGAATACAATTTGTATACTTCGTCTTTATTAGGTGGGCCAGATAGCCCCGGGTATTCCTAAGCTACGATGCGACTGACTTGCAGTTCAATAAAGCGGCGAGCCAGCCAGCTCTGACGGCTCTCTCCGAAAAGTTATTCAAAGAGATGATCACAAAAAATGGTGCAAATTTCTGCCTGAAAAGCCTCTAACCAACAACAGACGGAACCAGTCGCTTGCCAAAATTCATACTATTTACTAAACAGTAGAAAGCATAAAGAATTTCTTGATGGTCGCTGATTGATCATAGAAGTGTTCCTCCAAACGGGTTTTCCAGGGTTCGGCGGCTTTAATGGCGGCCATGTAAACAATCATCGAGCAGTCCCTGAGCGACCGCATGTGAGTATGTTCCCGGCACGGTGTTTTTCGCGCTTACAAAACTTATCGAATTGATAAGTTAGTAAATGTGGTGCTCGCTATCTGGAATACTGTACATTTGCAAGGTGTGGGTGATCGAAACGCGGTAATACGGTTTTTACACTGTTAAAAGAAGGCTCTAATTTGAATGGAATAATAGGTACGAGGACAGTGAAGTTAATTAATGCTTTTGCTACACGAAGGACAAATGGCATAGATATAGCAAACTGCTATTACGACCAACAGTCTCACCATGGATACATGATATGTAGATGTCTTAAGTAGTTAGTATGTTAATCTAAGTAGGCACTACTCAAACGCAAAATAATATGGCGAAAGGCCCATTTGATCGAATGGAGTTATCTGTGATAACTATGCCAATTCTATCATTATTGGATGTAGATTATATCCTTTAATTTAATTTCAAAGAACAACTCTATTAAATGACCGAAGAGTATAAAGTTGCATTTATTTCAACATGTTGGTCAACGTGACCAATGAGGAACTTGAATTGCGCGCTTAACCGCGCGAAGTATAATATGCGCATCCACAACATCGAAATGACGTCACAAATCAAGGAATGTTGTTCAAGCTTGTTAAATTAAAACCAATAATAAACTATAATCAATAAGAAAATCCTAAAAGATTGTAAGTTGATTGGAAAGGCACTACCGTGCTGCAACCTGCGTGAAACCTGCATGTTTCACTAATTTTGTCACGTACGTTTTTAGTTTTCACCGAATATCTACATACAATCATTATATCGTTTTATGATTGTATTACTCAATTTGTAGCCGTTTTTGGTTTGTATGAGTAATTGTCATAGCCCAGCCAGACTATGTCGAATGTATTTTAAATAATAAACACGAATAATAACGACCCAAGCTATATTCGGTACCGTCCAATAGAAAATGCCTATTACTGCTCTCTATAGGGCGTTCTTTATTCAAAAAACATAATACACAACGGGTATAGGTGCATTACATCCAATCATTTCTTTCTCCTTGCAGTACGCTCAAAAAAATAATTTCAGCTACGTGCGAACATGGTTATACTTTACTAGCTTTAACTAAGCACGTATTTGGTGTGCATTAATAATTTTCCTCAAACCAAACAAAACCATTATTCCCAATGCCCGTTTCAGCGGAACGATGTTCGCGCGACCCGTACGTGGATTGCAGGCGATCGCGCGAGGCTTTTATACCTCACACCCCGTCTCTGCAAACGCATATGAGATGCCGAAATGCAGAAGTTGGGAGGAAAGGAATACAATTATCCATTCGCCAGAGGAGGCAGTAAGTCTCAGTTGTTCATTTTGTGATTAAAAAAAACTATCTTACCAACAGAGTCTTTTGTGACATACAGGAACATGTAGTTCTTCGAGCTTTGCTTACCCTCACTGTATGGTATAGTGGTACAAATGAAAAAGTTACTGGAAATGCTGGTTTCGAGAGAAGGTTTAATTACTATTATTAGTGCATTGTAAATGTTATGTCACGAAGAAAAACCATGAGTCGGTATGTTGAAAGCATACGTCTGTTTATTTTTTTGTCTTGCAGGTAAATCCTTACGTCTGTCATTACCGCGCACAGAATCATTATAGCGTAAAAAAATTCCTTCCGATCACATGGAAGATCCGTGGACTGTCAATCGACGATGCAATTGCTCAGATGGAGTTTGATAACCGCAAAGGAGCAAAGATTCTTAAAGAGGTTTTAGAGGAGGCACAGGATTTGGCCGTGAAGAAGCATAACATCGAATTTCGCTCAAACCTCTGGGTGGCCGAGGCATTTGCAACGAAAGGGCAAACAATTAAAGGACTTAGAAAGCATGGGCGGGCTAGATTTGGCATCATTGAACACAGGTAAGCTTACTGGTAACAAAAAATAAAAATTCATAAGTATGTATATATCTGTAACGAAAGTTTTATTATGTAATAGTGTAATTGATAGCAACGGTAGGACTCGAAAGCAGGTTTGAAGGTCCTTGCGCCAACTGCGCTAAATTCGTGATTACAAGATTTTTTCCCTATTCACAACTAGCTCGTGTATCGATTAGCAGTCTCTATGGAGCTTCAAAAAGATCTGGACAAACTGCTTACACAGCACTGTGAAAATACCACAAAGTAACTAAGACTAAAATTACTAAAAAACTCATTAGAAAGGGGCAACGTCTTACGTCTTAATTATCCCAACATGTCTGTGGGTGAGCAAAATCATCTTGGTGCGGACCTCAGATGGACCTTACCATGAAAGTAAGCCAGTGCTTTCTGAAGTGATTTTCGAGACAAAGTTCGTTCAGAAAAACGACTTGGCTTGCCCCACCACCACAAAGATATCTCGATTTTGACAGAACGAGATTTTCTATCGGTTTTAGTAATCTAGAGTGCCGTGTCTAATGAGAGTGACGACACATGATTCAAGTGGTAAAATCACATTAAGGCAAATATATATATATATATTAATAGCATGTTGTCACCAGTCTGTTATTTCAGACAAATTCGATAAAACAGAAAATAATTGATTAAAATAAAGGTATATTTGTTGAACATGCAGCCTTTACATGCGCAATTCTAAGCAAAATTGAACCGACAAGAAAGACGGGTTTTGCTTAAGTTGGGCTTAAGGTGTTCTCTTGACATTTTTAGCGTATGTAATAACTTTATTTGTTATACAGTGTACACTAAATGGCACATGAAGGTGTCCTTATGTTGTTAAATGAACATAGCCATACGTGGCGGTACAGGTTCGAAACCGGGAGCCGACATATTCATCCTGTGCTGAGAGAAATTAGCTGTATGAAACAATGCTTGATTAAGGAAATTTTAGAGGAAAAATTTAAAACAATGATAAGTCGATCAGGTTGTTGCATTTGGATTCAGGTTTTTCGCTCAATGTGGCTTGTTAACTCAAAGTGAAGCTCGCGATCCTGGTGCACACCTTGGTGCTCTCGTCTGGGACCATGTAACTATTTTCCAAAAGTCTAGAAATTTGTTTCAGAGTGGAATCAAGAACTTCATCCAGTTGCTCACATTTGTTTCAGCTTTATATAAAGCAACTGGACATTGTAACTTATAAGAACGATTCGTATTATCTATGAGATCTGTGTGTCGTCCCTTGGTAACGATTCACCAATTCCTATTGCATACCTTTCAATTCCTGCTAACCTAATTATTACCAGTTATAATAAATTTAGTGCTATACATGCTATCCTTATATCCGCGTTTCAGGTACGCTCACGTATATGTTCGTTTAGAAGAAGGACAACCACCGAAATGGTATTATGATCCGCCGCTGGAGCCTGACACGAAGCTAAGAATGTTTGCCAAGGAATTAGAAGAGCGCTACGTCATGTACAGCATATAGAATTTCACTGGGGCATTATATATGTCAAGCTGCATACGGCCACGCGCTGTGCCTGTGGGTAGTACTTCTATAACGAGATGGTAATTGTCATTTTCATGTAGATAGGATGCAATCTTTTTTTAATTAGAAAATAAAAAAACTATATAAATAAAGGTATACAACTCATAAAAAAGAAAAGAAATCGATATTGTATCTTTATTATGGCAACATATTATTTCTATATTTCATAAACAGTAATCAAAATTTTTGAAATAGGCTTATAGCTACATGTCATTGATGTGCTAGCGGTCCAACAGGAGTCCAGAGAAATTCGCTTATATTCTGGTTACTCTATTTCGCTTGTCAACAGTTTTTCATTCCAAGACTAACCTAATGTGTAAAATCAACATTTAGACGTATTGGATTATAAAGAGTAATATGTGTAGGTTACCTTCATTGACGAATTCATGTTTTAAGGGGCATAGAATAAATAGAGGTAATATAAATAATAGAGGTATCTGAACACGATATCAAATTCGTCAATCAATAATCAATTACGATAACAAAATTGGTTTATTTATATTTGTACTAAAATAAATTTACAGTAGAATTGTAATGTTGTCTACGGATAAAGATCAGTTTTTCTTTAAAAAACGATATGCAGTACAACGAGTACAACAATGTGATGTCTTAGCTTTACCTGATATATACTCCTATATACACATTCCTATTAACTTGAGTTGTGCTCTGGGGCTGCGTATCAGCCTTACCTCCCCCTGGCTAGTAATCGTGTGATTTGACTCATAGGGACTTTCCATAACATTTGTTCAGCTTTTAGTTTACTTCTAAAAATGCAACTTTCGGACCGGCGAAACCGTGTTGGAAAAACGAGCTTGTTGTTTTGTTTTTTTATAGTGCAACAGAACTACGATGAAATGCGGAAAAATATTTCTCCCATATGGCCCGACCTTCTAAACTTTGGTCAAAGGAAAGAACCCAGAAGCTCGAATTACAGTAATGTCTGACTTTGCGCACCCAAAGATTGGGAAATTTGGTAGCATGGGAAATTACTATTAGTGTTCCTTTACTCGCAATGGCCCAGTAGTATTAATCTCATATATCATGGCGTTTTTCTGTATAGGCAGGGTGGCGTTTCTAAATCTAAATTTTTTCTAACTCCTTCCTAAAGCTATATCTAAACCAAAAGAGAACGAAATTTGTTCTGTGTAATAGAACTGTCATTTCTGACATTTATGTATATTCAACATAAACATCATTCACCGTGATTATTTCCCTAATTCAGAACAATATTCCTCCCTTAATTTACAAATATTGCTTTAATCGTAACTGTGCGTCAAACTGTTCGTTGGCTGAATTCGTTACTATTGTTTTAACACGCTTCAAACAGAAATACCAATGGAATTGAATTTTAGGCTTATAACAGGTAAAAAGTACCAAAAATGGAAGTTCGGAACGGGCCAAAAGCCCAAAGGTCTGAAAATGCGCAGAAAGTTTTCAGCGCATTTTCAGACTTTTTGGGGACTGTTATCGCTTACTTGAATGTCCGAGTTGAAAGAGTACATTTTGTTTTCCAAAAAAACCTTTAATTTCTTCGTAAGAAATCCAGGTGCGTGTAACATGACTTTAAAAACCGTTACGACGAATTCCTGAGCCGTCAACTAAAATCTGTTGACGACCTTCTGGTCCATCTCACAGAAATCTTCTTCAGATGACTTAAGTGCCGCATG
This sequence comes from Varroa destructor, assembly GCF_002443255.2. Taxonomy (NCBI): domain Eukaryota; kingdom Metazoa; phylum Arthropoda; class Arachnida; order Mesostigmata; family Varroidae; genus Varroa; species Varroa destructor. The sequence continues at coordinate 30,425,020 of NW_019211460.1, read as the reverse complement.
AAAAGCAGGCCCTAGATTTCGGACTAAAAGAAAACTTTAATCTTGGTGATGTCATTGCGATTTTTTACTATGCAGAATTTGTTATATAGGTCTAATAAATAGCGTTTTTCGGGTACTAACAACGGCGAATGAACAAATACTCGCTACGAAAATCACTCCATCGAAGTTTGTCCGAGTTTAAATGTCTCACGTAATAGTCGTTTTAAAATGCACATCGGTAAAGCAGGCGTAATTGTTCCAAATGTACAGAGACGGCATACGCCTCGGAAAGAAGGCTAATAAGAGCTGATATGAGCAATAAGTTTGAAATTGAAAGTATCAACTTGAAACTTCTTTGGTCTCCTCTTTGCAGCTGCTCTGCACTGTCAACATGAACCCCATCTAGTAAACTATTTAGACTCGTTATAATGTCGCTAAAAAAAAATTAATTCGTAATTTTCGATAAACTTTATAATATTACACAACTGAATAAACGGTTTTCCAAAAGCTGCAACAACATTATATATATCAGACATTTACTACGAAATTTTATAGGAGAGACAACGCCATTTGGATAGAATAGCATTTAGCTAATAATTGGATGAGCGCAGGTTATGAGTTTCGGTCTAATTGGGCTCGTGTTTCAACAACGGACCATTAGAGTCCTCCATGAGCTTCTTAATGCACCCCACTGACCCTTATGGAAACAGTACAATCCGGTGTGCTTTGAAAAAGCTTATTCACTTCTATGTAAGAAGACAGAAGTAGTTTTTGGTTGGAAAATTGCCCTGATAACATGCACGGACTGTGGCAGGGTTGTTGTAAGACTCATGAAAAGAGCTGAATTCTCGGTAAATTGAGGATTTGCGTGCTCGAGTTGAACGGAATGGGATCTGTTCAGAGAATCACTTTCAGCAGACATCCACGTTTTTGACTAAGCGTAAATTTAGTCTTTCGTTCTGTGTGATTTATTTTAAATTTACTCAACGCATTTATCAGTTCGTCGGCTTTCGTAGTCGTATTGATCGGTTTCGGGGCTGTGGTACGGGACCAGCAGACAAACTAAACAGAACACCATACCTGAAAAGCGACCCCCATTTTGTGTCGAGTTGAAATATCGTTGCCTTGAACGGCAATGGCCGATAATTTGGCGAACAGGAAACGTCGTTTTGTCTAAACGATCTGGTAGCATGTATCATAATGTGTGACATAGCTCACATAAGGGTTCCAAACAATCTTGCTAGAAAGTAAAGAGCCACTTAGACTGTCAATCGTACCATCACAAATTTGATATGTTTCCTGTAGATAAATGATTCAAACTTATTCGTCACTATAGACAAGTACTTATTTGATATTGATATATACTTAAGATACCTAGGTTTTTTAACTGTAACTGGAAAAAAATGCTCGAACTACTGTTTGTGAAAGATGATATGAATAAGTAATTTTTTGCTCCCCACAGAAAACTTACTTATGACTATTTTATGCTATCCGGGCACATATTGACACAGCTTCAATATACATTTATATAAAAACGCAATGAAAAGACTTGACATTTTTGTCTTCAACTTATCCAAGATTTCATAAGCATTATGCTAATATCCATCTAATAATTCATTATGATTGTATCTTTAGGGGAGCGCTGTATATGTAATATTGTCGAACACGGAGTATACTAAGATGCGTTTATTTGCAACGATTCATTCACTCTAGATGTCCATGAAGCTATCTTAATAACCTATCACGTCCATCCACACTGCTATCACTTCCCTATCGCTAAGTGAGCTTATTTCAAACTTCTCCAAGCTATTTACTATAATAATAAACACCATTATTTTCTCATGCCTTTGAATCCAATCGAAAATACTCCATCAACTACCCAGCAACTATCTCATATTAGCGCACAAATTCTACCTAAATAAATGTTTTGAGTTTTGTGTTCAATTCTACTGTCTTAGCTAAACATTGCTTCAGACGGTTACTGGGCATCTCAGCACAGAACGAACCATCCATCCTCTCACTTACCCTTTCTCGTTGTTATTTGTCTCTGTTTTTGTCTGCTGCCTGCGTTTAATCGTGAAGTGTCTTCACCATAAATATGGGGTTCGCCCATTCCCTTTCACGCCTTCTCCCTCTTTGAATACATCTGTGCCGTCTGCCCTTTCCCGTGAGTCACGTCGTTAAGTTCCATCTTCTCCAGGCAGTATAACTCGTTTATTTTATCTCAGCCTGCGCCCGTACGCCGTATTGCTCACATCATCGGGAATAACGGCTGTCACTCCAGACGCAGCACAAATGCTGGCCGTCTGCGGGTACCTAGTGATTCTGTTCCTGACCAACGCCGTTAGTTGCGGTTGATGTTTGCGCCGCTAGTTTTATCTTGTGCTCTATCGTTGGTTGAAGGCTCACCTGCTCGTCTATGTAATTGGCTAGATGGGTACGAACTGTACGGCCGACGCTGATTTTTGTCACAGGTGTACCCGGATAAACGGAACGCCGTGAATTGAGAAAGCCACTGACAGGAGAAAAGAGGAGTAATTACGGTGTTTTGTTTCTCCAGCGCAGGTTGGTGTTTTCCGGTAGCCGCCTGCCGTAGAAGTGTTGATAAACTGATCTGAGTGATCTCAGTGGTTTTGTAATCGAATGTAAGTGCAGCCCAGTGGACGTGAAGTTCTGGCCTTTATATAACAGTACATAATCCTGTCGTCATAACTGTTATTTGCTGCTCCGTCTTAACAGAGTAGGAGTGGCTAGTAGAGTCAATTAGTTTGAGCAGCTATTTCGATAAGTCAACCTGTTGCATCGTTGCGTGCCGGCATTTGCACATGACGTTCATACGGCCACTTGTTTTTTGTCGTTGTCTAGCACCGCGTAATAACATATGTCCATGATATAGCCGGTTATTATCGTTGTATATGGCCGTGTCTCTCTGTTTGAATCTGCATTGTCTTTGCGCCAATCATCCGTGGGCAAATCGTCACTAGGAGTAATGCAGTTGCTCTCTTTATTTTAGCACCAATCGATCACCCGCTCGTAGTCACCGCCAGTGCACACCGCCGTTATGTGTGTTCCATCCGATCGCTCGGGAAGTTGGGTGAACAGCTGATTCGTGCTCTGCCTTCCGCTCAACAAGAGTAGAATGGTCGTAACAAAAATAAACACGGGGGCGGCAAGTGGTTAGCTTGCGTGTCATGAACGTGAACAGTTTTTTGATGAAATCGGCTACATGAAAGTTGATACGAACTTAGGGCTGGGTCGCCGACGGATGGTATGCACACTAATGTTTGTCTTGTTACCTCGACAAGACTGTCGTTGCCGACGCTGCGTTTGAATGAAACATGACATTTATTTGGTGAAAGAACATATGCATAAGAGCTACCTGGCAGTACAAGTAACTGATGCGGCTGTCTATCACGAATAACATGTGCGTATCTTAAGACAACTTGTATCGTCAGTCTTCTCGTCGTTATCGCCAACAACATCAACACTATATGAGAAAATACTTGCGTATACAAACAATAGGCGGCAGCTCGGCATTTCAGAGTCTCTCTTACGCATTATTGGCGATTTGCCATTCACTACAGCGTCGAGAAGAGCCTTATTGCTTCATATATTTGCAACAGAACGTATCCAAGTGCCCCTATTTAGTCAGTTAGTAGTTATTGTACGGCTCCTATCATATCGCCCGCCGTACTCTGCTGTTTGCCATTGCGTGTTGAAGCAAATGTAAATCAAAGCTAATACTGCACAGGCAAGATACGAAAAGGGGTTTATGTTAGCCAGCGGGCCATTCTGTGCTCTCAATGAAGTGAGGTACACGACAGTGGTACAACAACAATGAGGTTTTGAGTGACAGAAGAAAGTGAATAAGGATTGAAACTGGAGACGTTGAAGGCCATAAAAAGCCATCCATTATCACGGTGATTTCATGCAATCCTTCTTTTGATAACGCCTTGGTATATTTCATTTGACGTCGCGTAGCGGCACATTCTTTCAAGCAGCGAGCAATCGTCAAACAGTGAGTAACACGCTAATATTATATAAAATGAATCCTACTTTATTTAATTTTAACTATGATTTTTTTCATTATCGCTAGTTGTTAGAATAAAAGGATGCGACTAGAAAGAACTTCTATAATAGTTATGTGTACAACTTTTCTTCAACTAGTCTCATTTGACTCATCGATAAAGATACGTATACAAGTACAAAATCTCATGTAGTTTCGAGCCGTTGCGTGACACACTGCAGCTGCTGGTCACGGAAGGCAGCGGAAGTACGGCTTTATCCAAGCATATCTCAAATCGTCCAGACGGGCAATCACATCACTACGAATGATTATTTTCATTATGGTGCTAGCAAACGCTAGAGCTCTTCCTAACCCGAAACAATTACACTTCAGTACACCATTATATTTAAAGTTGTTTTTAGCGCTCATAACACTATACATGAAAACACTATACATGTGGTGTTATTATGGGAAGCAAGCAAGCTGTAAGAACTTTTAACACAAAACTAAAATTTCTCAGTCCGATTGTTCTTGTTAAAGATAGGTAGGTTTACTATCACAAAAAACGTAAAACAATTAAAGTCATTACGTAAAAATTTCACTCCGAACACATTCTACTTAATATACGCGTAATGTGTGAAGTAACACTATACAGTTATTTTCTTTTTCAAAAAAATTCTGTAAGAGGTCATTTATAAACCGTTAAGTATAACCAAGTCGTTCCTCGGCGTAATTTAGCTGCAAAGCATCGTTTTATGTGTTCTGGCAGCCCACTTATAAACAACGGACCGGTGTTCATCTTATTAAATTGCCACATTCACGACTGTTTGTCTCGTTGCGCACGGAAGGGGAAAGCAGCTAAGGCACATGCGCGAGAAGCAAGAATATAGAAATATATGTTTACGCTTCAATACTGCAACCATTGTAGTTGTGTGTAAGCGAATAGACTTGATTAAAGTAGAGCTCGTTGATGGGATATAGTTACTTATTGCATCTAATCCTTTTTGTTGGTTCTTTCAACGTTGCATACGTCATCAATGTTTAGTTAATTAACGTCGTCATGTAAGATGATTATGTGTATATATGCTTTTCGTGCTCAATGTCTGCTACTTAAGCCGTTAGGCATTACTTTAGGCAGCAGCAGGAAATAAGGTTTGCTTACATGCGGATTCAAATCTAGTTCATCATGTTTCTCATTCTTTCTCGCGCGTGTACCTCAGCTACTTTCCCCTTCCGTGCGCAATGAGACAAACAGTCGTGAGTGTGGCAATTTAATAACATGAACACCGGTCTGTTGTTTATAAGCGGGCTGGCAGAGCACATAAAACGATGCTTTGAAGCTAAATTACGCCAAGGAACGACTTATACTTAACGATCTATAAACGATTTTTTACAGATTTTTTTTGAAAGAAGAAAAGAACTGTATAGTGTTAGTTCAGACATTACGCGTATGTTTTATACAAGTTTAATAGACAAATACGTTACCCACTGCACTAGCACGGGAACAAAGATGTGTCGAAGCGCAATGTTTTATGGTTGTAACAAATAATTCATAATAGAGTGGAGAAAAAAAAAAAGGGCGACGAGCTCATAGTTTAATAGATTGATCTTAAGGGGACGTGACGCTTTCAAAGGGCTCAATAGGCAATGAAATTGTTATATATCCCAGATTATCGCAAGAAACATTGCTATAGTAGCGCTGTGACGTCTCAAATGTTTATCTTTACGCTACTAGTATCTTTAAATCTAAAATTCGGAAGGCCGCATTTATTTGATCGTTATATATATTTTGCTGCCTCTAAAAATACTTGCACTAGTTACTATTGATATATAGTATAAAGATAAATAAATTACAGACAATTGACATTCCGTTCAAGTGTATACATTGATATAATGTAAATATGATGGGAGTTGTGTACAATGTTGGATTTCTAACTCAGTTCATTTTCTGTATCGACAATGTAGGTTGTATGGTTCTGAGAGAACAAGTCCGTAATGGTCTGCGGTCTAGTTCTTTGTTGTTATCTTTTTTCCTATCCAATTTCAGTGTCATTTGCAGTTTGTATGCACAGTTAAGTGATGTACGAATACAAACTACAGGTTTTCGACGGCCGGAGACTAACAGAAAAAAGTCACCTATCGAACTTGAGTGCAACAGCAGAGACTAAAAAAGGAAGGTCCACTTTTACTGATAATATCGATAAAGTCACCGCTTGAGAAAGTTGTCTGAGGCACCAGAAGCAGAAACTTAATAGCGGCCTGCGACAATTCCAGAATACCGAAACGTCAATAAACTGGTTACTCAGACTCGATATATTAGGTTGTTACAAGTGAATTCGATGGACTTTGAAATTGGATAGTTTTTTTTGGAAATAGTTTTTGAACTACGCACCACTAGCAGACGGAACCTGCCTGGTAAATACTCCAGTCTCCTAGAAAGTTGTGAGTAAAAATCGATTGAGTTTAGTGCAGGAGAAATATGTCTGGGAGAAAAAATATCGTTTAGTTTCGAAAATCAACGGTATGTGGTCACGTTTTCCCAAGGGGCATAGCGTTGCGAAAATTCATCAAAGACTGATGAGGACATTAGGCAAGGAGGTCTTGAATACAGCATGTAAATGATGTAAACATTTGAAGACCAGTTAGGCGGTTGAAAATGTTAGATGTTAAAGCTGGCATTTTGCTTGCAACATGATACAGAATCACAACCTAAACACTGGTAAAAAAACTGGAGCTCTCATAAATAGGCTTCGCATCAGTAGGAAATGCGTGTGGCGTATTCCACGTAAAACTTGTGTATTTTCAATGATAAAAAAATCTACCTGGAGCATACGTAGCCATAGATTTAATCCTTAACGATAGCCGAAAAGGGATCCGACGAAAGTGACGTCGCCCCGAAGAAAAATGAAGTTCGGTAGCAGTGTCGAGTAGGTTCAAGTGTAAGATGATGATAGAACTTGCAATGCACATAAGGGGCATTTGTTACTGTGAAAAACTCGTCGAAAATGAAACACTGCTATGATTTAATTGTTTTCTGGTTTGAGCAAAGGAGCATCCAATGTTGGTTTCAACCCGTCTAGCTAGGTCCGTGTTATTACAGGACTTTCAATGTCCTAAAGAGGGCGATTCTTAGGAACGTCTATCATTTGCTTCGAAAGGTCACAAATAAAGAAATTACACGTGGGAACGATGGGACAAGTGTGTAAAAATAAAGGAAAGCACCTCTAACGAATATCAAGAACTGATGCTTAACTAGTTTAAAAGTTACGCGGTCTCAGAATTCGCCAGATTCGCGTGAAACAGCCAAATAAATCTAGTGAACACGTGCTATGCAGCCAACCGAGTGAAAAGGGGCTGTGATAGGTAGTATGCATTAGTCCGACTTCTGATGATGATTAAATGTTTAATGATGTTGCACTATGTACAGGTTAAAGGCTGTCTCAGGAGAAGGTTTAGTCGTCTCCAGCGAAGAGAAACTGCGATCGGTTATGAAATGTTGTCAAGCCAGATCATCAGTTCTTTTTAACAATTTCTATAGATGAACGTTCCTAATCATTTGTCTAATTAAACATAGATTTCTTTCTCTCAAATGATGGCTCTAATGATCCAGTATAAGATCTCGGAGAATTGGTGGAAAGGTAGATTGAATCGCTTACGAGTATTCTACTCTGGTCATTTCTATGTATAAATGCTTACATAAGTAAACTTATGTAAGCATTTATACAAACGATACGCTTTTAAAGAGGTAGCGGCGCACATGCTCGTTGCGAGTTTGATTTGCAATGATCAGCCTAATATTCTACTATTACAACATAATACATCTAAAATAAGCAGGTGTCCTCAGGTTCAGTTGGTTTGCTTGCATGCTAATTCTATTTCTTGATCTCGCATCAGGCAAGTCTCACAAAAATTCGTGAAGAATATGAAGTGTCTTTCAGGTCTCCTTTTCTTTATATACATAATACCGGTACGAGGGATACCGATAACGAAACCAAAATAGACCTATGATGCGATTTCCTTCAACACAGCAGATAGATGACTCGCTAAAGGTGGTAAGACTCTTACTATTTACGACAACAAATCAGAATTTTACGCAGCTAGAGAGTGACAGGTCAAGGCTCTTATTAAGCCTATAGTAAAAAAAATAATAAAAAAGGCCTTTATTTATTATATTAAAGAAGACCTTATCAGTCTTTCTTAATCTTTATTTTACTTTACCTTATTTTTTAACATGATTAGGCTGCATCACCTTGAAATATTGACAAAAAGGCATATGACTACCATAATTGATTAAACGATTATAATGTGCTCATCGGTCCAAAAGCGCGTACTGGTTGGAAATATGATCACGGTAGTATTCGAGTGCAGCCAGTAGTGCTGTCCGTCGGGACTGTGACAGTTATCCAGGTCTCGGTGAAAGCAATTGCCGATGCTCAGTGATGGTTAAAGGTGAGGAGTGCTGAGAGGCGTTGTTGTGGGCGTCGTCGTCGTCGGCGACGTTGAAACCAAAACGAAACTTCCTGTTGAACGCTACGATAATGACGTATTGCGCACGGGAGCCTTTACAACTAGGGACGTCGAGCTGTTTGGCTGCTTCTCGTGTAATGGTATCTTGACGATGAAGCAAATAACCCCAGAGGTTAAACCTTTACAAATATCGACACAATCTTATTGGCAATGTTCCATCGTACAATCGACTCAAACTGGCCGCGTTTAAAGTAATATGTAAAGCTCACTGAAAGGGTTGGTCGTTGAATGAGCAAAACGTTCAACCGAATGGTTTCGCCTACCTGTGTGAATGTGTAACCACGCCTGATTCGAGATCGAAAATCGTAGTTGTCAAAAAAAGGGAGATTCAAACCTTAGAGTGATTCAAGCTAGGAATAAGCAAGCATACACCTTTTATGTGCTAGATAGTCAAGTTGGACAAGCTACTGGACGCAGTGCGACTACATAATAACGTAAGAGTTTAATTCAGGGAGCGTAACAAATGCACTGCGCTGCTCCCTACTTGGTTCTAGCATACTTTTTAGCTAGGTACAAGACATTCAAAGAAACATACTTACGAACCTGCTCAATTGTTAATCGTATTATAGAATATTGATGTAGCGTATTGGTAATTTCCTTGATCAGTTGACAATCATCAAAAAATGACTGTTAAGTGAATGAGCAAAGTATATCGCCAATAATAAAAAAGAAAACAATACAATCAACCTCATGACTAAAGGAAATAATCTTGTCTATATAAATCGTGTTATTTGTTTTAATTTAGAAATAGACATATGTATCCTGTTCAAGAATGATCAAGTGCAATTATAGGTGGATGAAGCTAAATTAATTATATATTGACTCTGTAAGCATATATGTGTATCTTTCAGCAGTTTGCTTTTTAATTTCTGTTATTCAGCATCGATCTTGCTACGACACTTGCCAACGACAGGTTTTTCCGTATTCCTATAGAATACATCCCCCCCCGGTTGAAGGCAATCTTTGCTGCGAACCACAATCTGTTGCTTGCGAGGTTTGTCATTTCCATCATGCTCTTCTCACCATGTTCGAGCATCAAGACTGTCGACAGTATAATATTATATAAGAAGATGGATGCGATGTTAGCGGCTGATTACTTCAATTTTTAAAGAAACCATTTGGTCCGGACACTAACTTATATTTGATGTTCCCGTTCGTTACGATATCACACTCCTCACTCTATCCGCTCGTTGCAAAATACTATGAATATTGCGTTGCAACGCGCGTCATCAGGCTGTCTTTGACAGAAACTAATTACCAATTCAAAAACCGAAACGATTTCTATGTTGGCGGGTAACTTTAGCTATCATTAACTGATTTCATCCTGTGTTTTCATATTGGTATAGGGTAAATTTTTTTATTTCGGTTTTAGCACAGTGACTCGACAGACAAACAAACACTATACCAGTACGGCGTAACCGCCACAGCCTAGCCGACGGGTTTTCATGGACGACGCCGATCTACGGGGTACGTAATCTGAATGTAGTCATAACAAAAATCTACTTCGATTTCCTTCACTATTTCCTGTAGAACGAAGTTGTTACTTTAGCGCTACCAGCACAATTGCAGAGCAAAGTTAGACTTAGTCTAGAATAAGGACGGGCCAAGTACTTCTATTAAGAACGTTGTGTTCTACCCGGGTATAAACCGACTGTCCGCTGAGAGTTTTCTATATCTGCACTAAGCGGGAATATTAGTAAACGAAGCATATAGTTATATAGTATCAAACCTAAGCCCCAAGAAAGGGCTACGCATTGCTATAAAGCAACTTGTTTTCTGTTTATTAAGAGCGCTGAATCTTATTCTGGTTAGTTACCAAACACTTTTGTCAAAGTGCAAATGTTAGCAAAATTTATTATTAAGCTAAACTTATATCATGCTTCTTTATAACATAGAGAATCCTCACTTGTTTTCCTTTGGCATGTTGACTGCATGCATTTTCGCGTAGCTTTAAATCCGTTAACCTCAAAGTATAAAGTATAGCTCAGTCTCGCCACTGTGTCCCTGCAAAGTAGCCTAAGAACTTTGCTAGAATTTAATAGCGAACAGTAGGTCTTTTATACCGAAATCGTCTTATCGATAAGATTATGTAATTAACCAGGATCTCCTATCGAATTATAAAGCCTGCTCTTACATAATATATTGAATTGTAGTATTAACCGCTTCTCTAGCTAGATATCCGTAGAGTCACATATATCAAGTAATACGAATCACATCGAAAGTCAAATGCGCTAATGGTATAGTTAGAACGCCTTTGTGTAAACCTAGAATGAATCGCCTTGATAATGAGCGAAATTTCGGCAGTCATTTTATTACCATAGCGTCACAAATGCCGCCCAGGCTTAAAAACGAGTTTGTGCTGTCAGGAAAAACGGCCCCAGGATGGTGTTGCTGTCTTCGTTTTGGAACTTTTGATGCAAAGATGCTTCTTATCTTATGCCTAGTGGTTGACCAATTACGGAAGAAGCTGATGAAATGATTGCGATGTTTGAGCAAGAGAATGAATAGGCATAATGTCTCCAGATCACTAAAAAACTCCGGCCATTTAATCTGAAGTCATTCACAGGAGGTTGGCTTCAAAAAAAGCTCGATGTGTCTGAGTGGCACGCAAATTGCCGCAAAGTAGTTCTTTACAATTTGTAGTAAAGCCCAGATTGACGTCAAAGGAAATGACACTTGTGTGTTTGGGAAGGAACCATGCGGTATGAGTTGCCAGCATCTATGGAAACAATTGATTATGAGCTTCATCGTAAACGACCAACAAGCGCTCAAAAACAAGCCATTGAAAAGATCGATCGGAACTAGTGAATAGAAAAGATGCCTTCATTTATTATGGCATTGCTTTTTTTAGTTGCCCGCGAAATTTAAATGCATCTGCCACATAACCCGGACTTGCATTATCAATCTATCATCTGTTTTGGTTTCTGTAAATCACGATGATAATTTTGATTCAGTAATAAGAACACTTAGTCACTCAAAAACAATAAAAGTTCTATGGCGATAAGATTGCGATGTTATCAGAAAATATATATAACTTAGTAAAAAAAATATAACTTAGTAATATTCGTTTGTAGTATGTAAAATATTTGCCATTAGTTTGGCTTGAAAGCGGTTAATACTTTTTCGAAGACCCGCTAGAATACCCACTAGAACCCAAAAAATAATAAGTTTTTCTACTGAAGTTACTCTTAGAAGAAGTTCTAAAAAATTGTAAATTATACGACGACATATAGATATTTATGTAACGGATTATTCCATTAGAATGTTAGATATATCCATTAGAATGTTTCTTTGCTAGTACTTCGTGTATACATATATACACAAATTATTCCGACTCTGGAATAAGCTAGATGTGTCAAGGTGTTGAAAAGGTTTTGAAACGAGCACAGACAAGGTCGCTGTAAAAAGTTATCTAAATAGTCAAAACGACCCTTCATGTTTCCTAACATTCGACGCCACGTTGCAAGAAACATCACCACTGAAGCTGACAGGCAAACGATATCAGATTTAAGAGTATCTACAGATAACTACGTGTTATATCCAGTCATAACGTATCGTTAACAAATTTGCATTAACAAATAAGGATTGCGTGTAGCATTAGCTCAATAATCATTGAGGAAATATGGCAGATGCAAGGAAACTGACTTCAAATACTGCAAGCGCTCTCTGCGAGACTAATAGCTATCAGTATCGTTGGGCTTTGAGGTTTGCTCAGTTTTATATAATTGCGTTTTGTTCATGTACATATTATAGGCTGTCGTTATTGTCGAACAGAAGGTTCCTAGAAAACTATTAGACTATCCAGCGTAAACACAGCCCTAGATATGTTCTTAATGTATCTACAATGGAAAGAGACGATCTATTTAGCCAGCCTGTTTGTAGGTGGTCCTTTTATTAAAAAAAATAATTCTTTTAGGTAAGCTCGATAATACACTTTATATGAAATAATTTAAATTGTAATCTTTTAACTGTCGGAAACTGAATAATTAAAGGATTTCATAGAAAATCTAATGCTCCTTGTTTACCCTTGGGGTAAAGGGATCTTAGAATTTACCTCCTGAAACTCCTTCTACGAGTGCATCGCATTTTTATGCGATAATTTAATCCTCACAAGCGATGTTAAATGTGTCAAAGTTTGTAGTTAATGCGCTCATTGTTGGACCCTTATATTTAGTCATAATTATTTTCGCTTAATTCACCAAAGAGCGCAAAATACACACGCATAGCCATACAGAAGCAGAATAGCGTCTATCCATGAGTATTCAACGATCTGTTTTCTCAGAAAATCAACAAAATATAGAAAGTTATCCTAACTAGCCAAGGTTGGCCCACTGCGACAGTTATTAACGCGTAGCAGCAACGTCCGCGGACACATAAGCATTTTTAGACTTAGATATTTGCCTTGGCTTATCGCTAGCAGTACGTGCTGAGGATGGCGAAGGAGTAATAAATCTGATAACGGTGAAGCGCCGTAGCATTGTGCTGCTTCTTCTGACGAGAATCCCTGTTCTTATTGGTAACATCAAGAGTAGATACAATAATATTTACGGCCTTATCTCTAAATAATTATTTATTATAGTTTATATTTGATTAAAAAACATAAGAAATAGGCCTACTAAAATATAAGTATAGTATGCAGCGGCCTGTCCTGAGTGAACTTAGACTGAAAATAAATTAAAATTCATTTGATACGTAGTATAATAGATCATTTTAGCAGCAACCAATGAATAGATCTCCGCTCGCCGGCTTCAATGAAGATTTTTTTTTGCTTAGAATAAGTGAAGAGTAGGTTAAGAAAAAAAAATCTGATCTTCGATTTTCAGCATCTTTCGTCGCACCTGGCAACAGAGATTTTCTTTGATACTATCTAAATCATTGATGTAGCACCCAAGTGGGGCGCTAGCAGAAATCAGATGAGCACAGTCATGAACATAAATTGCGTAAACCTGAAAATTTGGCCGGTTCCTTCGCGCCTAGCTTCATGATAAATGCATATAGATAGCTACCACTGTCTACATTTGATTCTCGTGTCAATCTATTTGCTTTTCTGTCCCTTAGTATGATTGGTGTAACTAAACTCGCTTTGATCGTAACTCAAGATGCCCTAATAATGTGCACATAACTACAGGTCTTCAGACTCTAGTAGTTTTACTTTCGAAATCTTTTTCTCGCGTGTTGTCTTTAACCGTTATTACCGTTATATTTACTGCAGTCACGTACCATTGAAATCCCTCTCTGATGTATAACGGTGTATAACAGTGGAATTGTCCTATTAGTAAGCAATGACGATGTTTTTGCTGTGTATTTTGTTGACTGGCATGCGATTGTTGCGGATGTTAGGTGAAGGATGACTACTGCAACGGACGCTGGACAACCTTCAAAATTTGTTTTTGAGTCAACGTTTTACCCTAAGATCACCCCGACGGACCGGATATTATCGGAGCCTTTCCTAGCAGCATCCCATGTTGTCGTTGATTTTTTGGCGATGCTTGGAGGTATTTTTTCGCCTGTCAAGGCAGACATTAATGGACACATTGAGAAGGTAAGTGTACCAAGTGATCAATTTTTTAGAGCGAGGCGTTAAGAATTGTTCGCTCTTGTCGATGAGAAAGACGAGCTGCATTTCCGTTTTCAATCTTTTCTTGGGCATATTGATTTCGTAATTATGCGATTGCTGGGATCACCTACCAATTTGTTCTGGTGCACCCATTAAAATCAGTTTGCCACGGGTTGCTCGCCAAGCTGCGCACTTGCTGCCCTCCAGCACGCAACGAAGCGAATATTGAGGATATCCGGTGTTTCCTGCACCTGTGAACTTTATGACGCCTCTTTCTCTTTTCCCAAAACATGATTCATCTTATGATTTCTGTTAATAAGGCATTGAAGAATTACAGATAACAACACTTTTGCAACTCGTAGTAAAAACAATTAACATATCTCAGTAGCAGACGTGTGTTAACCAATAGCATAACAGTACTGAGATTCCTCTTTGTACAGGTGAAGAAGCTGGTGCTATTTGATCCGCATAAATTCAAGTACTTAGACTCTATGCTCGATCCAAGAGTGGAGGTCGACAATCAAGAACAGAAGCGTCGGCAGGAAGCAGTGATTTCGTTAACCTGGCTTAAACGAAGCTGCGAGTTCATCCTTTTTTTTCTCAGTAAATTTATTGATCCCGTAAGATTCCATATGTCAATAACACACCATTATTATCTGTTCTATGACTTCAATTGGGTTTAGGCGTTTGTAAGAACGAAAACATATATTATTGTCGAGTTTATCAGATTATGTAAAATTTTTGGTAACTTTTGAGGTCAAATAGGATTTCAGTTGAGTGTTGTCTTTCATAGTTGCAAAATATTTACAATAGAAATTTATTTAAAAATTATAAAATAGAAAGAAAGGCTAGTTGATTGCTTTAGACTTGGTGCCTAGATAATAAAGCAGTCAATGAAAGCGGCTTAAACATATTTTGAATTTACACCAACCTTAGCGATAATACAAGTAAATTCCAGGAGCTAAAAATATTACGCATAACGTTTACTTAATAGAAGCTGTTCCTTTGTGTTTTTTTCACAAAAGAAAAACCTCAAAGAGGAAGATATACGGCCGTACTTTCGTGAGGCATACGAGTTCAAGTTAAAGATGCACCATAATTTTTTCGCGCAAAAGATCTTTCAGGTACGTTATCCACATTATGTGCCCGAATATTGTGATAATAGAAAAGACACCAATATGTCAAATATGAACAAAACCTATCTATTGTCACAACTGGATGAGAAGAATCGATACCTAATGCGTGCTCAGCTAGAATATGACCACAGAGTGCTTGATAGCAGCTGGAAGGACTCACGCGCAGTTTGTTAAACTGAGTAGATTTCCAAAAAGGTCGCACAAGTTCACTCATTACAACAGCAAACCGTTACACCATGGAGACCGCATCCCACTTAAAATGTTCGAACGCGGCTTGTCTGGCCTTTCGTAGACCTGTGACCAGTATTAAGCGTAACACTTGACGCCACTACCGTACTTCATTGGAATTAAGTGACGCCGTGGCCCATTTACGTGAAGTGGTAGTTCAATCTTGTTGCATACGTTCGTATAGCTTCGCGTATCTAACTGTTCAGTATCCATCCTGTACGGTATAGTATTTGAGCATGGCTATTTTCGTGGGTTGTCGTTGGGTGGAAAGCCAATCTTCTACTGTTTTCAGGTCATAATTCAAAAGGTGGAACGAACAGCGATAACTGATCTTTTTGAGTTAAAGCGGTAAGTGGCTATGACGAAACTGGCTGTTTAAACCGCTTTGAATAGATACATTATAATCAATATAGTTTGATTTTCTTACCGTTTGTGGGTTGTTTTCTTGACAGGTCTGCGTCTACGCAGCGCCTAGCCGCCAACGTATGATTGAAGTATTAACGGGCAAAGGCGACAGGTCCGAACAACAAGTGTACAACATCATGGGAGTATTTCTGCAAGGCATGAGGGCAAATGTCGAGTGTCTCATTCGAGCGTTCAACAAATTTGGACACCAACAATAGATGAATGAACAGAAATTAAATCAGCTTCAATATCTAGCATCTGGAATACGTTAATGCGAATTTGGCATAATAGGGCTATTTCTAGACGTCAATACATGTTGACCATGCAATCCGTCGCAT
The DNA here is from genome assembly GCF_002443255.2 of Varroa destructor. Classification (NCBI taxonomy): domain Eukaryota; kingdom Metazoa; phylum Arthropoda; class Arachnida; order Mesostigmata; family Varroidae; genus Varroa; species Varroa destructor. The sequence continues at coordinate 30,408,844 of NW_019211460.1, read as the reverse complement.
GTTGGGAAAAGACTAATGCCAATTATGGGGCGAACGATCCTGAGTGCTATTAAGAAGCATGGTCTGCCACAACGGAGGAAGGCGGAAAAAGCATTAAGTAGAAAGCCAATCTAACAAATAGACAACTTACAGGGATATGAATTCTAGTATATATATATGAATGATCATTCTAGCCCAGTGCTATTGCAATCATATTCTCAGGACTCGGGTTGTACGTGTAGTTATGTAGTTTTGGCACAACGATAATACACGGAAAAGCACATCTCGGAAAATGCTTCATAAAGCAGATGGCCCCGTATCTTTTTGCGTCAGAGATTGTTGAAGCGACATGTTGCTTAATGTGCAATTTCCTCTTTGGAAACGCGTCGTTTAAAAGCAGCACCAGCAATAGCAAAGACGTATGGATGTGCGCTAAGTACATAGGCAGAACAAAATGTCTATAAAACTCTGCATGCGCGCAAACTTTCTATTTCTATCTATTCACTCCAGATAAAGATGTACAAAAGTATGTATCGCGTGAGGTTACTAAAGTTAGCGTTAAAGGTGAGTTGTTTAGAACCTGCTATCACGAAAAATGCACCGAGTAGTTCAACATTTAGATAGAGAAGTAAGTGACTGAGATTAAACGAAGCACTTAAAAAATTCGAATGAACTACAAAAATTGAGTTGCCGGTTGGCATGCATACTAATCCATGATCCATAAGCGTATTAATTCTATTTTAAATTGTATCATAGAGCCGATTGACAATAATTTAATGTTCGTTGAACATACTACGTTTAAAATCTGTATCCGGAAGAGTGACACGGTTCTTACATAGGTCACTAAAAGACCTCGGGCACAGAACAAAAATCTGCATAAGACATCCTACCGAGTTTTTGATATACTTATCTGCTGTCGACTTCCCTGAAACGTGTCCATGTTGGTAAATTCGGACAATGCGACATTGCATCAATGTGTCCGTCAATGAACACTGAGTGTTTTTTGGTAAAATGAAAAATTGATTCATGGGATTTCCTTCTTCTCACCAAACGGAAAATGTAGATTCTATGCAAATGGTTAGTGATAGGTAGTGTTTGTGTAGGAATTTAGCTAATTTTATAACGAAATACTGACATAATCTAACACCTTTACGAACTTTTATAAACGCATATGCCATAATGTATGGTTCCTATGATACAACCATGTAAAGTCGCATATTACCTACTAAATAACACCGAAGAACGATGACAATGATTTAACCGTCGCTGTTAGCACTATTATCATTAGTACTTTCAATCCAAAATAATTACAGAACTTTGGGATATCCTTAGGACAGATTTTAGGACGTATTTTATAAGTAATTTCTGCTTATCACGACAATCATTTATGTAAGTTTACGGAGCATTATGCGGTGTGCTTCGCTACTGACGACAACAATTTCTGCAAAAGATCATAAAGAAACTGAATCATTTGCAGATCCTGCTCAGTGAATTTGGTTGATGTTTAAAAAGTTACATGCCATTGCCACTAGAACTACCCACTTTAAAAGCTTTTTACGGAGCACTACCCTTGTCATGATCTCTGTTAAGAGAGTATAAACGCCCTACAAAAATATTTCATTACAAATACATTTCAACTACATCATTGCCATTTTTATTCATAGTGAATTTTTCCCGTTAATAAGCCTGGTCAATTATCCGTTCGTTATCGTCTCTAAATCCATGTATTTGTGCATGATAAATAGCTGAACAATATAAATTGCAAAAATCTTTAGTAATAACGTATGTCTTTAATGCTACGCAAAATGACAGGATCAGCCAAATGTTTTTATCACCTACAACGAGTAGGCGTTTGTTGAAGATGTGTGTGCGATGTTAACCATAGTATTGCCTACACTCTTTATTGTGATATATAACTTCATCACTATTATTATTATTACTACTTTATTACCGTTAGATAAAGACACCATGCTCAAAGCATTTCAATTTTGATAGAAGAAAAACTGACTCTCGATAGCTTTTGTCGTCCTAAAGAGAGAAACGAAAAATACGTTTTTAGTTGACTGAATCTGATGGAGATTCATTCAATTTTTCGTAACATGTTAAATCACGGACAAAAAGCTGCGGTATTTTTTTCATGTTCTATTTTTCCCAGTTACATTAACAATTTACATCATCAAAATGTGAACAAGCTAAGATTGCCTGTTTGAACTCGTATAACTAATATATGAAATAAATGTATATTTTGTAAACAAAATAAGGCTGAGTTGTTCCTAAAAATGTCGGGGTTCTCGTCATCATTACCATTATAAACCAGTCTTCATAGGCCTATAATATACATACATAGTACACAATCCAAATCAAGATATAACTAGGTTCCAGCTTTACGTGAAAGCTTAGTGTATAACGTATTGGCAAAATTCTGCCTACGTCTCTAATTTTTAAAATATTTTTAGCGCAACAGATAGCGTCAAGCAGCAATTCGCGTATCAGCCTTTACTAAAATTATCGGTATGACAATTTAAACATAGGAAGTGTTTGTAAGAATTCGGCGCAATCGCAGACGATCTCAATACAACTCAAACATAAAGCTCTATCGACAGCATTCTCTGATCCATCTCGAATGACAATATATATTGTATCAGTTTCAAATAATTTTGTACGTCTTGTTAAAGATCCTTGCTCCTAGATGCCGATTGCTTCATGGGAGCGTATTCGATTTCTCTACCTAGAATAGTCGAGCGCAATTCCGTTAGATTCTGGGCAGTGATTTATACAAAACATACACGTTCGGGATGGCCATTTTATGATTACATTTCGTTGACAATCTCTGAGCTCGTCATCACTTATTTGTACTTACTCCCTCATCTCAGTATCAGCCGTTCAATTTAGTGCTTCGTTATTCCAAACTTCTTCCAAGTGTCCGAGGTTTCAGTAAACTCGTCAAATCAAAAACCGTCTATTGTACTGAAAGCACTATGAGCATATCCAGATTTTTCTGGACGTTACGCTTCTACTAGCACCCAAGGGTACGGATGTTATGAACAGCTTAGACGCGATGTCGAAAAGGTCGCTCGTCGGAGTTTATTTTTTTTTTCTTATATAACGCATTCATCACTAATATAAGTCAATTCTAGGGTTATAACCGTTTATGACTGACCATTGAGATACAGAATTATATCTCTCAAGCAGTAGTTAAGAGCAAATAGATAATTTCACTAGACTGTGCTTAACGTGCCTGATGCTGCCTCACTGCCTCCATTCGTAATTGGCGCATATCCTCTAACAGAGGATAAGCCCTTCGAAATGAAAAAAAAAACAGCCAAAATCCATAATAAAGTAAGCTATAAAAGTAAACTACTACAAAATGTTTTACTTGCGTTAAAAGCCTCGAACCATTAGACTGACAAACGCGTAATGATGTTGTCCGCTGTCTCATTCACTGATACTTTTGCTTAATTACATAATTTAAATCTATAATTTAAATTATTATTAGTAATATTTTGCATGGTCGTTCTCTGTTAGACCGATCCCATTCGATCAGCAATTACCGGTCTTATACAGTTAGTAAAACATCCTAGCAGGTAATTTCGTAAGATGTTGAGTAGGACCGACTAGGGTAGTTTTAAATGACCGAAAATGATCTAGGTCATTTAAGCTTCGATTCTCTCCAATGTTGTTCAACCAATACTTCTAGTCAACTTTCTGCGTTAGTTCTGTATTTTGTCTTAGACAAATCGGAATGAGCATTTCTGGAGACTATTTTGCATTGATAAGACTAGCCAATAGGTTGGACGATACAGTCAACGAAGTTGGGACACATATTTCTGAGGATTCCTGTTTAATCGAACGAGCGTTTAAACTTTGCCGCTTCTGATATGAAATATCGCTCTGCAAGCAAAAAACTAACCAGTTATTCGTACATCAAATAAATTGAATTAGCCTTAAATTTAATATTGAAGGTTGGTTGGAGCGAAGCTCATTTATTATAATTAGGTGCAAAGTGTCTACGACCCGAAGAAGTTTCTCTAGCGTAACTGCTTACTTAAACTTAGCTGACCAGCGTTAGACTACAAGATGCATTTAACTCGTTCAATGTTTTTCTTAGTTGTCAACTGTCCTCAGACATTCATGTATATGCCTTGATTGTCGTACCGATCATATCGCCACAAAATCCGTTCCATCGTCTTCATTTTGAAATCAGGCGGTCCGCCATTCAGCGTCAGCACTCGCGCATAACCCTGTTCCATTGTTTACTTATCTGTCTCACTTGTTATTGTACTTCGGAGTGGTTTCGGTTTGGTGTTGGCTATCACAGCCGCCAGCTCGGTATAATTGAACCCCTCACCCATTATTACTAGCGCCCTCTCTCTCATATTCTAGCTTGGTATTATGAATTCTAGCCGTTCTGCCCTTAACAGGCTGTCAGGAAGAGTGTCTCCTATACGCAGACTTGTGATCTACCGTTGCTACTGCTCTGTGTATGTATGTGTGCGTTACGACGCCACCTACATCACTCTGTATTAGTGCTACTATCTGTCAACTAGCATGTCCCGCCATCACCGCTGGTACCGTACTAACTGTTTGTTCAATAGTGGTAGAGTGTTGTCGAGGGTGACCGAACCTCTTCGCCTCACTACATCTTCACTCATTGTCTGCCTTTACCTATTGCCATCTATAGTTGCTAAACAGGCCACTGCCAGCTTTGTCTAACGTTTTGTTGCTTTGCAATTTTCTGCCCCAACATCGTCCGTTTGTTCGTTGGTTGTCCCTTTCACCTTCCGCGCCCTCTTTCACAACCATCACCTGTTCCAGTCGCTGATGCTGCTCTTATTGTTTACCGTCTGCAACCCTAGTCGTAACACACCGAAGATAGCAAGCAGAAGAAGGTACGGCTAGTACTAGATCGGGCCCTTGGCTGACAGGGTGATGCGAAGGCTGTGGGACCAAGAAGCTGATGCTATCGCTATTGAGTATCATGTATCGGCTGTGCTGGGAATCGCCGCAGTCTCCTACTGGTCTCGCTATTAGTCAGCTGATTTGAGGAAGCTGTACAGCTGTGTTGGCTTCTTGTTGGGTTTACTTGTCGCCGTATGACGCACAGTTAATAGCTCTCCCTCTCTATCGTTGGCGACCCAGCAGCATGCGTGTAGAAAGGTTTACAACAAAGTGTCTCAGGAGATGACAGAACCGACGTAAGACGTTGTGTCTACAGGTATTCGCCGTTGTCGTATTAATGTGATATAATATAAGCTTGCATTATCATGGCCGTTGCACGTCAACTGTAAAACAACTGCAGCCCCGGTGCAACTGTGACAAAACCAACCGGTTGCTGTGATAGCTCTGTTTTGTAGATGCCGCCAGCCGTGGACGCCAGAACGTGGCTAGTTATTTGTGGTACTTCGGTTATGTGCTGCGAACTGTAAAGGGGAAAGCAATATCATTGGCAGTTATTGAGACCCCGTGATGTCGTTGTTGTTGTTGTCGCTTTTATGGGCCGAGAAATAAATGAAGGAAACGCCCCAGGCATACTCGGTTTTATTATGTGTACGCGCCGAAATCTGTCCTTTCTCTCTGTGTGTGCATATCAGTAGTGTGCAATAATATGGTCGACTAGTTGTTATAAGTGTGTGTCATTGTGAATGCCAAGCGTCGTGGAGTATTCATCCCAGTGAAGAGTGAGTGTGAGTATTGTGAGCAGTTTTCATAGAAATGGAATAGCGTATTATCGTATCTTCAAAATCCAATTTCTGTCGTTGGCAGAGCGAGCTCAGATAACAATGGTGCCGATAGTTGTATCAGAGTGATATCTATATTTGGGAACATTAATTATTTTTGTGTGTGACATGTGTGTGCGTATGACTGTTGTCTTATAAAAGTTACGCGCTCTATCAGTTCAGCACAACGAAGACGACGAGAAGAAATGCCCTGTTATCACTAACGTACCTATCTTGCCTCCGGTATTATCCTGATCATCATGCTGTCTATTTTTTAGTAAACATGTGGTTGCAGCTATGTCCGCCCAATCATGCCAGATACACGGATCGACCCAAAGTTGGCTGCGTTCGTCCCATCGTTTTTCGTAGGCGTTTTTTCTGATTTTACTGACACAGGAGTTTACAAGGGCGTGCTCGTAAGTCATCTATATATATACATATGTCAGACAAAAACAAGGTGAACGCAAGCGGCCAGATAGGTACATGTTCAAGTTAGAATTGCGTGACATCTCTCACATGTATCCGTTGTGAGTGTGCCAGTTCCGGCTCGTGGTGGCGGTGCAATTGTTGTTACTGTTATTTCAGCTGCCAAGAACGTAACCAACAAAACCGTTAGCTGCTGTGACATTACTTTTACCTATAATTGTTATAAAGTTAGCAGCAGCAGCAACAACAACTGGAACTGCAGGAATCACAAGAGCAACAAAACGCAAATCCAGCACATTCTCCGAGGAAATCATCTGCACGGGGGATCCTTCATCGTCACTAAGCCTTCTGCGACTGTTGGCTTTGCTGCCGCTAATAAAACCTACATCACCGTAATAATCGCCACGGTAAAAAAAACGTCACCCGATCTCAACTGTCTTGGTGGTTGCGATATTTCAATGTCGTTGCAACTCAGCTGGCGTTATCAACTTTTTGGGCATTGCGGTTCTTGGACCCCCTTCTGCTGTGCTCCAGCCGTTGCTTGTGCCCAAAGACGCCCCACAAGTGAACTCGCTACGGGACACACGATTTATCCGCGATAACAACAACAGCAACGGAACGTCGTAACTTCATAACCAACAAACGTAAACGCACAGTCTCCCACCGAACCTGGTTGTCCTTTCAAATCGAGAGAAATCTCAACATGAATCCATTGAAGAAAGACGGCAAAATCTTACTGCAGCCTGTGACAAGCAAGCCCCCCCTTCATTGTACGATTGATTAGGCCAGAGGTAAATGGTGGAGTGTACCTATCGTGTTGTGTATTATTGTTACTACCAATTTAATATAAGGTCAGATAGCATAGTGAGCGTCGACAAAGTGGCTGTTTATTTGTTCTTGTAGTCAAACGTGATGCTGTCAATACGCCCTATTTGGTAGATAGCATTCGTCTAATAAATATTCATCGTTAGACCCACTATTGTCTTTCACGCCGTACGAACATTAAAACGTATGTCTGAGTGTACCAACTGGGTTTGAGTGCTATAAAAAAATAATTTCCAGCGAAAAATACCAAAAATGTCTGCGGTTGTGCCTCCGTGAGAGAAGCCGTACTGAAAAGATACCTCAAATAGTGTGCTCAAGCTGTCTAGAAGCTCTAAGGATATATATAGAAAAGCCAGAAAGGTGTACAAACGAAGCCGCAATAATAATAAATGTGTTCTTTCAAATTTCAAAGAAGTATAAATTACAGAAACTAGCCTTAAATGTAACTAGCTAAAAACATTATGCTTTAAGGTGAACTAGGCAGGGGTAATTGTGCTCACTCTTTTAATATCTTTCCGAGCTTAGCGTTATCTTCACTAATGAGCGGCTCATAAATGCATGTAAGGATACGCTAATTATGGTATGAAAAGAATAATCATTGTTTTTCTCTGAATTCGCAAGTTCAAAATCGCATTATTTTGCATGTGCTCAACCAGATTAGAATCGGAGACACAATCTCCGGCGGTACTGCTTACCCCGTAATAATAAGGTGGTAATTGCGGTCTATTATTGCAGTACCCGAAAATCTAGGTCTATCGATGTTCCTAATCGGCCGCATAATGAGACAAGCATATTCGACACTCCATTTCAAAGTGTGTTCTTATGATGCTCCTAGATGATTAAGTCTTGTTTCATTAAGAATCGATTTTCAAATCTTTACGCTAATACACAGCATTACCAGAGAGCGCATGAGCAATATTGCATTTAAGCAGTGCGAAAAGGTGAACTTCTTGTGACTAAGCAACTATTTTCCGGATATGCTGTAGTTTTCCGCCGGATACAGTTGGTAGATAAACAGGGAAGTCTTTTCGCGTGCGAAAATAATACGCACCGCACAAAAATCAGAAGCATAGTCACCCGTGACAAAGCGTACACCAGCTAAATGCGATGTATCTTTTTCCTTTCTTGAAACGTTCGTTCAGTGAATATTTTATTCATGTATTTATATTCAGTGAATCATGTAGGATATAAACGCAAGATATTAAGTCGTGTCTGGATCGTATTAGGGTAAGCAATAATTAGTGCTGAATTCTATTAAGAGAGAGACGGCACAATGTTTGCGTCCGTCGTCGCGCACGTTGACTTTTACATGGGGCAGTTTTACTAGTTGTAATGTGTCCGAAGGGCATAAATGTACGATAGGATCGTTTGGTTACTTAAGAACGAAAGAAGACAAGCGGTAAATACCGCAAAGCTAGTCGCTAGGCGTTCCCTTGAAACGAGGCACGTTTCATTGGCATAATCCTGTTTCCTACTTTGAGGCGGTATCGAATACTCAGAAATACGTGTGACCTTTCAAATCAGACCCCGTGATGATGTAGTAGGCATTGGTTGCCCACTAACCAGAGGAGCATGGAAGGTGGCTTGGTCTGAGACGGAGCAGAGTACATTCTGCTTCTGTTGAAAGAAGTCGATTGTCTGAAACTATTCCCAGTGGTAGTGCCGGATGTAGTGCTCAGAACATTCTAGCTCATCAGAGCGGTCACGTGACATTTTCCTACCTATGTGCTTATATGCGAAGCTATTGTAATTATTATGTTATTATTAATCTGAAATCAAACAGTTAACATTGCCAACCAAACGTGTTTGTCGTTCTTCATTTGTGTTCATATGTCAGTTTACAACGGTTCAATCGCGCTGTGAGCAAACAACGTATATGTCTAACAACATCTTTCTCTCTGATCCATCATCCACCACCATCTCACTACGCAGCCATTTAAGCTACGAGCATCTTATATTACAATAACAAGTCATTTACGAACTGAGCCGTTTCCGTGGCAGTTTCTTATCGTTTATGTTTCTATTGCTTGTGATTATCCGCACTGCGCTTGTTTCATTTTGTTGGTCTGTTGTAAACGCCAAACGAATTGCTAGAACGTACGTGTTACAGGCGGATCGAACAAAGCCGACGCTCACATCACATTGTGCCAGCGTAACACAGAGCTCCGATGACTTCCCATCATTGAGTGCCGTAATGTTTGGCAGCGGCAGCCACGGCGGAGATGAAAGCTACGGTGAACAGTTTATCGGATCGTCGTCGCGACGTCTGACTTGATTCCATCGAGGAGTCGACTCCTCGGAAATGGCCTCTGGAAGCTATACTAATTGGCAGCGGCCGCAGCGTTAGCGGTCGTCATGATATCATTTTACAGCCGTGCCGGCGGTCAGTAGCAGCATCGGGCTGAACCCCAAGTGGCGGGTAATTGTAGTTAGCCTTTTTAGCCTAACGCGCTTATAACTGCAACAGTGGAAGGCGAAGTGTAACAAACAACACGATCTTCCCCCAGATCTTTTCCTAACTATGAATTCTCTTTGCGCACTCTCCCTCTGCAGTAGCGTATAGTAAATACCTGTTTCTCGTACCGTACTGCAACGATTTGCTTATCAGTTAATAACGTTTCAAGACTCCGTCTCGTAGGACTTTGGCGGCCGCGACTCTGTTTGCAAAATCTATCATTCCGCTGAACGTTGTTTATGCGGCAGTGTGGTTGTACTACTACGACTACTATTATTGCTGCGTTGATAGTATCACTCCCCTAACTAGAGACAGTATTGATCACCACAGAAGGTCGGGTAAAAACACTAAAAACGGACGGAGTTGGTAAGGATTGTCGGATTGCCACGCTCATTTGTCATATTAGTCAAACGTCGCTTAGCGGGAAAAGATTAATTCGTTAAGATTTTACAGATTTTAATTAGAAAGAAGACGTGTGCTTTTGGTTGCACGTGTTTTGAGGAGGAGACATTACATTTGTGGCGAGTAGTAGAAGAAATGATAGTGAGGCTTTTAATGAAGTAAGTTGTCAGAGGTAAGCTATTCCATATTGATTGACGAAATGCTTGCTAAGATTTGTTCGGCAATGGAAAGCTTAAGATTAACTGATAGCTTTTTTATTAATTTGGGAACGTTGAACCTTTATGTTCCGCAATGCTTATTTTAAGTTACTGATTGCGGTCCTTGGTTCGATCTGGTTATGTATATTCAAGCTCCTCAGAACTTAGCGTGCGTTGCTAACATTATCCCTTGAGAGCTTAGTAGTATAATTTATTCAAGTGAGCTCAGCAATAACATACGTGGACTAAATACGAATACGGTTCAACAGTAAGGTATCCGAATAACTTGATGCATTTAGCTGGCGTAAGTATAGTGGATTTGGCATAATTCTAACGAGTTTTTTTCATTTCATCAAATTAGTTTAATTATAACGCTAATTCTATGAAAGTACATCCTCAGAACTAGTACAGAGCTAACAAGCTAGTCTAAAGGTCCATTAGATGTCAAACAACTTTAGGGATGGTGAGCAGATCAAAGCGGGATAACTGAGTTTTTTTTATTAGGTGCAACCATGGAATGAGATAACATAAAAGTTTGGAAAATTCGAAAGAGTTTAAATTTCAAATCTTTATAAAATAATAAAGCCATTAGAATAGAAATAAATGTCATCTGATCTTTTAAGGATAAGTTCCTCCAAGCACATTGGAAGTTTTTACTACTTTAACTAAAGTGGTACACCCCTTACATTTTTAATTACTGGTAAGCCTTTACCCAAAAGAGGACAATATTTAACAACGAAAGACATTAACTGTAGAAACTTCCGCTGCAATAGTAAGTTCAGAATTTTTATTTGTTGTCGAGGCGATTGCAGAAAAAGGTAGCATAGTGAACTAATTGCCAATTTCCTGTGTGAATGCCTTAATCTTCCTAATTTATTTAAATCCGAAATTTCAGCTTCCCGTATAATTACGTTTGATAGGGTAAATTTCAGTTCACTCTCTGTTCGCGATACAGTCGAAATAGATTTCCTATTACGCTATAGGTATTGTTGCCTATTGTAAGCGTGCTTGAAAGATTCCAATTTGTACACAAAATATAAAATACTATTTCACATAATAGAACTAGGGAGAGGTCAAATCAACAGAAGTATTCAATTGAGATTTGTTATATAAAGTTAACGAAAGTGTCACAATTCGAATTAGGTGACACAGATTCGAAGCGACATCCAGCGTTCGCAACCAGAAAGCTGGACAGAAAGAATAAGACTAAGTTATGTCTCATAGCTCTACAATAACCAACGTAGTAATGCTACATTCGATATCCTTGGATGAGGCAAACAAACAGGAAGCACGCGATGCTTCCGCCTAAAACCCCATTGACAGGTAAAGGGTTGAATCATCTCTAAAGGGTGTTCCTTTTAAAACACTTTTTCTACCATCTAGCTCGATTTTATCCTGTACAGCGTTTTTTCCAAGCTTATTGTTAGTAAGGTTGTGGTAATCCTTCACGCTCCCCTACTCTATAGGCAAACGCGATTCTGGTACGTCACTAGAAGGACGCATTTACTAATACAGTAAGTTTGAGATCTTTCCTTGACATTCGAAGTAAACCAGATGCTGGTCGCAGCTGACAATGCGTGAGCTCAACGTTGAATCTGCGTAAGCTTACACTTGTTCCAGGCAAATCTCGCTTTTGACTAATTTTCAACAGTAGAATTTCCATCGAAGGACCGCATATGCGATATCTGGTAATAATTGTTTGCCTACGAGGATCTTACCAATTTATCCAGGTGTCGATCGAATCCCAGTCGATTTCGATGCAGCCTTCGTTAATAACCACTGAACTTGTCCCAATCTAATCGTTATAGTATAGTTTGTTATTATACATCACATATCCCAACAAGAATTACCATCCTTCAAGTTCATAACGGTTTTTTCCAACCACTTACAAGTAAATAATTATTTTATTCAGTCTTTCATTATTGAACTAATCCATCTTTAGAGCAATAAATAAGAAACTAGCTTTAGGGTAACGAACGTAATGCTCACTGTAGGTATGGACGTAATTTATTCATTCAAAAAGTTCAATTTTTTCGCTGCAGGTTTTGCGAGTTGAGGTATTTATGCCAACTTGATTGGGTGGATTGTTGTAACAGACAAACAACAAACGCATGGACATTGCACGATGAATCTCAATGTTTACGATAGGGGTAGTGCAAATACATAATTCTGTACTAAACTTGTTCAATGCACCGTTTTGGTGGAATGGATCGTCCACCTAAAACGGAGCGGTGGCAGCTTTACTGCATTGTAACAAGCCTTCTCTATTGATAGGAAGACTCCGCCTTATCTACTATAGCTACCATTTAACATATTTCGCGCATAAGTGCCAATTACACACATAGAATACTTATTTCCTTCACTGCGAAAGTTCAAGTTCGCGCAAATGTCCTGGTGCCTTTATTTCACTCTGTGCGTCACATACTGTGTAGTCATGGTGAAGGAGCATCTACTTCTTAGCATACAGCCTTACGAACATGGCGACATCTTTAAACGCGCTTCACAAGTCAAAAATATATAAAGGGTAATTTTTTCGAGTTCATGCCACAGGACCAACTCGCTTTCTGAGGCTGGATCCTATTACACTGATAATTAAAACAGCTATAGTCATCTTGCCTTGTGATGTTGTTGCAGTCGGCGTCGCTGTAGCTTTGATTATTATCTTTTGCTGCCTTGCAAAAGGTTAGTGGGCAGATAGAATGGTTTATCGATCCTGTAATCGGTCTTCTCTAGAGAGCTCCAACTCGGGCCCTTCCGTTGTGGCCATCCTTATCGCTATTGATCGTTATATTTTTTAAATCGTGCCTTTGTGGTTTGTTATATTCAATTTGAACGTGACGTTTCGCCTTACAGTGGCCATTTGTGCTGCCGTTATTAGTCGACCTACCGCTGTACATCGCTCAAGATGGCTGAAGCTCACTCGGCGGTAGCGTTTAGCTTCTCGATAACGCACCGAGGAGTCAACATCAACTACAACAGAGAGGTAAGTTCGATCGTGGTCCAATTTGAAGCTGTCGCCAATGAAAACTTGATAGAAGGGGAACTTCGTTCCGTATGAGAAGAGCGAACGGAACATAATGTTCTAATATATACCCTTTCTGGCTAGTGCGGAGTGGACAAGTGAGTGAATTTGACGAGGTTTACAGTGTTCGGGTAGCGAAAGGATCAGTAAGGCTATTTATAAATGAATTGCTGCGAATAAAATGGAACAATTTAAATTTAGTTTCTTTCCACGCGACCCTAAACTTTGTTAGCTCATTGCAGAAATGGGCTGCAAATGTGCCAAAGCGCATATTTGCTTCCGTATTCGCTGAATAAGTAAAGCTGCACATCTAAGAACATTCTAACCCGTCTGCTCGTGTATGAGACCCATGTGCGTGACAGTCGCAGGGAAGAGTCTTTTACTGGCGAATACCGCAAGCAGATCTTATTGTTATCACAGTAAAATTGTGATTTCATGTCGTATCAACAACCTTTTGCCGCCAATGCCACTACCTACGGTTCAGGTCTAATGAACCAAATCTCATTCGCAATACGAATCTTGCCTACCGTTCGGCCAATGACGAACTTCGAAAATGTATTCGTTTGAATAAGTAAACATTATAGTTAGTAGTTCTGCCCCTCTTAAAGACGATAGGATATTGTTAACGGTGTTTGAATATCTAGCGTTGTTTCTGTAACGGTCAAATATTGCTTATCGAATCTTCAGCTAACCTGATATTCAACAAAGAGTAAACACACAAGTGAATAATTTTTGTTTATTTCATCGTTTTCGGTCCTCTACATAAATATTGTGTATACAAATTGTATTAACATGAACGATAAAGGCCAACGCTACCTTGATAATTTTTGTAGATCCCAATGCAACTATGGAGAGGTTTTGTTTCATCTTCTAAGTAAACAAAATTTTTGCCAAGCGTCTCGTGCTCTTTGTGAGTATTTGCTCTGATATCAGTCGCACTAGTTGCCGTCGTTTCGATAAGGATATGTACTTGGTCATCCGCCGTGTCGAGAGGCGTTCACTAACCGTATGGTCTATTTACGTTGACGCTTAAGGCCAAATGCACATGACATGCCATCGCCGATGAGATGACGAACTCAGATATGAAAGCCTTGAGTATTTTACATAGGTAGCGATACTACGGGAAAACTTATTGTTAAAATCCTTAAACCATGAAGATGATATAGCTGCGTATAGCTTCTGTGGATTTCGCCGAAGTTCTTGACTGATTTACGTAATGTACGGGGCTCTAGTTAATTATATTAATTAAAGGCCCTAGTCAATTAATATCGGTGACTGCTTAGCAGACATATCACTCAAGTATCTAAGGAATAGAAAGAATTATGTCCCCTGTAGGTACAACTTTAAGTATAAAAAGGTATATAAAATTTTTCTATTTTTCCTCGATTGATTTATCCACAGTTAACGCCTTAATCCATCATGCAAAAAATAATGTGTATGAAAAATATATAGCGAAGGGCTGTGATTTTGTTACAAGGTTCTTACAAGTTCAGTTCATGATAGCATCTTATCTCAAGGAAAGTTAAAAAAAAAACTCGTTTCCATAATAAGGTAAGTTATGTACAAAGCTATAATGATGCCTTATATTAGTTCAGATATAACACTTTTTCCTATTTAATTACGTTCGAAGAACTGATCTTCGTTGGATGCTTCAACAATAACAATATTTTTCTTTCATAGTTACTGGCAATCGTCTGGCGATCGGGAGTGCGTTCGTGGAAGAAACGATTCTTTCGGTTTGCGAATAACGTCCGAAATGGATTTTACCCTCAGACTGCCTCCTCGCTATGGGTCATTCTTGCCATACTCACGGGTAAGTGTTACCATATATTGACATTACATTTCGCAGTAAGTCAGACACATTCTCGCGAATCATGTATCACACCTAATCAAGTAGATAATACCAACAGTTTATCCTTTCATTATGTCCAGTTATACGTTAGATATAGGAAAGCATGCCTTCCAAATAAAGGGAGCAGTCAAGAAGGCAATTCGGTAAAACGAAATGGTTTTTTTGAGAAATCATCAGCTTTTTCTCTCTTATATACAAACTATACTTTCTTCCTTGTCGATGATAACGACAGTTTGTTCGTTCATAACGTTGGTACTAGCGTGATTCACTTCGTTGCGGATAAATACAGGTTAAATCGTAACCATTACCTTTGTCTAAAGGTCTGCCAAAAGCTGATATTAATCCTTATTTTTCGCAGTCTTAATTAATTAGTTGTGGGTAATATGATTGATGGTTTTGACCTTTTTCTGTGAACTTATGCAGAGCTTGTTTAGCAGTCTATATGACATATAGTGGAAAGAAAAGTTAGTTTCTACCTGCATACCTACCGTACCGCCTTACTGCTCGCTTCTAACATGGTAGGAAAGCCAGCTAATTTGTCACTCTGGGATATCGTAGATGCCATTGCCTTGTGGTATCTCAAGCTAACATGCGTGGGCTGTCAAATTTTATTTACAAAACACAATAAATTAGTTTTTCAATGGCTACTTAGCATTACACACACTTAATCACAGTTAGAAAGAAAGGGACACGTAGGCCAATAGGTGGATCTACAGATATGGGTTAAGAGGCTACCGACGGGGCCACTATCTGCTGTTGTAGCGATTTACCGATTTTTTTCCTACCAACTTACACCAAATTAACAATCCATTTGAATAACTTTATCCGTCTTCTCGAGGTTCCCATGTCCAAAGTTGAATCCTCTCAGCATAAAAGAGACCCATTATTATGTAACCTACAAAATAATCGATTTTTCTTCATTCCCCTGCATAACGCGTGGCTCTTTATTTAACTGACCGCAAAATCATATAAACATTAAATATTGTATGACAAAGTTATAAACTTGACCTTAGCAACAAACTATTAGGATGTCAGCCCTTAATGCAGACGGATAATAGTAGCCCTTTCTCTTGTGCTGCTGTTGTTGGCACCTTTACGAAAAATGAAAACTTCCATGATTTACGTTCATTCACCGCCCTTGGCTACACGGTGATATGGACGATGAATCAATTTAATGTATTGGAGAAGTAGACAACGGTAGCTGTCAACCACACTTACCTAAAGGTTTCCCGTAGTCTAGCGGCTGCTGTCAAAAGCATATAAGAGTAAATTAATTCTGTTACTCTTTTACTGCATACGTTTAGTCTCATCTCCGCTGATATTTAGCTGTCTGACACTCATTTGCCTCCTGCGTCAATGACATGCGAATACGAAAAAATGA
Source organism: Varroa destructor (assembly GCF_002443255.2). NCBI lineage: Eukaryota > Metazoa > Arthropoda > Arachnida > Mesostigmata > Varroidae > Varroa > Varroa destructor. Next base: position 30,392,588 of record NW_019211460.1, on the reverse strand, counting down.
TGGCATAGTATCTTAAAAGAAACATAGTCACAGGGAGTCGTATCCTTATATCATTCATTGCCCACGCTTCGTTACTATAAAAACACGCATCCAATTACCACGTAATTGTACGCGTGGCACGAGAGATATGATGTTCTTCATTATAGGATCTCCGAGACTGCCCCGACTTACATCAATGGTAGGGCGCATGACGTTATGAAACTTGTTGCTGTCATACTGTTACTGAAATGTAAGTTGTTTTCTACGCCTATTGTAGAAAGTGCCTTTTGTTTGTATGATATTACCTTTCCCCTTCAATAAATCTCCGTAGTGAAACCATGCGGTGCAAATGTGTCCTGTATGTCTGCTCAACAATTCACGCTGTCAACATATATCAACTGTTTTTCAGGCATTCAGACGACGAGTCAAATGGATCCGTCGTTCGGGGCAATCCCGGTGATTGCGAAGTTCGTGGGGGTGCCTTCAAGGAGCGGAACTTTCCGCAGATCTGTTGCCACATTGGTTTGTATAGTAGTAGATTTTTACTATTAAATAACACTAATAATCTTCCTAACTATGAATACCGATGGTCAACGATAAATTTATCCGTGCCCCTATGACAAGAATGAATGCTTTTAATATTTTTAAATAAATAACATACAGTGTACTAGGTTAGTGATTGAGTAATAGCGGCTTCATTTTTTAGTTTTCTTTTTTGCTTTTATTTTTCCACCACCATTCGACAAAACTGTATCTTCTCTACAAGCCCACTATTGTGCCTAACGCGTATTTTTCGAGGCCAAGTATCAAATGAAAAATAATGTGTTTTCAATATGCATTTTATTCGATCTTGCCGTATTAAATAGTATTCGATTGCCGATATTAAAAAGCTGCCGAAGCAGCTTGCGTTGTTTGTGCCGTGAAAATCGTTCAAAGAATGACTTTGGTAAAGGATGATCAGCTACTCGAAGTCCATGAGCATCGTATAAAGTCAAGTATTTGAGTCTGCCGGGGTTAATAGCGCCATATACGTAGAGAAATACTCAAGAAAAGCCAGACGATCAACAAGGATATTGTCCAGCTGCATCAAGCAAATAAGACTATTTAACAGGGAAAACCGGATAGATAAGATAAAACCATCATTATCCAGCATAATTCCAAGGTCGCTGAAGCTGCCCTGCATCTTGAATCGCCAATGGATTCGCAGTTTTTACTCAGATTAACATCAGACCACTGCTAAACAAAATTAGTAGTCATACATTTGACAATAGGGATAGCCTTAAGCACTGGCTAAAAAAGCTTTTGATATTAGACTTGAAAACTTCTAATAAAATGGATCAGAAAAATTGGCTGGCAGGTAGCACAAGGCCGTAACATAGGACGACTACATAATCAATTCATATGTTGTGAATTGATAATTCGGATGAAATGTTGTGTTTTTTTAGTTATTAAAGCAACGGGCGTCACTCATGTACCGGTCTAATGTGAGTATACAAATAAAAGAATACCATTCGCTAGTTTTCAAAAATGTCCATGAAAGTTTGTCGTTAGAAGTTAGGCTTTGGCCATAAAGATTCAGTTGTCTAAGTATTTGGTAGGCGTCAGAGACAAAAATGATTAGGCTGATCAAGGTAATAAGTGACCCTCTAATAACAGAAAGAGGGTGTCGTTTTGTTGTCACTCAGATATACGGTAGCTGCGTATGGCTTGTGTGCAGTGGACTGCGGAAATATGCTCTGAAGACACTGTTTAGTTACAAAGGATGGATGATTGAAGCAAGAGGTATATCATATTATATAGATGTATATTGACACTTTAGTGTAGCTCATTCAATTAATTAAATATATGAAAAGTATATAACATGGACCCCATTGACGGTCAGGCTATTTCAGTCATAGTGGACCTTAGCCGCAGTTGTAGAATTTATATCACTAGAAATATTCACTATTATTAGCAAAGTGTATATTAGCCAGCACCTGTTTTTAATAGAAAGCTGTACATGTGTCACAGAAATGATGATAAATAAATGTGTACGAGATAGACACAGTCAACCAAGTATTTAATTCGTTACTAATAACGTATTAACGGTTTGCACATCATCCTTTACAGGGGCGCAAGTATCGCTAGCAACACGATTATGGACTATTGGTGTAAAGTTATTGTCGGGGTCTTCTCCACGCCTGTTTTCGTATCAGGGTTGCCTTCCTAAGCTGCCCGTGCCACGGGTGCAGGACACCATGGCCAGGTACATCCTGAAACATGAACATGTAATCTTTTCTGAATTTACATATTGGATATACATGGATATCAGCCAGCATTGGCATACGTTCTATTTTTACCCGTGTAATGTACGACTCTGATAGTAAAATTTGAATTGCAGGTATTTAGCATCGGTGGAACCATTAGTAACGGTGGAAGAATACCAACGGCTTGAGAAATTAGCGGAGGAATTTAAGAATACTGTGGCACCAAAATTGCAAAGGTTGGTCGGACCACATCTATGCTGGTACTAAAAATAAATCTGTGTGTGCGTGTCATAGTACCAACTTCAAATCAAGGCATAACGATTAGTTAGTCAACGTTGAGGTGATGCTGTGTTACTTTCATGATTCTCTAATTCATATACTTGGCAATGCGACAAGTCAAATTTCTCCCGCTGTGCATCTTCATGGGTTTTGGATATAGAAAAAGGTTAATTTCGAATTCACTACATGAATACGCCTCGCATCGCTAACTCCTGCTTATTAATTAAATCGACTTGTGAATGTCTTTTGTGTTATTACTGATGTAGGTACCTGTACCTTAAGTCATGGTGGGCTTCAAATTATGTGTCTGACTGGTGGGAAGAGTTCGTCTACCTTCGGGGTCGAGGACCACTCATGGTGAGTTCCTATTACAGGACTAAAGCCCACCCAACAAAAGAAGCGGGCATTTAGAGTAATCACAGTCGTTTTTCTTCATCACCTTTTCTTTGTCTCAAGACACCGTATTTATGTAAGCGTAGGTACATTAATATTGAAATTTGTTTGCCATATTTCTTTGTTTCTTATCGATGATGCTTGCAGACGTACTCAAATTTTTATTGTCTGGATCCTCTTCTGGCGTCCGTCACTAAAAATCAGGCCGCAAGAGCTGCAAACCTGGTAAGAGGTAACCTTCTTAAAATATGCATATCACATTGTAGCACTCTAAAAACTTCTCTCTTTCAAAAAAATTCTAACAAACTATTCTAATTGGGCATCTGGATATTTGAATGTACGCACTCGACAAATTAGGCTAATGAAACGCAGTTGCAGTTCCGACTTATGTTCTACAGAGAATCTGTAATAGCGTCTACTCTATGCGTAAATGCGATTTTTACAGACGCACGCAGCGCTGATCTTCCGTCGAGCCATTGACGTACAATTGCTTCAGCCTATCATGATGAATGGCTTGGTACCCTTGTGCAGTCACCAATATGAACGAATGTTCAATACTACAAGGATACCTGGGTTCGAGACAGACCGGTTCGTGTATTATTAATAATAATCACTGGTACTATCATTACTATTGATCTTACCCCACTGCCAATCCAGTATAGATATGTATTAGCATTAGCATGCAAAATGCATCACCTTATGTAGCTCTACGAAGTTTTTATGTGCTGAATATTAAAATTAATGCAGATTTCAAATGATCGGACTTCTAAAAGGTGTCTACAATCGCTTTCAGACTTCAGCATTTGGTCGACTCGACCCACATATGTGTCATGCATCGCGGTCGTTTTTATAAGGTTCTTACGCATCACAATGCTAAGCTGCTTTCGTCTGCCGAACTTCAGATACAGTTCGAAAGGTAATAATCAGATCATATACGCTGAGTCTAGAGTCAAACATTTAGGCTCTTATTACGTAACAGCTGTGTTGTGTTTAGACCCAAACTAGACCTACACATTTCAATATCAGAATTTTCACCGCACAATCAAGGGTACACAATTGATTTTGTTAATCTGCAAGGTACTTAGTAAATTCAGTTAAACAGGGTCGATAGCGAGATTCGTGATGCCTGGGCGAATCGTCTGAGCAACACATGCTTATAACAGTGAACCTTTTTTGATGTTGGAAATTTCTGAATTTATCGATTTATTATTACAGAATATTGTGTGACCCTAGTGAAGCTGAAGACGAAAAGTATCTGGCATCGTTAACTGCCGGAGAGCGCCGGATATGGGCGGAAACACGCGCCAATTGTTTCCGATCAGGACTCAACAGGTACGTTGAAGCATCTGTTGTCAATTCATTCAATCACATTGAATTTTTTGAGCCTTTAATACTTGTTCTTTGTTGGTGTTGCGTATTGTATTTCATGCCCTCACAGAGTATCACTTGATGCAATTGAATCGTCGGCATTTGTAGTTGCCTTGGATGAAGAGGAGTACGAATATGACCCCTCGGAGCCCGAAAAACTTAACCGATACGCCAAAAGTCTATTACATGGAAACGGATATAATCGCTGGTAAGCCAGTTGCATCCGGATGCTTTTTGTTGCCTTATTATTAAGCAAAATTGAATTATACGAGCAGTATATATAACCCAGTGTACCGAAAAATGTGGGAGGACAGCACAACCTATGTAAACAAAGACAATTAAGCTAACACAAATTGTCGAAAAAGTATACATATATATATATATATATATATATATGAGATCATTTAGTACAGTGTTTGAAGGTTTTCCTCATATATAAGTTTATATAAACAAAATTTAGCAGCCTATTTAAAAATATATTTTATCATTACATCACAGCGGTGTAAATGTTAAGAGTCTCGTCAATTTAGTGATATTCAGAATTGCGATTAAGATTCTCCGTATAGTATCCCAAAAATCTTCTATATGTCCATGTTGCTATGGTTACAAATAGGCCAGAGAAAAATTATTCTAAGTATCTGTCGTTAGTAGCGAAAATACTGTTTGAATAAAAAAATAACCATTTCAAACCAAGATGACGTCGTCGGATACGAAATATAAGCGGGGCCATACATAATAACATAAGTGTCCCAATAGAGTCCACCGATTTCAATTTTTACTGCTTATAATTAATTTTTCACAACTCATTCAACGTATCATACGAAATAATCCATAGTGATAATACATTCTATGTCGGTTATTCTGCAAGAGAAATCTAGGAAACGTGTGTTGATTTGACAACAAGCTATTAATGACTGCTTACAGCGACTGTTCGTGAATAAATTTATTTTGTTTAAATGAATGACTTCCCTAAATGTATAGGTAGGTGAGAAAACAGTAAGGTACATTGCACCATTTATTTCAGGTTCGATAAATCATTCAATTTGATAGTTGGTGCCAATGGAAAAGGAGGATTCAACGCGGAGCATTCGTGGGCCGATGCTCCCGTTATGGGCCATTTATGGGAGACTGTGATGCATAGTGTAAGTAATGTCTTCTCGTAAAAAATCGTATTGCTTAGCTGAGAAAAACAACTTCAATAGCGATCCTTCAGCTCGATATGAGCACACATCTGTTTTTTATGCTTATGACTAACGGAGCAACCTCAGTTTTCCATATAGAAACCTCGTGTTTTTTTGGTTATTCACTGTTATATTACTCTGACATACACATGGATTTATGCCACTATTTCAGGATCGATGTTTATTAAAGTATGACGATGAGGGAAATACTATGAACTACGTCGTCACAGCAAAGGTGCGCGGTGCTTATCTATAATTTTTATGGTAATAACAACATTCTCGCCATTTCGCAAATTTCGAAGGGTCAAATTGCCAACAAGGTCAAATGCCCAAAGGACGGGCATTTAGCGTGCACATATTTACGTAATTTCCTTTGGAAATGGTGGTATGAATGATCAATAACACCGAACTGCGGAATATTTGTACTAGCTGCAAGATCTCTAAGTTTGATAAATGCCCCTTTGTTAGAATAAAACTAGCTACAAGTTGATAGATCGACTTTGGATTACATTTTCTTTGCCTACTGAAGTTACCATTGCAGTTTTACGTTAGACAGAATATTTAAATTTTTCTATTGGCATCTCGCGTTTTTAAACCCGTTCAGAAAACAACAGTCGCCCCTCCGGAGAGATTGCGTTTCCACATCACGTCAGCCTGCGTAAACCAGATGCAGCTAAGTGTCACAAAGGTCTGTTATAAGAATCATCCATACTTTTCGTCAGTTGACATGATTTTGTATCGTATTTGTTGTGAACGAACCTTCACAATATCCTTTCCGAAAATTCACTATGTTCTGTACCATTCGGTAGTGTAGTCTAAGTTAACCTAGTTGTTCGATGGCTATAATTTTTTACGATGTATTCCTTTTTAGGCGAAATCTCTGTTGGAGGACCTAGACCTTTACCTCGTCCGATTTCAGGATTATGGAAAGACATTCATCAAACAACAAAATCTTTCACCAGATGCCTACCTACAAATGGCAATTCAGTTGGCACATTTCCGGGACAAAGGTGACTAGTGAAAAGTTGCTGCCGGTCGGTAATTGCCTTTGGTCGTAACCGACCGGAACATCATTTCAGTGATTTAGTACCCAAAATACAAAATGACTTGTTTTTCAACTAATTGCGATTTGTGGTTCCTTTCAAATTTTTTTTAAGTCTCAAAAGTATTTTTATATTTTTCGTGCAGACGCCTTCAACTTGCTGTCGCACATTATCTACTTTGGCTAACAGCTCTGTATTTCCCTTCGTTGGGCGTTTGGATAGGCAAATTTTGCCTAACATACGAAGCTGCGATGACTCGTCTATTTCGTGAAGGACGAACTGAGACGGTGCGCCCCGTTAATCGATGGTCGTGTGATTTTGTACGGTGTATGAACAATCGAAATGTGTGCAATGAGGAAAAGCGAGCTATTCTCAGGGTAGCCTGCGAGGAGCACGTACGGTACGTGTGGAACTGTTTTATCTCAACAACGACAGTCTCTCACTCTTTTATCGAAAACTCAGGAACAGATAAAAATTTTTCTTCGATACTAATATTTTGTCGAAATCTATTTTTTGCGCCATCTCAATGAAACCGACTCGCTTTTTTGTTGAATTTGTCTCCAGAGCATACCAACGAGCTATGCGGGGCGAGGGAATTGATCGACATTTATTCTGCCTTTACCTCACCTCGAAATATCTCGAACTGGAGTCTCCATTCCTTCGAGAGGTCCTTGCTGAGTCCTGGAGACTTTCTACTTCGCAAACGTCGTGCAACCAGTCCGGGTATTGGAACTTTGACTCACAGCCAGAGTTTATCACCGCCGGTTCGTATTTAAATGCTTTTGCATCAGTTATTGCGAGACAAGCTTCTTGTGTGCTTTCTAAAATTACAAGGGTCATATCGTTCTAATTTCTTTATTAGTTTGAGCGTCCCGAACTGTGCATGCATATGCTAGAGAATTAAGTGAGCTCCTGAATATGTACAAAGAACAGATTACAAAAGAAAGGAACAACGATAGATTATTGATCTCAAGGCCTAAAAACATGTTTTCGTGTTCTTCGAATAAACGTTGAAGCTCAGCCCATTTACCTATCTCATTAGCAGCTTACTAGCTACTGTACCATAGTAAATAACATATTTATTTTATATAAATTGTGGGATGTCTAATCTGCCTCAACGATTCCATGGTGCGTAATTCGAATTTTATCCAGCGCCTCGATGCCCTTATTGCATTTTAAAGCATTGTTCTTGATTTTTATGCTTTAATCTTTTCATCGGCGCGTATAGGTGGGGGGTTTGGTCCCGTAGCAAAAGACGGCTACGGGGTAAGTTACATGCTTGTCGGAGGAGGTGATTTCTTCTTCCATGTTAGCAGCCGGAGGTGTTCTCCGGATACGGTAAGTTATTGATGAGTGTTATTCAACTCTGTATATTAGATCCTCATCTTGATAGAGGCACTCCTTATAATAGAAAAGATAAGAAACCTTTTTCAGTCCTAATAGCTTCATGATGACGTGACAGAGATTCCCCTCTTCATCAACATAAAAAATGCTTCTGCTCTTACGTTCAGTACTGCCGCTCAGCGTTAACTCAGACTCACTGGTATATAGTACGCTTCGGTTGTCATATCCGTTTATAACCTGTTTTTAAACTTTGGATTTTTAGAACTCGGTAAGATTTGCCGGTCACATTCTGCAAGCGTTGCGCGATATACGAGATATCTTCAGCAACCATTGACGGCACCTAATGTCTATAGTACACAGTAAAAGAGTCAATGATAGTGATGAACATCAAGTGCGAATTAGACGCAAGAACGAAACGGAGTTACGGAATTGAGCTGCTCACTGATGATGATCCACGTGCAAATTTCTATGAATCTGCTCATGGCTGTTATGTGTGCGTGCAAGGGTAAATCTGTTGTTAAAATTGTGTTACGTAAATGTCTGATGGGCACGTTTAGCACAACGTATGTTGAATAGTAGTACATGGCTTCGCTTCGGGGTTCGTCATACATGCTAAATGGGAGCTCCGAGTTCTGCGCTATCGCATCTGGAACTTCTGTAGCCCTTACGTTTCTTTAAAGCTAAGATTTTATCATAGGTAGCACACAAGCAACACATAAGTCAACAAAAAATCAGACAAAACAGGAAAAGCAGATTTAATACCGTTAATAATAATAATTATATAAATGCTCTGGAATGGTGGAGTGGTAAGTACGAAATTAATTTTTCTGTTACTGATGAGCATTTTTTACGTGACTTGTTTGATATTTATTATCTTTTATGACTGGTATTGTTATTGTGTGACGGCAACGGTTAAGAGTAAAAAGAGCAAGAACGTTGTTTGCCAGAAATGGGCAGGATTATACAGGGTGCCAAATCAATCGTATTTGCTTTGAACGCTACTTTACCCAGGCTAAGAAGCTGCGTATGGAGTATCTAGAATTCCTCACACGAAAACCGAGTAGAAAGAACTCACAGGGTGTTGGTAAAAAAAAAAGATGGCGCAGAAAATCTAACTGCCAAGGAATTGTACTGAGCCTATTAGGTTTAATTTCAAATAGTACCTACATGCAAACGATTGATCTTTGAAACGCCGACTAGTTCCTAGTGAATTTTCGGGCGATGTTAGTTAAAAATCAAAAAAAAAAAAGAAAAATACGAATGATAGGCTAATAGAACGAGAAGAAAGCAAGAAGGAAGCAGAGCTGAGGGTGGTTTAATCTGTTGTTAGAGCCAGCCACCCCAGAACAAATCTTCTTCAACAACCTGCTATGTGAGATGTAAGCTTGACCTTAAAAAAACTCACACGAAATTCTAGCGCGGGCAATCGAGCGACTAACGATACTATGATTAAATGGTAATGTGTTCCTTGAATCTTTGTAGATTGTAAAAATATATTTAACTAACGCTGTATGTCAGATGTAGGTGTTTCGTCAGGCGGCGAAATTAAAGCGAGTGCTAGCGGACGCTAAACTGTACGCTGGTTTCGGTATCGTTAAAAATTTATATTTAGCAATGTATCATTTTTTTTTCAAAATATGTATGTAATCATTGTAATTGCAATACTTATGTGTAAATTATCGTATCAAACTGCCCCTCTCGATAGCGGAGCTCTGATCTTCTGTATAGCGTCAACAATGGACTTCGACAACCGTGAATATATTCTAACTAATGCTAACAAATCCATATACAGACCGTATGTTGCCATGGCCTCCGCCTGCTAGTCGGGCGTTATAATAATATATATAAATATACATGCATACGATGAAGTTCCACTAAGTCAATACTATTAATTGGCTAATGAACTATATATTTAGTTCAAAGAGAAAAGGTAAAATGCGATGGGAACATAACGCAGCGTGAAGCCGATCTCAGCGCAAACGATTGAAAGAAAATAGCTGGAGTATACCACAATCATAATGCCGCATTTTTTCTGTCTGTTTTATTTTACAGATCAAGGTATTGAAGCAATACCAAGTTGCTAAAGTATTTAAGAGTATGGAGGTTTACTAACGAATTCAGCATTCTTTTAAATTTCTAGTGTATTGGAGCCTCGCTTCTTACGTGGGCGCATTAGATACGACGATGCTGCGCCTTATTATGGGCTGTTCGACGCATTTCATCCACGTCAAGTGTTTACGTTATTGTGATAAAAGGCTGAAACGGAAAAGAACTATTCTACGAAGGAGCGTAGCTACTCACTTTGGGTTTTAATTGATTATGTGTGAAAATGACCCAGACAAACTATCGGCAGATAACATTCACAAAGTTAAGAAATAGTTTATATAGCCGCTGTGAACGAAATACTGCATAATGCCAACGTGGACATCGAATCCGGAAAGTATGCTAAATCACGTTATCTAGTGAGGTAGATCTCCTTAATTGGCCAAAGTATTCGATTAGCTCTTGATTAAACAGTCTTATGTACTCCAGCAGGCAAACAGAGTACACGTTAAGGATTTATCCTGATGTTGAGAAAAATTTTATTAAAGAAAAATTGTACTTGTTGTGATTGTACGATGAACATATATTGTATTATTGATATTTGTTATAAATGTCTACGTTGGGAGTTTTGATATAAGTATATAACGATTGATAAGCACTGTACTAAATAATCTCGATGAACATAATAGTAAATAATAATGATAACCAAAAAGCGGTGTCAGAAACTAAACTCGTACGTGGCACATCTTCTCAATATTCTTCACCTGGATCATCCGTGTGTGCAATTGTTCATCGGAGAAAATAGCACCCTTAAAAATCCAATCGGTCATTTGAAATTACTGAAATCACTTAATTTGTTTAACTTCAAACTTGCTATTTTAGTTATTATTTGGCCAATCTTCTTGTCGAGATGAAGCTTTGGCCAAGAACCATACCATGCTAAAGGCATTTACTGCCTCATTCCAAGAAGCACCTGGACGATTGATAACAGTAGTTCCTAAGATCCTAAGTTCATTCGCGGCTAAATAAAAAAAAAAAGTATTCAAATGTCAAAATGTTTCATTGAGAATTTCAATCAAGTTGAATGCCTTGCTTTATGTTCTCTGTTTGATATTTCGAATGTCGAGAGGATTTGATGAGACGGTCAAAATGATTGCAAGGATCAATTGTTCCCTAGGTATGTCTGTAAGTGTGTTGTGCCTATGCAGATCTGATCACGTCTACTTGGGACTCGCAGTCAACTCTTTAGTGTCGTAAGGTTTCTAGTTAACGCTTCCCTCACAACGCTATATACGATTTCTGTAAGATTCAGCTGTGACAATAACAATTCACTCATCGCACTGGCAACGCACTCTGCGTTACGGATAGACACCTCGTGGAAGCGGGGAAACCATCAACGCTGAAAGTACGCTAAGAACGATTGTTGGAGTTTTCCGTTAATAGCTTAATTAACCTTTACGCGGGCTCTCAGCCGTGTTTGACATGTTATGCTACTCACAGAAATTTGTCGTCTCTCCGGAACTCTATTCCAAATACAAACAAAAAATTGAAAACTGGCATATCTGGGTGTAAGACTGAACGATACTTAATCATGGAGCAGACGCACATTTGGAGCGTAACTACAAAAGCCAATGAGAGATAGAAACGTCATAATGTGCCATTCATTTGAAAATAAACAACCACTCAAATCGCTCACATGCGCACCGAATTCTATTTCGACAACGACGGCAACAACAACAATACCGTAATATTATTGTTAATTAAAGAAATAGCTCTTCTTTCATTATTTTTCTATTTTTATTTTTGTAGAGCTTGCGGTCATACTCGTTACGTTCAGCGTAGATTCTTTACCATAAATTTTACAAGATATAAAAAACAAGCGTAAATTGATTTTTTTTTCATCTGTCAGATATTTAAATGCTTGTCAACTGTATAGTTGACAACGCGGTATTATGCCTTAGGTTTACTAATAAATCGTTTCGTCTAAAAAGCGTGTCTATTGAGTGTTAGGGAGAGTCTCTATAATGGAAACACTGTTATTGGTGAAGACCACTCCGGCGTTAACGAAGCGAAAAATGCACTTGACAATTCTGAGGGGTTACTAAGTAATTTATACATGAAGTTGGACTAAACATGTCTGTGACCTACAAGTCGGTATGCTTCGTAAACGAAAACAAGGCGTCGAATAGTAGATCTGGTTTAGAGTGAACGTTTTCGATACATACACGTACCAATGGGAGACTCGTGAACAAAATCTGACGATTCTTCAAATAGTCGCTTGATATAGGTTTGGATAGTGCGTGGACAGAGGAGTCTCAGAACCTCCATTTAGCATGGGAGACCTGACTCTTTTTACTTGTGTTTATTTGAATTGCTCTTTTCGGTGATCCGCCGGCCTCAGCAGACAGTGTCAAGCTCGTCTGTTCATCACCTCCAGGTCTCAGATAAGCTTCAGCTCGTTTGTCCTTCTGAAATCAAATAGTCTGCTTATTTCAAGCTTAAACAATGCTTACGAATAACACACAAATCGCGCTGGTATTTTTACACACACGCGACTCTGTGCAGGCGATACAACTGCAATGCAATATACGCTTCTTTAGTCTAATTTCTATATTATGAGGTTACGAAAGACCAGGATAAGTTTTTAATGTAAAGCTAAGGTAAGCTAGTACAATGCTATCGACCGAACAAAAAATTGTATATACATTCTATGGCGACTCCTCTGACAAGCCCTAACAGTATCTGAACCAAAAAAAAAACATTTCGATTTGTAGGAAAATCATAACGCCTATTCAGACTATTACATGACTCTATGAAAATGTATCCTGGTACCCTCCACTTTGTTACTTCCTATTCTTAAATGAATTACAGAAAAAAAAAGGCCCTTATGAACAGTTTATTTGTTAATCCTTTAACATATTGGGGTATTTCTTCCTCATCAACCCAGGACCTACAGTTAAGACCACTAAGTGGACAAATGGTTTTTCTCAGCAATTTTATTCGAAGTTTCTACTTTGTGCTACTTGGGAAAATTTCAAAAAAAGTGACGATCGATTCTATTAAAAAATCTTATATTTTTTCAGCTTCGAAAATAGATATTTATCACAAAATCATAATTTTTCCAATTTGCATTATCGCTAAGCAAATATTTAATTTATTAAAGACACCTTTCTCTATGACCGCTGTTAGAACCTTCATACTCAGATAGGTTCAATTCAAAATTACAAACCTTTAGTGCTGCAGATGGATCGCTATCTGTAGGAATTGTCTGCGTAGACGTTAATAATTCATCGACTTTATCTACGCTCCAACTGTACCCATCATTCCCTGTGCCATCTCCATCCTCTTGTCTAGTGTTCGCGGCTGACAATGTCCCACTTATAATGTAAGCGCCATGTTTATTCAGTTTCGAAGCTGTGATTTCATGTTGTCCCTCAGATTGAGGTTCCTCGGATAGCTCTACTGTCCCTACTTCGTCCGTTTTCTCCTTCTCCTGAAAGGACGATGACTTGATCTTTGTGAATCATCATGCATCAGATTTATAATTATTATTGTCAACAAGAAAGGCGCCAGACACCGAAACAAATAACCAACCTAAAGTAACACAAAAAAAATACTGATGCACCCTCGCAGACAAAACGCATCCACCGGGTTATTCGGCGGCGGCTTCACTTATGATCAACGTCAAAATGCAAAAGTAAAAAAAACTATCTAAAACGCTACAAATCAGAGTAGTTTCTTACTTCTTATTTTTTGTATACCATTAATTGCACGATGTAGGGCTTCAACGGCAGTGACGCTGAAATTTATATCTACTTACAGGAAACCGTGTCATAGATCTAACCTTGCCCGACCATGGAGCCTGCGCGTTATGAGGCTTATTTTTGTCTGAATAGCTATGCAAAACCTTAAATTGTTAATAGCAATGTTTTCTTTGTTAAGAGATAGTGACTCTGTCTTCGCATAATTTCACATTGACGCATACAAAAGCAGCCTTTTCACTTGGTTCATCAATAGTCGAAAAATCAAGGTCTAGTTTTTGTGTGTAAAGAAACTATCAACATATCCCCCCAACTTCGATGAACTTTTTTAGAAATTTGTGTACTTATTTATCTTAAACTAATGCTTGAATAGGAATATTAATCCTTTTTTGATGATAAAAGCACAGCAATGTGATTTGGGCGCATTGGTACACTATGTTTCGTGAGTATATTTTTCTAGCGTTTACTACCTGCAGGCTGGTTGTAGAGCGCAAGCTATCGGTGAGTTTGTCAACAATACTGCCCCTTTGGTCAAAACGATCTGTCGTCGAGGGCACGTTTCCATGAATTACCTCACCTATGCGAGACTGCGCTCCGGAACGAAAATCAACACGCCTTGAAAAGACCTTAACCTGCTGATAGTGATATAAGAATTGCGCACATTGACCAATAAAGTGAACTCAAGATCCACCAGGTGCTTACTGCATTTAGTTGCTACATTGTTTAGAATTAGCCGACCCTCGTTGCAACCATATAGATATACTAGATTACCAATGAAAAAACTGCAGAATGTATTGATTACGTCAGTACGTGCCAGACGCTAGTATCTATAATTCACAAAGAGCAAGACCGATTTAAGCCTAAAATGACCGCGTGCTGTGCCGGCCAGTATGAAATAAAGGTGGAAAAATTTGAAGGCTTACTTGACCCCCTCCGGGTTTGTGACATAGGTTGCTGAGCGAACCGATTCTTGATGGAACCTTCCGTTTGTATGGAAGTTTGTGTTTAGGGATCTAAAAATAGGAATTCATACCAATTATAATTATTGTCAAACTTAAAGCGATTCAGCTCGGTTAGACACTGTTCCCTGCAGGAAGCATACGGATGGATAGAATAAATACCATTGTAAATGGAGGCCACTAAATATATAAACAGTAATAAACAAAGGAAAAATACTATTAAAGGTTAGTCAGGTCCAATAATTATTAGATATCGCTCATAATCTAGCTTGATAACCACATATGGACCTAAACCTTAATCGTATGGATGACCCCCTATCCTGGTTTAAAGCGTCCTCTGGATGGCCTTTACTTTCAACATGTTTTTAAATATGTTTGCAGAGCACAAGCTTTCCTGTGTATTCATAGAGCGACATATTGTCAAATTATTTCTTTTTGCTCAATATTGTCCCTCCTATGGTATCGTCAACTTTCCGTATATGCGTGATCTAATGGCAAGATCTCTGCCCTTTAAACACTTACCCTAAAACTACCTTGGTGCGATCTGTAGCCGATATTCTCAAATGTGTCGACTTTTGCTTGAACATGCCTGACGCTCAATCTGTGACTCGTTGGAGGGGGTTCTGTTTTGGTGAAGGATTATAAGCATCGATTAGACAGAATGTGGATGAGGTAATTTCAATGAAATTCGACGTCAACCAACATGGGGCACACGGTTTTCATCTAGGAAGTATATCTTCATATATTTCGTTCCCTATCTACACTTGAGCATCGATGAGAAGATGGCATCGGCCATCAGAAAAGTATTAGAGAGCTTTCGTATGTTAAACTTAAAGTCAACTTAAATCGTTTTCAAGAAAGTTTAGATGTTAAAAATATTAGCAATATTCTGGGCGGAAATCCAGTTAAATAGCTTCAGAAGCTCGAACAAATCTAGAGCAGAAGTTTCCACTCGTATTCTTTTATTGACCTTTTAAACCATCACTGATTACTATAAAAGCTGATCACGTCATTTTGTATATCTTAGAATTAAACACAGAATGTTAAAACTGAAGTTATGGTAATGAAGTAACAAACAAACAATTTGATATGCCCTGAAATATACTAAAATCATGTTCTGTTACCTGTGCTTGGTATAAACTAAGCTTCCAGTTTCACTTCAGCTTGCAGTCGACATCAACGTTCCTTCTATAAAACTCAAGTTTTTTGACTCCACTTATATGAAGATTACTTATTCTAGCGCGCTCAGCATTGTAGCGTACTCTATCTACAGGATTAACGCAGTGTTCATATATAGCTCGACGCAAGCTCTGCAATCGGCAAACATACCTTTTGGGGGCTCCTCTGCTGGGGCGAGTAATTTTTTCCTGGAAAACCACCCTAACATGCTTATCAACATCGCTCACACTATTGATCGATATAGAGACAGTAGTTTGCATGGATCGGTCCGTCTCTCTGAGAGACCGCCGGGCATTTAACACTCACCCGATTTCCATCTTTCCATGCACGAGCTCAGGCATACAATGGTCGTTATGTTTATGTGGTGGTTGCAAGCCAGCCTTCCCGAGATATGTGTGGTTCTAAGCGTTGGGCACTCGTGTTTCTTTTGATTATGACAATGCCAAACGAATGTTTCTACTTCTGTTGTCCATCCAAGGATCGGCTATTATTGTGTTGTGTTCGGAGGAAATGAAGAGTAAAAAGGACTCACGATTAGGGCGTGCCAGCGTGCACCTAAAATCGCACCTCACGAAACGATCAGGTTGCCTTTTCAGCTGAATCATTCTACTTCGTTCACTAAGCCGCTCCGTTGACCCGCTTTTAAGGAGTGGTGATTATGTTTTACCTGCAGTACACTGCCGAATCATTAGTTTCTTCACAGGCTACAACACTTCTTGCGATGTTGTCGACCTCGGTCGACATCAAACTTAAATACTGTGCCTGCCAGATGAAAAATCATCTATAGCGCCACTATGGGTGTAAATAGTGAGTTTGAGTCATCATAGACCACAAGGTCGAATACAATAGGCCAATAACTAAGCAGAACGATTTAGCACTAAGTGCTATTGCAGCTGCCGTTGTGAATCCGATATGGGTTCGGTTTATACAGATGTTGTGTTCGGCGCATGTGTTAATGGGTTTGCGCACAGGGTTGCTAAAAGTATCAAATTCATTTTTTCGACGATGGTTCAGTTAATCAATCAAATATGTCGTTACTAATTTAAGGAACGCTGTTTACAGGAACCTTTTCGGCAGAGCTACCCCGTCGATATCCTAGTGATCAGTTAGGTTGGAGCAGGAAAACTTTCATTCGTGTTTGTGTTTCTACAGTCCTCAACGAATAATATTTTTTAATATCATAGTTCAGTGGATGAAAATTCGTGGCACCTTATACCTAATTTTCACGCTGTGCAGCACTGCGAACTCTATCTCGATTCTACTTGTCTATACAGATTTGCATAAAAATGAACAATAGAAATATACATCTAAATAGAATTGACCTTTGACATTATTAGGGTTTACGATTGACCGTAAACAAAGATCCGCCACAGAAGCATCCGTTGTAGACAAGCTTTGCTGAGGCGACTGGCAGCGAATGTTTCTTGCGGAGTACATTTCAACACAAATTGATCTTATGAATATTAACTGTGGGGTACTTGTAACTACATTGTCATTTACCTAGTTAACCGTGACGAATATTGCAATTATTTTATTGACTTGTTCGAGACTAGAGACGTACAACGATTCTTTAGATCATCCTGTTTATTTAAAAATGTGCTTTCAGGTAAGATTTTGACTCCTTTTAATTAGCTCATTGTATACTTTTAAAAAAATACGGTGAAACCTGAGTATTCATATATATATTCATAATTTCCTATTTTTCAGCAATGAGTAGCATAGAACTGTTATTACGCCGAGATAATTGAATTGTTTTTAGTACGCTGCTACGGTGTGCAACAGCTTAAATTGTACTTGTCGAAAGGAGAATTATCTAACCCTTGAGGAGCAGTAAATTACTATTAATATTTATTTACACTTTTGTTGGGTACATACGCAAATGGCATAACGAAAAATAAGTTATAAAGGATATGTTATTCTAAGACGACAAATAATGAAATCACTCTAGAAATAAATGTTTGGAGGTTCAGATTCAGCATTATCGTCAAACATTTTTTTCAGAGACTGCGTACTTGAAATACTTGAAAGGTGACACTATTGTACATACTGTTCAATGTTATTATTATTATTACACTGTTTCACCCCTACAAGAACAAAATATATTTATGCATTATCACATAGCCATAATCAATTCGACCCTGTTTAGTAAATGCTTCATAAATATCACATAATGGAACCAAAACATTTAGGTATAGCTTATAGAGATTAAACTACCTGACCCCCCTAGGAGATTAAAGATGGCTGGCTAGATTTGTACGAGGCCACTCCAATAGCGGCCTTGGGGGTAATTCTACTGGTCACAGGGTAATACTATGCACTCCGATCAGCTGCAAGTTATGGGGTCGTTACTAGCACCTAGCTCTGATATGGGGCGAAAGCGCGTCCCGTAAAAAGAAACCCTTTGTACCAGGGCAATGGGCCGCGGCCGGCAGTACCGATAAGTATATTAGAACAGACGGTTAACCGAACTCCATAGGTAATATGATGGCGTCAACACGTGGCCCAAAGAGCCGACCCAGTAGAGTAGCGTTGGCTTCGTTTGCGTTAGCTACGACTATCTGCTAGCACATTTTGTGAAAATTACGGAGAGGTGCTCGATTAATATTGAAAAAAAATAAACACGAAACGTTGTGCGAACCAAAAATCTTGAATTTGTTAACTGGATCAATTCGATTTTTGTTTACGCACTGTACATTGCAAAAATGCTAACAGACATGTCCAAAAAAATAATTTTCTATAAAAAAAACTGGTGCCCATGGAAACCAATATGATAAACATAAGAAATGGGTATTACTGGTAAAGTCGTGCGGGTTCCTTTTTGGAATGTACTTAGTTGGACAATTTACTTGAAGGCATTTGAGTGTGTTTTGACCATTTTTTTTTAGCTATGTTAAAAAAGGGCAAAAAGTGAATTATGGTATTTGCAACGCTATCGCATAAACTCGAGTCGACATCGCCGCTATATTAAATTGGTATACAATACGAGGCCCGGCTAGCTCAGTCGGTAGAGCATGAGACTCTTAATCTCAGGGTCGTGGGTTCGAGCCCCACGTTGGGCGATTTTTTTAAAATTTTTATATCTGTTTGTTTAGAAATTTATATTCAATATGCCTTATATGTTTAAAAATAGATTTCAAGCTTTCATTGTGCTATGGCATGGACGGTTTGAGAAAGGGTGCCAATAAAATAATTTTCTTTTAAGGAAATGTATTTTTAGACCGCATGTATTTTTACCGAATACAACAAGACTCTATTTTTAAAGAATAATAATATATATTCAATTATTATGATAGCTTAAAATAATTATGGTATGTTGCACATAACTTGAAGAGAGGATACATTTAGTGGAAAATGGATATAGCTGAGGCGAATTCGTACTTCAGTGTAATTTTTCGTGCACGTAACTTATCAGCAATAGTTCATGAAATTAAAAGTAAGGTTCCACCGAGATTTGAACTCGGATCGCTGGATTCAGAGTCCAGAGTGCTAACCATTACACCATGGAACCAATTTCCGACACCGGGAATCGAACCCGGGCCTCGCGGGTGAGAGCCGCGTATCCTAGCCACTAGACCATGCCGGACACGACAACCAGTGCTTCCGGGCGAGGCTTGTAGGTACCACCTGCTAACGTTCCGTTGTTGTCACTTAAGTCGGTTACAGTATAACGAACTGGGTGCTCAACTGCTATTATATACGCGCATTTAACCGAATAAAAAGACCAAGGGTAAATATCCATGATATGAAAGATACCGTATTCAAGTTTCTCTATATCTTGGTTGGATCCCTCTGCTCGTCGAATGACCTGAATAGAAGTTCGGTTGGGGTTTATATACAATGGTTACCACGTAGTAAGTCCGGAGCGAAGAATTGACCAGAAGTTCTTTCTGTTAAATATATATTATTGTATTTATTTTAAAGTACTTTATATTATTTTATATACATCTTTTTCCTTAAACACTATATTTTTTCTTCTTAAGAAAAATATCTTAATAAATATTCTGAGAAATTTCCCAAAAATTATCTATGCTCGGAATCTTCTCTACGGTACAATTTCGTGCATTCGAATCACCCTCATATTTATTTCCGTAATGGGTATTGGGTAAAATCTTTATTTCTCCAAGAGAAAAGCCAGCAAAAGCTTTAATGCTTTGTTTATGGAGGTACTAAGTGTTGTGTTTGCGGATAGTGCCCGTCTGATCAGATTTAATGCGATACTAGCACATTTTTCCCTTGAGATGGAAGCAGAAATGCTTTCACGCAATACTACAGAAGGCAAGAACTTTTCAATTTGATTGGAACTTCTGATGCTAGGGATACAAGATGTTAGTCTATCCCATCATGCAATAAACCTCTAATTATGCATTTGCGCACTAGATTACTAGAGGGAACAGCACTTAAATCGGGACGGACACACTTTGACGGGCTCTTTATCATAACAAGCATGCGGTCACTCGCCATTTTTGCTACTATAAAAAAATATATATTTTTTTTAAGAAAGCAAAAAGGCAAACTTTTCGAGGTAGAAAACAATGTCTCATCATAAAACCCTCGAGAGATCAAGAACGTCTCCTTCGTCCAAAATCGGTGACCTACGCTGTTGTCAGTGCTTATGCTGTTTTTGAAAAATCTGAAGAAGGTTTTCGTAAAGCAAACTGAAAGATACTCTGAATAGCTTTTAAATTTAAAAGGCGCGAAATCCATCAAAGTTACTTAAAAATCCATTTTTGATATGCTTGCATACTCGCTTCAAAACTTAACGGCCATTTTCAAACGGAAAATATCAATTGCCGATTCAGCTCTAACAGGTAGTCCTTTCAAAACTGTTTGTGCCTTATCGCACCGTCTTAAGCCTTCGCATTGGTAGACCTTTAGCCAGGTGTTAGCTCTAAATGTAAATATGTTGGAGTTTCTCGTACGTAACATTTGAACCACCATATTTGAAGTTTATATCTACTAATATTGCTTTGTATTACGGCTATGTACGGGTTTTACGTACAGTTAATGTACGGTTAATTTGACAAAAAAAATACTTGCGAAATAAAGAAGGAATATTTTCAAATGGCTAGTTAGTGGTTTAGGAACCTAACTGAAGCTGTAATCGCCATAGATGGTGCTATACCGAATAAACACAACAGTGAGGAATGACACTTCCAACACATGCAGACAATTTCGCTGAAAGACTTGTTTTTTTGGTTAAAAAAAATAGTCTTAGAAGCAAAGCACAAAGGCTTTCAATATAGATGCCGTACATAATCATGTGCGTAGGATTATACGAAGCTCGCAACTCTTTTATCCGAGTATTCGTATATAAGTGATATTACTTCAAAATAATAG
Organism: Varroa destructor; assembly: GCF_002443255.2. Taxonomy (NCBI): domain Eukaryota; kingdom Metazoa; phylum Arthropoda; class Arachnida; order Mesostigmata; family Varroidae; genus Varroa; species Varroa destructor. The sequence goes on along the minus strand of NW_019211460.1, from coordinate 30,371,476 downwards.
AACTTACAGCTTCGTATCAAACGTTATCGTCCCAATGCTCTTTATGAATTCAATAGGCATTGTCGTAAAACGGAGTAAGGATAGTTTAATATCATCGACTAGTTGCAAGGTGACGTTTAATTTGTCTACTGCCGATGGCATATTTGGAAGGCTTTAATCGATCCTAGAAATGGTGACACGACTCGTAGAGACGAAAATAACTTTTATATACAATGGTTACCACGTAGTAAGTCCGGGGCGAAGAATTGGCCAGAAGTTTTTTCTGTTAAGTATATATTATTGTATTTATTTTAGAGTACTTTATATTATTTTATATTTAATTCAATCAAAAAGAAAATAAAGGATGATGTAATCTAATTGAGCCTTCGTATAATTGCGTTATCCGCTTCTAACGCGTACAGCTATCTAGACGTTGTATGTGTAACTGATTTCAGCTAGCATTTCGGAACCATATTTTATACTTTAAATAATTGTAAAATTGGACAAATAATCAAAGATAACTGTAAATTTCGTAATTGATCGAAAAAACGATATTTCAGATGAAATACTGTTCCTTGCAGCGCATTGATGCCTGTCTTCTGTTTGTATTCAGTTGTCGAAAGTAAGTTTTACGCTATTATCAACCTTTAAAATACCCTTAGCAACGAACTAGCTCACATTAAGTATTATCGCGATAACTGATTAGGTTGACAGGCTTGCTTGAATTAGACCCTACATCAACAATAATTACGCTCGTACTCTTCTCCGACGCTATTTGTTACAGTTAAAATGATACGTCTGTGTTTACATATGCGTACACCTTCATATAAATCTCTATACGAGGTGCTTCGAATGAATTGTCTGCGCATAATGTGGCAGGCTGTTGACCGTAACATGCATGTATACATTTTTCATTGTTACAACCCAAAAAAGCCGAGCCTCCCTAGAATCAAACCGGAATGGAGGAAAAGGAAGATTATCTATTACTCAATATTTTCGTCCCGAACGAACCTTCCATCGAGTTTATGCAGTTACCCGAAATCGACGGTTTACATTTTTGCTGCTTCTATGCAGCTTTTGTAGAACTCTAGAAAATTACGAGGCATAATGGAAAGCCGACAGCAGCTAGCTAATTGAAAAGGCTCAACATTTCATTTTAAATAAAAGGTTTTAAGTTTATTTCGAACAACCTCTATGAATGGACGATCTACTAGAGTACGCAGCGCAACCTAACCTATACGAATAGACAATATTAGCGATGATTTACCGGAACTTCGACTAAAGACGCTATATTCACAATGGCCTACCCATAACGGTCACCAGTAGTCGAATCGATTTCTGAATATCTCAAACCCGTACTGCTCCGTAGTTGGTAAGATGTAAAAAGCGAAAGCTAACTTTTGTAGAGACGATTCAGAGGGCAAGGCTCACGGAATCAATACACGGACCAACGATATGCCTTGATCAAATCATTGGCCAATCAAGGACGGTTGGCCTCTGAAAAGAATGAAATGTAAATATTTTCGTTTGGCTTAGGCTTTGGAAAGAGTGAATAGAGCGAAAAGCTTAAAGTCGATCGGAAACGCTATACGTGAGGCCTCAGCACATCGATAAAGGAAATCACACTCAGTTCCCTGCAGGATGATCTTAAGACACGTCGTTGATAATGGTGTGCCGTAGCCTTGCAGCCTCATTCCACAAAACGCTAACTATTTCAACTTGTATTATTTTCCTGGAACTTTTTTGTTGCGTTGCTTTCTCTGGCGTTTCCATGTTCTACTGAATGGTGCAACCTTTTTTTGTCGTAAATTGTTTGCCATTCTAAAAAACTTGCTAGTATTCTATCTACAAGTGGATAGCGCAGCTACACGGGTCAGCGACAGTCCCTGATTGCACCTCCCTTTTGCGCCCGAAGTGAACTGGGAACCTGCTTTGATTTTATGGCGGCATAAACACACCCACGTAGCTTTCTCTCAACTTTACAAATCGATCTTTTACAACCTCTATCATTTGCGACGCTTACCTATCGGCCAACACTGTACAAAGTAGGTCGAGCGACCATGTCGATGGCGTATAGTACCAGTGCTAGAATCGACTCGTGTTTTTTCAACATCATTGTCAAGATGGAGGTGCCCTCAATGAAGGATATTGTGTTTCTTCATAATTTACAACAGCGTGAGGTGAGTGCGAGGCAGAAGCAGTGTAACAGAGCAATCGGAGGCACATTGACAATTTGGCGGACGCTAATGTATATGACTAGGTCGGACTCATACAGGCTAAAATTAGAAACGGATTTCTACAAGAATCACTCTTTATGACACCACAAAATCAGAACAAATATGAACCAATAAAATTAACTCATTTCGAATATTCTTCTAATCTTCTATCTAATCTGTGCAACCAGATATTTCCTGATTCGCCCACAGGCCATGCTTTATCTTGTTCTAGGAGAACAGTCTGATATACTATTGGTGCGTGTTTTTTCTTTTATTTTTGCATTCCTAATAATTTTACATTTTCAACAACGCTTCATAATGCTTAACTGCCACTAATAACCCAGAAATCATTTTACAGTTGAGTTTATGATATCAACGGAAAAGTTTGCTATTTCTGAAACTATGATCATATTTGATAACGTTGCAAACGTAAAACGTAAGACCACTCCTTTTTTGATCAGATGGCGTATTCACGTTCCATTGCTTTCCCACTGTATAGCGCCCCGTTAGACTTAATAATAATCTTGGTTGATGCAGCAAATTTCCGTGCAATTTTTGGTAATTACCTATAATTTTTTGAAGATTTATTCTTGTGGGCCTAAATGTATTTTTATAAAGTACGATCCATCGGTTGTTTGTCTTAACTGCATATATGATCATGCCATAAATTAATTGAACGTTATTGTAAAAACTATGAAACAAATTTTCTGACTATACGCAAAGTGGATATACCTCAAACGCTATAAGTATTTCGTCTCAAATAGTATATTTTAGTGGTTGACTTAAAACAAAAAACTCTACCCAGCGACATTATTTCCTGGCTTCTTGAACAGTCATTGTGTTCAATTTGCACAAAAAAAAAATGTATGTTATTCAAACTTGCAAATTCGATTAAAAAAAGTTTAATATGACGAAACTGTATAATTTTGAATATGAGGTCCAAGTACTTGGTTTCTCAGAGCAAAACGATATGAGTTTTGTTTTTCTACAGTTTGTTCAGTGTCGACGAAAACCCCTAAGGATCGCATCAATCCGTTTCTTTACGATTGCAGAGCTCATTGCACTTAAAGACGGTGTAGCAATGAAGGTCAGCTTTGTAATGCCGATATAGGTCAATTTTTCGTTGCGTTTTTTTTTCAAGAATTTCGACTATAGGCTATGAGAGTGCGACAATGAATTGTCCTTAAACAGCACCTAACGCACTGCTAAGTGGATTCTTAGAAATCGTCAATTATAAGGTAGATACATAGATCTACTACTACTCCACATAGATCTATTAAAGAAAATCCAATCAAGTCCAATAAGACCTGGTCTAAAAGGGCTTAAAGTCAATGCTGTACACGAGCGCTATTGGCTAATTTAAAAGAGAATACTAAGAATCAGCTCAAAAAAAAACAATACCTAAAAATGGACACCCTTATATTAGAGGAATGGCACATAAATAATATATTTTTTTGTTATCACAAACTATATGAAACTTAGTAGAACAAAGATAATAATATTGACTCAAGGTAACGTTTACCAAATGTCTGTAGATTACACCTTGCCTGTATACCACGTCTCCCCTATGGTGCAAACTTTTTCTGACCTTGACAAAAACCGTTGTTTGATTTGTTTTAGAGCATGGACGAAATTGAGTTTGTCGACTACGTTCCGCCCGAAAGGGACACGATGCAAAAGGCCATTAAGTCAATCCTTGAGCGAAAAAGATTAGAAGTGAGATACGAGCGTAGCCGACGAGAGGCGTCAGGCACGCGTAAGGACCATCAACAACAGCAACTCAGGAGGGCTCGACCAAGAACGTTAAATCAGCGTCCAAGTCGCATCGTTTCTGCGACTACTACGGTAGTAGTCGTTGTAATATAGTTGATCTTTGATGCTTACTAATAACGTAAAGAAAGTTAAACACAAATTTAGAATTAGAAAAGCTTGAAGTCATTCGAACATAGGAGTTGAGTGTCAGTTGACTCCTTGATTTAAACAGTCATCTCATAAACAAAGCTTATAAAAATGACATAACCCTCATTTTATTTTGTTTGTAGAATCTATTTTATCGACCTTATAGTACGTTCTGCTAGCCGAATTATTGAGTTGTTGATTGAATGAGATCTCTATAAAATAAATTAGCATACTTTTATACCAAATCTTGGTTTACACGGTAGAATCCAGTGGGCCGTCCCCGTAAAAAAAATCCAGTGGGCCGTAAAAAAAAAATCGTTTCCTCCAAACTAAATTTTCACGTATCCAAATTTATCTATTACGCTTCCTAGGAGACTGCTGAAAATTGAGCATTACTCAACGAATGAATAATTAACTGAAATTCACTAGCGAAATAATTTATCATACTTTGAAATGCAAAATGCAGATGTCACGTTTGCTACGGAATCATTTTCAAATGAGTTCTACGTTTCAAGACGACACGTCTAAAAAATAAAAAAAACGATAGCGGGGCTTCGTGTATGCCACATGTTTCTTCGTTTTACTGGATTTTGGGTGTGGTGACTGTGATCATCTTAGATAGGACCAAGAGAGATATGAAAATAGTCGGATACAATGTAAGATCTGACATCAGGGGGGCTTATATATTATCTATGGGGGGCTTGTCCCAGTAAACATTCTCATAACTGAAACGCAAGTTACGCGACTGCATTATGGCTAATTTCAACCGCTAAGCTGCCGCGTTTCTGCAAGTTTTTTCTAGAATGGCGTAAACATATCAATGAACATACCTAACGACACTTTATTCGAGTTAGTGTTTATTCGCTATGCTCACTAATGAGTCTTGCCCAGCCAATCATAATAAAAATGGTATGTTTTCGGTCGTATTGTCATGATCTATCATATAAAAGTTAGCAACTTATCTTATCCAGGACTGACCCTTCGTATGGTTTGGCTAAGTGCTTATATTATAGCTTCACAAGCGTTTTAGTCAACGATATGGCATTAATTGGCATCGAGTGCTACTGTGTATCTCGTACATCTGTGCACATCGACCCATAACGTCTCCAGGTTACGCGACTCAATAAAGTTTATAGACAAAAGATCGCGACACCGCCAAGGTGCCGGCTTCCCTGCCAAGACTTCCCTTCGTTACGCGTACCTGGTCCCCGATACACGGTTCGCTTCTTCGAATGACCAGTCTGCTTCGAACACCGGAGTTTCCACCAACGGTTGTTACGCGGCTTCAAAAGCGACAGCGAGACCCTCGCCTCGGTCTCTCTCCAAGTTCTTCTCGCCGACGAGTGACATCGACTCGGGTTGGGGACGGCAAAAGGCCTTCCCGGTTCGCCTGCCTCAGAGCCAATGGGACACCACCACCCAAGAAAATATCGAATCTAAAAATAGCCCTTACTGTAGCGTGTTCTCTAGAAAGCCGTCTGTCGCAGGTTCGCCGCAGGTTTGCCGCGCCAGGACGCCATGTTCCGTGTGTGCAATAGCTGAACGGATTTGGATGTCTTGCAATTCCTGGATTACGTTTTCGGGTTGTGGGTGAGTGTGGAGTGCTACTGTTATCGCGTAGCAAGGGTGAGGGTGACGGAGTGCTGTTGCGGCCGTAAGCTTCTTTCGTAGAACTCGACGAATAAGGCGCGGAGCGGCCAGGATGTGGTCCGGTTTGCCGACGGAGGTGTCCTCCGCCACTATTGCCAACCTAAAAGAAGGTGGAAAAGATGGCAAAGATTCCGTACAAAGGCCGAAAATTGTTGCGGTATGTTGAAGAATAGCGGAGTCAAATAAAATCTATTATCCAAGAGGTAGATCGCTTCTATCGTTTTAGAGGTATCCGATTGGCAACTGTTCCTTGAAAATGCTTTCGTTGGTTGTGAGAGAACAAATAATTGTCAATGACGGCAATTGGCAAAATTCACTAACGTAATGCAGTTTCCCTTGTGTGACGTTGTTTTATGGAGGTTCGAACAAACGTACGATCGCCCTACATACATTAACAAAAGGACCCTAAGGGTCGCTCAGTTGTCTCCTTTTTGGCCATAGAATATTTGCTTTCAGTTGATTTTTGCGTACTTAACTTGCTATATCGTCGCCATGGAGGATCGCAAAAGCTTGGCAGATAAAGTTAGTCAAGGTGCGCCTACTCCGAACATAATTGAAATTGTCTTTCTCCAACACTCACGAACGAGATGGTTAAGTAAGCCCTTCGCCTTTCAGGCAGCTGACCCTCATTTCAGTTCTGAAATAAGAAAGAAAGTACTAAGAATGATATCATCAGGACAGTGTTTACTTGGTCTCTGCTCCAACTCAACCAAGTCGGTTTACATTACATTTACTCTAATGTTTAATCATAAGCACAAATCGCTTTAATAGGTTTATCACTTTAACTATATACTCTTGTCTATTCATTGACTTTGTTCAACTGGCATGTTTTTTGTATACGGGCACGTGTTATGTAGGTTCTTAAGCAGTTTTGCCATTATAACCTCGCTTAATAATACTCGAAAAGAAGGAGTAACTAATCGTGGTTAGCTTTTCTGTATTAAGTGATTCAAAGCAATGATCTAGAATCTGCTATATATATATGTACAGAATGCTTAGATTGTTCCTGCTTCGTTACTGGCACGAAAGGGACTTTTTCGCTCAGCTAATGCAGTTGTTCGACAATCTGAAGGTTCATTATACTGTATTTGTCCTGATTTTCTGACTGCGATTATTTTTGTTGCGTTTATTATTGCGGTAAGATTTTTTGCCGGTTTTTTTTTGCCGGAAACAAACTCGGTCCTATGATGAAGCCCAAATCGATTTAAAAACAATTTTTGGAAATGTGCAAGGCTGAACTCGACTGATTTAAAGTCTTCGTTGATAGTAGATTTACTAATTTGGTTTCCGTTACTGTATTGGGATACAGTACGTTCTATACAATATATATATAGAAAAGTAAGATTCGTTTTTATCAGACGTAACTTCTATCTGTGTAAATACACAGAGCAATAATAATTATATAAGCATATATACATATAGGCAAGATAGGTAAGTGTTTGTTTTCATTTCGAACATTGTTAATGGTTTCATTTAATAATCATCATTATTGTGCTGCGTCCCTTAATACGATCGACCTGAATGGGCCTTGAGTTTTGTGACCGGTTTCAATTATACCCGACCAAACAGGGAACTCTCTACTGCATCAATAACATTAAAACGTTTTATAGCGAAGTGAACGTGTGCAAAAATGAACATATTCAAATATATGTAAGTTATGAATTTGACGTTGGAAAAAATTAAAGTTAAATCAATATTTCTTACATTTCGGAAAAATTGACCATTGCTTTTTCAGCCCAAATCCAGAGTTCTATTAACACACATCGTGGATGAAACAAGTGATAAAATCTTACCGAATCCATTAAATTTCTAAACTATTCTATCGTCCGAATGGAGTCAAGTGTATGTTACGGAACATATGTGTATATATATTACTCAAAAAACCTCACAAAGTGAGAAAACTGAACTGTTTGGCCACGCCAAGCGTCTTCGATCCAATAATTGCCCAGCAGCCACCTATCTACATTGCCTCTCTACACTGAAGCTTAATGGCTCATATCTTCGTTCTACACGACAATGTAGAGTAATAGTAAAACAATGTTATATGGCCCAGTGGATGAAACCCCGTTCGAAACTACGAGCTTAAGAAGTCGCTTTTGCCTAGGACCCCCTCAAACTAACTGTGTATCCTACTGTTGTATGCTATGAATTAGTGAGCGAAACAAGCCAGCAGTGCAGTGCGGTCATAACGAGAACGATGACTTCTTAGCCGCATGCCATGCAAAGACTCAAAAAGACCCTGGTGGTCTCGCTTAACAGGTTTGGAAACCTGCAGATTTCAGGGCAAACAGCGATTAGGGTTTGACTGTATAACTTTAGCGGCGCAGAGAAAAACATTTTAGGTTTACAAAAAAATAACACTTATTTAACCAATTTCGAATAAGCTGTACAACGGTATGCATTTCTACAGGGTGCTGCCTTAATGATTTACTGTAGGGCTCCAAATCAGAACGTGGTAGAGGAGTATTTTAAAGAAAAGTTAGTGTTCTGGTCGCTGAGATCCTTCCGTAAAATTCTATTTTGAGTGCCAAGTAGCGAAACTTGTACTTACCAGATTGGAGCTTACGGAGCTGAGCTTGCCCACATCGAGTACAACAACTTTGAAAGAGCGGGTACACATCGTAATCCATGATCAACGGAAAGGACTGAGGAATGACCCGATGATTAGACAGGTTCTAGCAAAGAATATGTATAACCTTCATAGGTCAATACAGTCTCGGAAGCAGGTCATTTACCTACTATTAAACTTGAATTATAAAACAAACGATTTGTTTTTTTACTGAATACAACAAAAATGAACAAAATCTAGCATGCACGACGCATCACGCGTTGAAAGCATAATACGAATTAGACAAAAATATATAAAAAGATACTATTTTTTATCCTTATAACTGTACTTTTATCGTGGTACACAGGATGCAAGCTTTCCAGCTTGATCCTGAAGTTGATACATCGTTTTAAAAAACAATTCTCCAAAGAAGCGTAAAAGGGTTGACGAAATGGCTGTGATTCTATAAAGCAGCGATTGTTCTATAGCGAATTTTATTAAATGTGTATTTCTAAATTACTGCTATGAAACTACTCGTTAACAGACAATCGACAAATTGCCGGAGAAAGTTCTTCTCAACATATTCAAGTATCTGCCATCTCGAGAAGTTGGTCGTCTCGCGCGCGTTTGCCGCAAATGGCGCCAAGTGTCACAGGATCCCCGACTGTGGTCGCATGTGTCTCTACGGCCAGAGATTTCTGGACTCCATATCACCAATATAGATAAACTTCTTCAGCTCATCTCAGTCAGATTTGGTATAACACCGTTTATGTACTAGACATTGCAGCTATTGTCTAGAGTACCCACATATATACAACACAAGAGCTATATTTTCCCATTCGTAGCTTGCAATACTATCCATTTTTACCTATATGATATTATTATAAAGATTTTTTCCGGATAATTATAACCCATGCCTTATTCTATATATTGCGCATTTCTAAAGGGGTAAGCCAGTGTTTACTTCGCACTGTTAAAAATCGGATAAGGAACTAACTCGCTCCTTAACGGGCTCATTTTCAATTTCAGGCGCGTCGCTTCGTTACATCGAATTGCCTATCGAGCTCATTACGCACACCGTTCTTCACGAATTGAGCTACAAATGTCCAAATTTGACGCATATGTTACTCGATTTTAGCACAGCCATGCAGCTCCATGATTTCAACGACCTAAACGCATTTCCAACTAAACTGAAAGTGATGTGCATTTGCCTCTCGGAAGTCATCTTTATGGAAGGCTTCATGAGAAAAATCTATAACTTTATTAACGGACTCGAGGTCTTACATTTGATAGGCAAGGTCTAGATAGATGACATATGATCAATTGTTAAGTTTATGTTTTATCATTACTCTAGTATTACAACGACAGTGTTTGATCCTAAATTATGCTCTCTAATGGCAAGTTTTCTTCGTATGTGCTACTCTGACTAGCCCATTCCGCGCACGACAATATGAACTTTATTTCCGCTGATCTGTTCCTGTAGCAATAAACTTATATGGCGCATTATTTATGGGTATATTTTTGCCATTGAATAACTTTTGTTTCCCTTTCAGCCTCATACTATAACCCACTCCGATTTCATCTTCTAGTAAATAATGTTTGATATAAGACTGAAAGAAGTGATTTCGAGGGCTTGACGGTAATTTTTAAATTAAACTTTCCATTTCCTATGGTGTACACAGGTACGTACGAGAATGTCAGCGAAGAGGAGGAAGAGATTTACGAAGTGATCAATATTCACAAGCTTAAATCCGCCGTACCAAACCTTCGATGTGTCAACATGTACGGAATCGCGTTCGTGGACGATTCACATGTCGAAGCCTTCTCATCCAACTGCATCCAGCTTGAAACTCTGGCAGTGCCATATTGCAACAAAGTGGCTGGCACGACGCTCAAAATACTTTTCTCACGATGCAAAAAGCTCAAGACACTGCTTGCACCGTACACCGGTAAGCCCGAATAAATTGTTCCCTCTTTTTTCTTCATGGAAGAATGAATTTGAAGGTCTGCATAGAGTTAAGGAGCAAATATAAAATAGAGCTTTGGTAGAATATACATATAACGATTTCAACATATGCCGTACAGGTTTGGCCTTACGATCACTACCAAACCTACAGGTACGAGGTGTAAAGAGTAAGGCTAATCTGCCGGCTTCATTATGTCTGCGTACCGCATTTGTTTGAAGGTCTCAAGCCTGAAAACGTAACGGCCGTTGAGTGGGAAAGCACAAATTTACAGGAGCTGGACATCACCGCTACCGACCTTTCCACAGACTGTCTCGTCGATATCGTGAGCCGCTGTACCAACTTGCGGTACTTTGCAGCCGGCCAACAGGATGGTTTTAATGACCTCGTGCTGAACACCATGATCGAGAAAGGTACTTACAAGAATCTTATAACGCTCGATCTCGATAGAAATGAAAATATTTCGGAAGAAATGCTGCTCAAAATCGTGCGCCTCATCGGACCACAGTTGCAGGGGCTCGTATTATCGGGTATCCCTCATCTCTGCGAAGGGTTTTGGTCCACTACCATTTCAGTCATAAAGAAGATCAAGTACGTAATTAATGGCTCTCAGATGTGTTTTTTTCAAGATTTTATAAGCTCATTACAAATCATAAGGCTTGAAATAGGACTATTCGAACTTGAGCAATACTTAATAATTAAATCACTCTACAGGAACAATAGAAAACGAAAGTATACGACGCAGTAAGGTCGCAGACATGGCAGAGTTGTCGCGCGAAAGGAACACTAACTATATTATATTTTTATCTAAAACACGTGCGAATGCATGTCTTTTGATCAGAATCCTCGTGATGGGTATGCCGACAGGCTGCTGTAAAAAAATTACCGCCAAAATCCATGTCGACGGGATTTTCGATAATCTTGCGAACAACTGCCCTGACCTTCGAAGGCTTGAGATCGGTTGGGATTCCGAGACACTTCGTTTTAGTGATAAAAGTTCGAAGGTAAGCCTGATAAAGTATATCACTATCCCCTATAGCCGTGTCATGAGCTTGCATGTTAGTTGTATCAGACTGAACTTCTATAATAGATAACCAACATTATGAGTTACGTTATCGTCTCTACGACGGTATTACTATTGAGCTTCGCAGCGATCCGAGATCGTGTTGAGGACATTCCGAGCAGCTGATGAACGAGTATAATCGTTACCGAATAATTAGAATGGACTTGTTTGGAACAACCCCGAATTTCGTTTTGTAGGTCAGTGATGACTCGACTCTTTTTCAATGTTTAATTTGAATAGTAGTTTTCAACTGTCGCTGTTAAGAGTCGGATTTACGTCTCGTTTTCCATCGCTTAGTCCTGCCCCACGCCAATCTGCGACAAAAAGCTTATACGGGTAATTTAGACGATCTGGAAAGGCCCTTCTTGTCTACAGAATTTGGGGAAATGTGAGGGGGTCTAGGTTTAAATCCGACTATGGTGACAGCAAGCCGTCTGAAATAATGCTTAATTAGGGCTGTATCTTCTCAAAAAAACACGAATTAAAACGACCAGGAATATTTTGTTTCATATCTAGAAAGAGTTTGTTCGCTTCACTCTGTCTGCAATACTCGGCGGCAGTTACAAACTTCGAACGTTTAGCGAAAGTTACCACCAACACTGGAACACTTCTCTGAATTTCTCACTTCCAGGCCATTGACACCATCCGCGTCAAATGCTTACGACTACGTTGCCTCGTGCTGAGTGACGGCAAATACTTCGAGTTGGTCAAGTCGAACTTTGATCGGGCGGACCGACTCACTCTAGTGCGTTCGGCCACGAGCTGCCGCATCAGCATGTACTACCTTCTGTCGTGCTACAAAGATATGATATTTAATTAATAGCTTTTTAGCGTACATAGATAATAGGTAAATGATCACACACACGCAAGCACGCCTAAAAGTGCACCCGTCCACATTCACACGGAATTGTTTTGCTGCACTAAAATGATGAGAAGATTTGTTACTACGAAGCGCACTCACAATTACAGACAATGGACAGACTTCTAAGAAACAAGTAGCTTTTAGACATGGCTTGAAGCTAAAGATTTTTCAACAATGTGCATTTATAATGACAGTGTGGAAAATCCAACGCGTCAAACATATATAATAAACGCTGAAAGAAAACACTGGCAAGTTCTTTTGGCGATGCCAATGAAAATGCAAGGTTGCATAAGGTTTCAGAAATAAAAAAGATAAGTGTTGGTGCGTAAGATAAGTTACATGATGATTCTTATTTATGTACCTGTACTCGAAAGAGAAAATAGCTTAGCCTGGTGTTTGTTAGAGCGCTTCCATAGCGGCAGCTTGAAGAAATTAATTAAAATGCAATAAATTCCATGATGTTTGTACATTTCTCATTACTATTGCGAACTCATTATTGCGTTGTTCAGCTGAATAGATGCGACAACGTTGTAGAAATTCCGGTTAAAGCAAGGTGTGTAGAGAAAATAAGCGGTCGACGCTGAAATTTCGAGATAAATCTTGGTTAGAGAAGACGGTCTCGACCAGTGGATTAAGGGTCGGATACCTAAAATAAAGGGGTATCATCAGGCAGAAAAGTTGACCAACATTGTGCACAAAGAATACTGCCGTATAGATTCGTCAGGGACCTTTGTTAATGAATAACTAGCTATTCAATCAAGTAAATACACCGTGAAAGACATCTGCCTGAATAGAGTTTATTCAGTATTTGTGTAGGACCGGACCATACTTTTACTTCTTGCATTATTATCCATGAACGGGATAAGAAGTTATTATCATGAACGCCATTAATATATCATCATTTGTACAGTGTATCACACACAGTCTCTGCCATCGCAGCAGAATTCGATTTGTATGGGCCAATGTACAGCATCGAGGTTATCTGTCGTAATCATATATATGTATATATGAGTCTATGCATTTAATACTACGAGTGGAAAATATCCGCAGCATCGGAGCCCTAGCTCCACATAATTGATACTACCATTAGTTATTTTTCAGTTTTATTTACCTACGCGATGAATTGTTGCCAATGAGCAGTTATTACTTGTTGTTGTATCAATACGACACGGTCAATATAATGCCTAAGCTGTTTCTGACTACTGAGTATTTACCGCCACAAAACGTACGATCACTTTTTCCTATTTACCTTCACGTCCATTCTTGTGACAATGTACAACTCGATTTTGCAGTCAACAACAACAATCTGATGTTGGGTTTTTGAGTGAACAAGGAGCTCCCCATCAAAAGGAAAGCAACAAATTATAAGTTGGGAAAGGTCTTCTATTTCGTTTCCGTGTTGTTTTACTGGCGAGATCATACAAAACAAAAAAACACCATCCTGCTAACGAGGAACTAAGGGACAAAAATTTCTGGAATTGAGTTGAAAGATAATCATTGATGCTTGATTGCACGTGATTTATACTCGATCGAACGGTGGTTTGAGAAGATACGCTTCCCGTCGAACTACAGCCTGCGCTTACGCTGAGATTCGTTCTTGTATTGAAGGTCGTAAATCACGCTTTCGCATTGTTCGTTCGTCAACAAAACGTTTCATACAACTGCAGCTCGATTTCCTTTGGCTGTAAGGAATCGAGTCTTCTACGCTGTGTGTTTTTCCCTTTAATTGGGAACGGGGGAGACATGAGCAATCCATGGATTTCAACCGCCTCACAGAGTTCTGGTGTTTGCCTAACAGCTAAGTACACGTAAATGAAGATCGCTGGTTAGCTCCGCGTCTGCAGATATCCCCGACGATCTTGAGTGACCCGAAACAGTTGTCCCCTGATAACCTCACCATCTCGGTTTAACAGCGGGTCTTCATCTCCACGTGTGCTCGTTAAGTATGCCGGTTAATTGCAGGTCACGATTAAATCCATGTTCACTTTCTAAACCAAACCCTTTTAGGTAGCACCACCGATTAGCGGTCTTTTCGGCCATTCGTCTTTGGCTAACATCTGTTGCGTATCCGCTTGCAGCTGGTCGAGCCACTTCTGCAGCGGTCCGATGAAGGTGGTTACCCATTCCTCAGCCGTATACTTGTCGCTGACCTCAAGTAAATTACTGAGGAACGACTCTCGCAGACGTGTACACGTTGATATCAGATCTGGTAACTCCCGGGTGCCTTGAATAACATGCTCCGGAGCGCTGAACCGGTACCTATCGACCAGACAAACGTAAGACGGCACAACAAAGCATGTATTCAACTGTCAGCCTATTAATATATAAAGTGCGATATCACAAAAATCCTCTAACAATTTCACAAAAACCAATGTAGTATTCCTAAGCTTAGAAAGTAGGTGTTACTACATAGTTGCTAGTATGTGATTCATAGTCTAAGCTGGAAGGCTAAGTGAAGCTTGAATCATTTTTGCAGCTTATTTGCGGGAATTCTCTGTAAATGCTTCACCATATATTAGCTTATCTAAAATTAGTACTATAAAAGCGAACTTACTTTCGGTTCATGTCAGTCATCCATCCGTGATACTGGTTAGTGCTCGTCAACTGATGCTTGGCTCGCTGAAGTTCCGCCCATTGGTAGATGTTGGCAAGCACTTGGCTACCTGGAAAGTCGCAGATCAGTGGAATCCCACTGTAGCCTGTCTCTTCAAAAACTGGAAGAGGCCGATTGCACTTGAGCACAGCGCGAATATCACTAAGCATCTGAGAGGAAAACAGCCAGCAATAATAATATTCAATATGAAACAGATCGTTCTTCGTACTCTAAGACCTACTGCTTGACGGAGAACACATGTCTATCATCTACTAACATGCTATACCACAGACGCATATAGTAAAACAAATTCAGATGCGTAGCGTATTTCTCGTATTCAAGAGGTACGCCTACTACACAGTTGAGCTTGCTTCAACGTACCTCATCATCGACGCGGCCGACTCGCAGATAGCCCAAACACAATGCAAGTGCTGGAATTCCGACGGGAAACAGTTCGCAGAGCGCGCCAAAGTGATCAAAGCGCTGCCACCCCGTGATGGCGATTCCTTTCAGATTGATCTTGTCGGCAAACTGGCGTACGAGCTGCATCCACGAATAGTGGTTGAGCAAATGTAAACGAAAATCAGGCATTTGCTGCGAGGGGCCTGAAGCGCCCTTAAATGCCGAAGCGGCCCATACACCAGGGAAGCCTGCCGCAACGTACTTGCCAAGTACTCCAGCCAGGTTAATGGTCTTAGCGTAGTTCCACACCTGTTTGTGAGTATTATATTTACTCTTATTGATTCATTGTCAATTCGGTTTCTGTTAGTTTGACTATTCGACTAAGTTGTTTTTGGTTTGTAGTGCTTAACTTTGAAGCATATTATAAATCAAGAAGCCTAATCCGTGATGGATCAGGCTGTCGATGACAGGATTGTAATTACACGATCTAAAGCAAAAAAGTCAAATTTATTTAAGCGTTGGGAATTATTATTAGATAGATAGATTTTTGTATGCAGGCATAGGATAAATGCGTATTAAAACTCTTGAAAATTCATTCGCATGCTATCGAATAGCTAAAAGCTATCTCGAAAGCCTGTTTTGCACAGCGACAAACCGGCTCGATTGAGCTGCCTAAACGTTATTTTGCTGGGGTTGCTATTATATCACTGAGACTGATTGTGAGTCGGACGGCTGACGGAGAGCGAGCACTTAAACTCGAAACTTCTTTTTTCTTATGTCTGTGATAGGGCAAGCAAAACTCACGCTTACCATGACCTCCACAAGCTTGACGAGCGGCGACTTTCGAAGAACGTCTTCGTCGACCTGTCGAAACATATCATCCCACAATATCGTCTGCACTCCCATCTTCTTTACGAACTGTACAACATTGGTAACATGGTTAATAAAGAGATTACTTTTTGTCCAACCTAGCTCAGCCATTCGTTCCTGGCAGATATCGCATTCACCGAGCACGAACACCTCGTCACTGCCGATGTGGATATGAGTAATATACCCTTGATGAAGCTCAATCACTTGCCGAAGCATTTCATGCACCATCGCCACGCTTGCATTATGCGAGGGGCATAGGGCCTGCGGGCTGTGCGCGAGCTGAAAACGAGACACGTGCGAAAAGAAAACGAAATATACTACAAATTACAAATACACAGTAGATGCTACAAGCTATCTCTTTGTACATAAATGTTTCTCGCTGTTAAACACACAAAAATATATTGAGCAGTCAGTTTTATCCGTTATGCATTTAGCAATAAAACCCTTTCGCAACGAATCTTCACGAAATCCCTATTCGCATTCGTTCACAAGCTAATTTACCTAGAATATGATAAGGGATAAATGTTACAAAGCACTCTTCCGACGACAAAGTAATACCCTACACATGCATACGATGCTTAGATAAGAAAAGAAAAATGGATGTTTACTAATATGGATATAGTCGGGATACGATCTATGATAGAGAGCTGACTTTAGAGAAAACGACACTCATGCTCTTTACCGAGCTGATTGCCATTCTGATGAAATCAACTTAGACATTTTGCACAATAATATTCACCATCTGGGCAAAAGTATAATATTACTCTAATTATAAATCACACGATCACAATAGTTAACCTGTGTTGGTAATAAGATTATGATGTTTTTTTCTCTCCCAAGCATCATAGTGCGTACCTCACGAAGGTGTTTGAATTCATGGAGCTTCAGTACGAACTCGAGATGTCCAAAAGTTTGCACTAACGGTACGACGATGAGGTTGTTGGTTTTAGCTGCTTGAAGAATACGCCGAATGTCATCTTTCGAGTAAGCATTGCCTGCTACAACCTCGGCTAGAAGCCCGTTATAGGGAAACATGTCCTCGTATTCTATAAGAAGGCCTGTCGCGCCCAATTTTGCTAGCAGCGGCAAAACTTCCTCCACATACGCTACCTAACATGAAAAATATGTCGAAAAAGAATGGCGAAATTGAGCAGTTTTCTATAGAATGGGGTGAAAACATATTTAATTTTCAGTACGATAAAACAAAAAGCTATAATTGAAGAAAAGTTACGTCCATTGGAAATTGTCTAACCATTCACGAAACACCTGGTTCATGCTTCTTTTCTTAACGGGAAGCTTATTGTTAACTAAATGCAGACTTACGTTTAATTTAACTGAAAAATTCCCAATAACACATAATAACATAAAAAAATACAAATTAGAAATTTGTATTTTTTCCATTTTGAGAACGCAGGTTTGGCCATCATGATTTCATTTAATAATGATGACTTAAATTTTAGACTTTTAACCTACATTTAACGGAGCTCCCTTGAGATCTAAATGTACGATTTTATGCGGGAAATTTACAGCCGGATGTCCTCGCCGACCTCCATGACGAATTCGTTCCAGCATTGCCTCCTCCCGTTCAATATAAGACGCGCCCTCCATTTGGGTATCTGCAGCCAGAACAAAAGAAAACCACACGTGTTTCCGTAAATTCATTATGGCAATGGCTCTCCATTATTATCACGTCCACGACATCAGTAGTGCTGGATCGCTAGGACGCTGCCCAGCGTCATTTCATGTATTTTGTCTCGATAGGAATAAAAAACTAATTTTCGCGATGATTTAGATTCTATAATAAAGAATATGGGCAAGGGTTTTAGCATTTGTGTGCTGAGTTTGCAAACACCACTATAAGGCATTATTGGGCAATACGAAAAACCCAGTAAATATATCTACAAAAAGAGCAGATTAAAAAAATCCAGTGCCCCTTCTTACCTGATTCAGACTTCGACAATAACGACCCAGTAATACCGCTTCGTTCACGTCGAATGAAAAG
Organism: Varroa destructor; assembly: GCF_002443255.2. Taxonomy (NCBI): domain Eukaryota; kingdom Metazoa; phylum Arthropoda; class Arachnida; order Mesostigmata; family Varroidae; genus Varroa; species Varroa destructor. The sequence continues at coordinate 30,353,428 of NW_019211460.1, read as the reverse complement.
AACATTCGCCAGAAGAACGCATGCAACAATGGCCACACATAAAACAAGAAGCACGCGGAGGCGAAAGTTTACGCCCCTTCTGAACACGCCGGTACCGTTACCTGGCAACAGGACTCCGGCAGACATAGATAAAGCATGATAGGGCGTCGCCGTTGGTGGTCGAGAACGTAGAGGCCGACCAGATCGCATCACTCCGCCCGCTCTGCCGCGGCTGCCGCGGCACTTAGCCTGCTCACAGTAACTTCCTTACCTCCTTGTGGTCCTGGCGATGGTAACGTACTCTAGGTCCATAACGAAATAAATAGGAGGACAGGCTGATATAGGGTGGCTGTAATAAAATAATAAGTAGAATATATGTAGATGTAGAATAAGGGTCAAGTACTATTAATGACCATCGCATACATCATTTGGCTACTATTTCTTAGTTTAGGTAACTCCTAGATATTGTATGTATGTAGCAGGGTCGTTTCACTGGGTAAGTTACTGACAGAAAATTCCCGATGTTTAAATCTGGTATAATTAGGTTATGCCGGTAGATGAACCTACATAAAGGTAATTAAAAATAGCTTTTTTTTTTTTTTTTTTATATAAACATGCATATTTAGTTTTATAGAATTACGATGATATGATAATAGTAACAGTTAGTAGTTTACTTACCGTGCAGTTTAGATCAGGTGGAAATGCCAAAGAAATTTAGCAATAATTAAAGAATCAATAAAAGAAAAGTAAAAAATTTAAAGAAAAAAGAAAAGCTAGATGTAAAACACGAGAAGATGCAAATAACTGCTTAGACACGTTGTATCTTTAACAAAAACCTTCTATACCACACCTAACAATTTTTCGCTCGCAGCTTAAATATATTAATATATTATAGATATGCATTTAAAAAGGTAGTGATATGATGAAGACTGATAAGACATATATTAACATCGTGAAAAATCTAGTAAATAAGTTTTTATTTAAAAGGATGGAAAGAACACAATGAAAAGCAGAACAAGGCATGTAAGACCATCTATTATCGAGTTCCTTTCAAAAGGCGAGCCTATTGCGAGGGCGTTTCGTTACGATATTTAATGAAAGGGCTAAATTAGGTAAATGGCACCGCCCATTTCACCATATACTTCAGCAAGTAACGGGAAACAGGTTGAGGTGGTTAAAGAAAAAAAGCAAGAAAACATATGGCCATACGCAGAGTTATACGCCACACTATATTCACACTACATACTGTACAGGCCCACGCGAGGAGTTGTAAAATCAAATCATCGTACTTGCTCATTGTCGAGTTTTAAATATATCCTCACTTAATATAGCGCATTATTATATAGGAGCGTAAATCAGACCCGTTCGTTACCCTGACCAATTCAACAACGCTACATTCTCAGTAAAGTGGAGACCACAGTGCTGCTACCACCAATAATTAGCTTGCCTTTCTCTCATGAAGCGACACGTTTCTGGTGGACGCCCGGTGACGAGTGACTCTAACGAGCAAAGATACTCAACCGGAACTCAACAGTATATCGCGCGGAGCAAGCTTCACACACACAACAATCAAACCATGAAGGCCGATATCGGACGTACTAGCTTTCGAATATCAGTATACAACATGTTAACAGAGATCACTACCGGTTGTTAAGGTGGGATCGATCCGACCCAAATAGTCACTTGATTTTTACGGACTCGACGTGACGTTGTAGCACCAAAACACTTCCTGATGATTATTCGTAAGCGAACACGTAACTGATTAGGTTGTCAACAAATTACCAGCCCACAAAACAGTAGCATGAATAGAGCTTTTTGCTTTGTTTACTGACTTATTAATCTTGTGATCTATGCACAAAGCGTCGAGTGAATCCTAACTCACAATGGTCGTATAAAAATCAAATCTCGTACAAACAGATCCGTAAATACGAGCTGCTTTCCTTATCAACATAGATTCTCTAAAGTCGGACATGTGTCACTTGATTTTATGATATATGTAACAAGAACTGTAATAGCTATGTCTCTAGTACATACGACAGAAATCCGTACTCACATTCAGAACATGCTTCTTTAACGACGCCCTTCATATAGCTATCGTAAAGGGGACAGTTACTGAAATCGAGCATCACCATATGATTGCTTCTAGTTTATGGATGCGTATTTTCTAAATAGCAGATTCGCTCATCCATAACGGCTCGCCACATTTTCACAGGCTGTGAATGTCCTTAATTCGATAACTTCAATGAACACAATAGTTAATAAGTGACAGAATAGAAAAGACCTTGACGTCTGGCCTATATATTGCTTATCTGACTTATGACAGTGTGGCCAGTTTGGGCCAGTGTGGACGAGAACAGCGCTGTATTATGATATATTCGGTTCTTGAAAGCAACAATTTCTTCTCATGTTCACTAAACACATGACAATTATGAAAAACGATCTATTTATCGTAGTGGAATTCATAATAGGCTAATGACACTATCCAGCTCTCGCTGTCGGAACAATTTTATTGAACAACCATTGATTCTTGTCAACTTCACAACTTAAGTGTCCAAGCCTAAACTCTGTAAGACTAACTTATGCCAAGGCCATTGCACAATGTTCAATAACTGGCTAAATTCAACATTTCTTATCTTCTAGAGTACGCCTATTTACGCCTGAACACATAGACTCAAGGCTAAACAGACTGAATGATCGTGAAGTTTGTTCACCCGATGGACGACGTTTAATAAACGCGACAATTAGGTATTAAAAAAATGCGAATGCCAGCGTATGCACGGGAATCTAAAAGGCATACACGTAACGCAGAATAGGAAAAAAAAGATGATCTTTCAAAAACAATAAAGGTACTAAGCTACCGGTCATTTTAGTATTATCCGTATCATGATGTATGAACATATCGATGAGAATAAAGATGAGAATCGATAAGCTGATGACGAAAAGTTCCCATAGAATACCCTACCGGTTCCACCTAAGGCCAATAGGCTTCGTCGTGTGAATATATCCTAAATATCAAATATATATATAATTTTAGCAAGCATTTAAGCAAGAATGCGACACAACAACAACAAATGAAATATTTGTGAATCAGCAATATATTGACCAGTAATAACTTCCTATAAATTCCGTGCGAGGCAAAGTCGTACATTTTGTATTTGAATTGTTTTTAATATAAAAACTAAACTGCCGAACATAATATATAATTAAAATTTCGGAGCTTAATCACCTACGCCGTCTAATCATATCCTTGGATGGACTAGATCAAATTGAGCAAACGCCGTATTCGACCTGTTTCACACGAAATTCGTTCCGTCTGTACATACTTGAAATTCCTGTGACCCGTCATGGATGAAAAATTTATCTTATTGGAATAATTGATTATAGATACAATCGGTCACAAAGAAAACCACAGTGTGTCGGTACCATAACGCAAATTTGCACCTTTAATAGTCTCCGACATGAGGCCCCGCATGTTTCCGAACACATCAATGATAATCTGCGAATCTATCATAACCGTCAGATACTAGGCTATTAGAAAGATCAGCAATCACAATCAAATGACAGCACACCCTTGGACTCAAATCCGTAATCGTATCTCTCACTTGGGAAACAAAGGTCAGTGTTTGAATCCTGACTGATCGGAATTCACATTATCTACAATATGTCGTCCGTCAATATATCAATGGACTTTTTCAATTAATCGCGATCTTTGCGGTCAATCGAAAAATTCACTGGCTTACTAACTAGACATATGTATATATATATATATATACATGTATTGATGATGCGATATAATACATCGAGCGAGAATATTTTCTACTAGTAGTTAGATAACCTATCCATAGGAAACTGCGTAAAAATTATTGATTAAAGTTTGAATTGTACTGGTTAAACATTAGAGCTTCCGTTCAGGCATTTCCTTCAGGCAATACATTCTAATCTACCGGATACATTTCATAAACCTTTTGCTATGCATAGAATGATATGATCGTCATACTATAAACAAAAAATGCAATTCCAACATATTTTAAGTATCTCTGTTCGGTTTGGAGACAAAAAGGATACGTATACAGACCTATCGGATCTACGAAATCAATTGTAATTGGATTAATTGAGATAATCATGTAGGTTTCCGAATATGTATGCACAGGCTGCTGTGATCGCAGGGTCAACAAAACACGAGGCTTGGGTCACCGCGTTTCTATCGAGCACCGCATTGACCGAACAAAGGACGCTTATATTATGTGTTTCGCAAGTGAGAGACTCAGCAAGCTTTGTGATGACATCTCATGTTTATAGGCAACTGATATATATTGTACGATCAATGGTGCCTCCGGTCAGAATGGCGAGAACTGGTAGTGTCAAACAGGAACTCGCTATCAACCTAGCCTTTGTTTTATCGGCTTGTAAGGAAGACCCTCTGCTAAGGTCCAAATTACCACAAGGAAGCAGAACTAATTGCATCTGCGGTTTCCTTAAAAGCGCTAAATTGTGTTTGAGTGATATGAACGTCACCTATTTTAGTTTAGTTACATAAGTCTTTACACCAAAGCAATTCAATTGGAAAACGTCTTAATTGAAGGTATACCAAAACATGAAGTACATACCAGATATGATGAGCCCGGAGGACATTCAAGCAAGTAATTCAGCCCGGAATTGCTTGCCCCCATAGTATATTTGTCTTAGCCTATTTAAGCTACAACGTAACGTAACAATTAAGTTTAACTTTATGAATACCATATGCAAAACTAATTCATGACCCATATTGTCATACAAGTGACAGGGGGTAAGCACAAGCACTATATTAATGGGGGGGGGGGGGCAAGAAATAACATTGGAAAATGGTTTGCATGTAACGGAAATATTAAGAGGTCGATAAATAAAATAAATAAACACCGAGCCTCACTTCAATATTTGCCACGGGTACCTTTGCAAGGATTTTCTGACTATGCCCATTAAAGTCACACGTTTTTCTATATCTTGCACTGGGTCGATACGTGTATTGATTAGCTGTTTCAACTTCTATTAGCTTACCTTTGCGCTATGCTTTCGATACCAACCATTAATCGAACCTGAGCTTCCTAGGGGGCAGTTGCATATCGTATTAGCCTACCTGGCAGGTTCGAACTACTCCGGCTTAACCGCCAGCTTGGGTTAGTTTTTTTGTCAACCAAGCAATAATTATAATGGCGTCAATTTTGGGTATTACAGCTCATTTCATAGTAACTAAAATCATGCTCTAAGCAGTTGTTAGTTCTTTGCCGTTAAATAGAATCCTACTTGTTTACCAGAAACGAATTACTCTTTAGTATTGTCTTCACATTTTGATGATACTCTCTGATAGCCTTCAGTCCATTGTAAATTGACATGTAAAGGTGATGTTGTCGGCAAAAGTGGCATACATCGATTAACCTTCCTCCCGATTCATAACAAGCCCCTGATGGTTCGAGATAAATTTTCGATTTACAAAAAATTCGAATGCTTTCGGCTTCAAGTATATCTAGAAGTAAGTGATCGTTACCTTATTCGGTGTACGTTTGCAGACTAACCAGCAGTCTCGCGAAAACCCATGCTTACCATAATCCTCATTTTCACCATTACTGATTGACATAACTACCTGAGTTAATTGAAAACAACGGAATATTAATAAATATAGGTGCCTAAAGGTTTATATTTGCCCACAAATAACCACCTGAATATCTGATAACCTGGTAGTGCACGACTGCCTACCATTTCATCATTATGCTCCTAATGTGCGTTAGTTGAAATTACTATCCTCTTTAGACGGTTAAACCTCTGGTTGAAAAATCAGGGTTCGCTGCTTTCCCAACCACACATATTACACAACCTGTGTGAATAAAATGAGCTTTTTTTGTTTATTATTTCCCGAGTTCGTATATACTATATTATAGCCGTACCAATCTATTATACACCTGCATAATGTCTACAATAAATTAAAATATAGAGTAGGATTAAATTAGTATGATTTAATGATACTTAAACATGGGTTATTATTCAATTATTTGTATATCGGTAGATAGTTCATAGCACCGATAATAATCCGCTTTAAGTGAAACTTGCACGTAGAAGTTGGTCAGGACTTGCACTGTCACTACAGCCTCGATGACCGTGACCGACCACAACCATGCCCTCGTCGCATTGGCCTTGAATAACAAGGTCATTCCATCAGAATCGCACGCGGCACTAGGGTGGAAGTTCACGTAAAATGAGCTTAGCTGGCTATAGCAAGGACGCCCGTAATGAATCCAAATCCACAGTGTTTCCCTACTTACAGGATTGGTCGCCTACTTATGGAAAGCCATGGAGTTTTTTCGATAAGGAACCTAGATGATTTTTGATCTAGCTATGTCAGGTGAAAAGGATATTTCTTTCATAGCTAAGCTTATTTCGAGTAAATGAGTACGAATAAATGGCTCTGACCCGATCGATTCCATTTCAGCATCCTTTTTAGGGTAGGATAATAAGAAGACGACGTCTTGGTACAGATTGGCACTAAGTTTACCATCTATGATATAATCTTAGAGTTCGTCTAGAGATAACATTCCGTTAGAATATATGCTATTGTTCGCAGACGGAACCTATAAATAGAAACCCCAAAACGGTGGAAACGATTTGAGAGACAACCATTTTGGCCTGATAAATAACACTTACAAATAGGTCAATTGTTGCAAAACTGCATGGAACTTACCGAATGTAAAAACTCTAGTTTAACAATCTAATTTTTAACCTATTTTTTGCACAGTTTGGATATCGGCTAATTTTCAATGGCTCAAGTACAAATATTTTCAATTGAGATATAAAGAAAATTGGCATACCATGTCGTGTACAATATTCACTGAAGGCAGCATGAGATTGTACTTATTAGACAAAGTATTATTTAGTTTGTTAACTCTAGTTTGACACTATACATTTTAAACTCATGACTGTTGTGATGAACCATATCAATGGTAAGACATTTATTGGGAAATTCGAGCACCATTAGTAAATTACTGCATATCTTCATGACCGTAATTCAGTTTAGTCCTCCAAGCGTTTCTATCATTCTCACAGTTCACTGTAGTATAAAGAATAACTCATATGTCATTAGTACGTAAGTAATTAATATTGTGCATCGAAATCCCTTTTGATTTTTCTACTGCGAAGACCTTATTCAAAAGCTAATTACTGCAAAACCAGTACTTTCTAAGACCTAGCTAAATTAGTAGGTGTGTAGCAATTTCCATTCTAAGCGACATAACATTCACATAATTAGAACTTGTACCCGAAAACATGTTCTAGATCAAAATCTAACTCCTATACACATTATATATTTAAACAGGCAACTAACGTCGATGGGGCTGTGTTATACTACTATATATTGGTTCAGCCATATGGCAAACATATCTCTAGGACCAATCCAGAAAGGAAATGAAGTCATCTGATTGATGATATTTTCAATGAGGACTATATACGTCCTCTATATATATATATATA